>NC_092015.1:14760546-15086884 GCF_042242105.1 Pempheris klunzingeri
GACATGGCTGCTGCAGCTGTTCTAAGCCTCTGTGTGAATGCTCTGTGTTTAGAAGAACAAAACAATTTGCTGCTTCACTCTAGTCTACCAGGAGCTGGCATTAGTGAGGAACAAACAATGGTGGACAGCAAAGTAGAGTCAGGAGGTTTTCAGTTGGGCCTGTTGAAGGGCTGAAGGAGGTCACATGATCAACGGATCCCCTCGTGACATCATAAAGGGAGCCAAATCTAAATAGGGCTTTTTGACACACATTTATTGAAAGATAGAGCAGGGGAAGCATAAAAGACAGAAGGGTCTTTATTCATAGTTTTGGCAGTCAGTAGGCAGTCAGGGGGCACATGATTGTGTTGAAAAGAAAAACTTACATATTGCAAAATATGAGACTTTTAACGTGCAAAAACTGAAAACTAACTGAATAACGATTATTTTTTTCTATTTTTTCAAATAGAAACCACTGTTTAACAACAACATTTGTGTAAAGTGTTTAACTCAGATGACAGAGAGAGACTAACTGCCCTGTATGTATAAGAATATGACCTAGATGTGTGTTGTGTGACCAAGAGAGGTTGAGGAGAATAATTGAGGTCCAATTTCAGTCACAGTATGTGCTCCGAACCATGACACATGTAATAATGAGAAGAAAAAACAGAGAGAAATCAGGTAAAAATGAAATCAAACTCCTGCTGTCATCTTCAAGACAAAGGAGATGCTTTTCAAAATTAGAATCTTATTTTAGGTGACAGTTGCTGCAGAGACGTGTATGAATATGATAATATAAATTTCCCCTTTGAGTGTTTTCTTTCTTTCTTTCTTTCTTTCCAACCTAAGAGTAGATTCATCACATCGAATTTTGTGACAATTTGTCAAAGTAGAGGCCAGCGAATCTCCTCGTTATTCAATCTGATAAATAAGTCAAAATTTGAATCCCTTGCCAGTTTGTGCGATGAAGTGATGAATCTGACAGACAGCTGACCACAGTGACCTATTTCTTTCTGAGTAATAGTGATTGAACGAAGGGTTACAAGGCAGGGATTGGGGACAACACTGTCCTGAAAAATTGACATAAATATGAAAGTGTCACAGGGAAAAATGCCCATGTGAAACAAAAATAGACTTTGAAACTCTGGTTAAACTCATGGGCTGTATAAGGTCTGAAAGTGAAGCCAAAGCAGAAGTGCCTTTAACCTGCATTCTGGCCAGCAGGGGCCGACACCACTGGCTCCAAAAATAAGTCTGTTTGTATGGGGGTCAGAAAGAAGACGTGCCCACCTCTCACTTGATTTATTACTGCAGTGAACTCTTTCCTAATGACTTTATGGTCTTAGTTGCTACTTTCATGTCTTCTTCAACACAGTGTTATTATCATTTAGTAAATTATGGTCCCATTTAGAGTTTATAGACCATAAAGCGGGGCATACTTTCGGACGGGACTCTTGAGACTAACCAATCTGACGCGATCATTGTGGAACGAATGTCACTTCTGGCTCCAAAAAATGGATGGCGGCGTCCATGAAACCAAGATGGCGACGCCCATTAAGCCAAACTCAAGGCCACAAAACCAGTGGGTGATGTCACCATGGCAACGTCCACTTCTTAAATACAATCTATGGTTAAACTGTTACTAAGAAAAGAATAATGAACAGAAAATTTGATACTTGATTTTTTGAATGCATGATCATTTATTTCATATAGTTTTATCCAACACAGAACATTTGGAGTACTGTGCTTGGGGGGATTGCATAGAAGGAAAATCAGGTGAAAGGATGGCTAATCAGATTAACAAAACGCCTGGATGGCTGGAAAATCTGAGATTGTAGAGATTTGTTTGTTGACAAACCGCATCTTGGCTTCTCTCACACCATCAGTGAAGTTAATGGAGCCTGAAATGGTCCACTCAACCAGCCATTCACTCTGTTGATCACATTTATCGATCCTTTTACATCCTTGTAGTTCAGTTCAGCCAATTGCTTCTGTCTTTATAGCACAGTCATTTGCATGTTGTTGTTTAAGAGCAGACAGTCTGCTATGTTCTACAGAGGGACTTCACCACTTCAACTTAAATGTGAAATGTTAAATCTGAATTTAAATATTCAAATGTAGCAAAGTGTCGCTGTCTTGTACAGACACAGTAAAAACAGCATTATTCAGCAGGGAAGCGTTGGGTTCAACATTTCATTCAATCAAAGAAAGCCACTGTATAGCAGGAGGGTATTTTAGGTTATTTTATATATCCACTGTGTTCAGCATGTACATGGGGTTCAGGAGAAGCTAACATCCAATATAACTGCTTTTTCCTGTCGTCTCTCAGTATCAAAAAAGAAGATGCTGAATTGTAAGTTAGGGACCTTGAAACAGGCTGTTCTTATCTTTGAATCATTATGACTAATGACTTTTAGGTCATCCATTTATGACTTTTGCTGCTGCTTAATTCAAAAAAGATATAAGACCAAAAACCCCCATCTGATGACTAAAACTCTTCATAATAAAATCTGCTTTGAATTTTCTCAATGTAAAACCGCATACATCCGTTGTCCACTTCAGTCATCAAAGGCAGATTTAGTTAGGGGATCAGCATATCTAAATTACATGTTTCTAGTTCGGGATATGTGCTTTCGTTTGTTAGTTGGAGCATGGCTGATTATTTAAAAGTTTCAATATGTACCATAAACACAATGAAATCACTGCTTTCACTGGAATGCTACTGAATGTGATATATTCTTTAGGATTTAACATTCCTTTTCCATGACATTTAGATTAACCTTTTTGATTCATAATCTTTCAAAAAAGAGGACATCAAAATCTTCAAGCTAACACTGTGTACAATGTACTTAAAACTCAGAATCTCAACACAGCAGCTCATCATACTGGACACCACACAAGATACCCAGATATCCAGACAAAATGGATGAGACAGATTCAATAGATTTCCTAAAATGCATCACATTTGTTTAAATGCTATTATGAAATATAAATAATTGCCTGACAAAGTTGGCTAATCGAGAAAACAATAGAGAAATCATATACGACTGAAAGACTTGAAATCAAAAATTGGTGCGTTACTGTCCGCTAAAAGCCTATGTCAGTCATGACCAGCGCTGAGGTATAAACGTAGTATCTGTATCAGTGCACACACTGCAGGTGGTAATGGGGCTTGAAATGGGCTACAGATACATCCAATTGCACTAAGTGAATGAATTAACTTGTGAATGTGCAGAGTGATTAGATTTCTGATTTCACAGACTGATTAACATTGACAGAAAATAGGGTTGAAGTCAAATGTGAGTCCAGTGTACTTCAGTCCATCTAAAGAAATGAAATAGAATGAAATAAATTATATTCTTGTCATTGAAAAGGAGGGGTCTCAGCAGCCGATTGGTTGTTTTTGCTCAGCTTTGGTGGATTCTTGTAAATAGCATTAAGAGCACTCGGAGGAGCCAAAGTAACCATGTGCTTTTCCACACATTACCTCATTTACTGCTGTGAGGATAAAATGACATTTCCAGCAAATACAACAAAAAGCTATTTTTATAAAAGTTACCAACTGACCCTTTAAATATCACAGGTAGATCAAGACACATACTGTATAAATAACAGTGTAAATCTAAAGCTACATAGACAGCAGAATAACTGTTAAGGACATGAAATAAGATGCCCGCTGCTTGCTTATCTATTTGAAAGTAATCTAATCCTCTGTGGACCTTGGGGATCAGGGTATTTGTCCCCTGCGCACCACACACACACAAGCTGGTATAACAGCTCTCTCTGCTTTCTCATGCTCCCATGCTGACTGAATATGAATTGGCAGAAGCACAGATCCTGAACTGTAGCAACCTGTAGGTGAGCAAGGGCATGGGGATACCATGCAATACACAACACCGGATCACTGAAAATGTGCAAAGGCGTGAATGTTTCTGATTCTGAATTTTAACAGGGACTCTGAGACTGAACAACCCAAACCAGCATGGACAGGCCAATCAATTGTGAGTGCTGTACACCATTTTGAAATTTCCTATAGCCAGTCAGTTCAAAAAATGTGTGAACGGCAATATGAAGATATAGTGGAAGATTGTTGTGCTCAAGTGAACCATATAGTCTCAATTTCCAACTCCAACTGAGATTACAGCATTATTCAGCTTATTTCTGATTTTGTTTCAGCACTGACGGCATATGATTAAGGTTACGGACAGACTAAATCAGCCTATCACAATTTTGCACCTCTGCAGTTGCTAGGAGTAAAATGCTGCTTTCAGCTCTATGATTGCTGCTCCAGCTACAATTTTAGAGGGCAGAGTCATTTCAAATAACAGAATAATTGACCAATCATATTATTTTCCCTCTAAATTCCAGCTAGTGGAAAAAAACCCACACAAAAACCAGGGGGAATAAGGACATAATAACATTAGAAATAAGGATTAGGATTATTGATGCCATTTTTAAAACTAACTTTTAATGAAAAGGTGAAGTTACAACAGAGATAATTTGGTGCAGAAAGACGGAGATTTGATTAGATTCCATTTTCAAGTAATTTTCATTAATGTGTCATCAAAGGTATGTCGCAAGCCGTAAACGTTTTGCGCCGGGGTCTGGTGTTCTCGGAGTCTGGTTGTTTGGGAATGCAGCCCAAAGTGGGTGTCAAACTCCAGGGGTGCTACATTGAACATGTAATGTGTGAGGACTGTTCAGGGAGCAGCTGCTGTAGCAGTTTGCTTCCACTATAATCAATGAAACTGGTGTGAGAGCAGTGGTGCATATGCAAACTAAAAATAGGCCAGTCTTCTATCCCTATTTGTTTACGCCAGGTGTGTGAAGGCCTCCTACACCAAATAAGCTTAATGGGTCATAAAGTGTTTTTTTGTTTTTTTTAACTAAACCACCGATATACAGGAACCGACTTAATGAATACCAACGAGCTCACTGGCAGTTTGGTTTTGAGAGTTTCTAATATTTTTTATTGTTTTCTGTCAATGTGATAACAGCTGACAGGAGAGATTGAAATAGCAGGGAAAGTTTCACAGCACTGAACTGGGTCCAAAACCAAAGTTCGTCATCCATCATGACTTGCCTGTGACCTCCCTTTTATGTGGCTAAAGGTGGAGCCGATAAACACATTCTGCAGCACAGCTGCTCTGCCAACAGTCTGCACTTGGGAAGGTCCTGCATTTTTCCCCTGTCACTCAGGTAGGCTCAAGAAAAAATATTTCTAGCTCCAGGAAAAAAAAAAAAAACAGTCAACCCCCTCCAACTATCCTTTTTAAAGCATTCAAACTGGTGCAGCCCTCAAGGCAAGTAAAACCTCTGATTAACACTGTACTGTGGACACAACAAACTGGTAACGTAATGTGTGGCTAGATGGTAGTGTCGCAATACATTTTTATATATTAGCAAATCAATGCACACCACAAATGTTGTGCGTTATTACTAAGACGTCATTAGATATGATTTATGGAAAATTGAAAAGTTATGATTGTGATGCTAAGGAAAAGGTTATAGGTTTGCCAAAATCAATAAATAATTACATTTCATCCTAATTCACACATTTTTGAACACACAGACAGATACAAGTGGATAAATGCTGCAGAGGTCTCTAACCAAAAACATTTATAAACTAAATAATAAAAACAAAATATATGACTTATTTTTATGCTCCTTTGCTCTTGTCTCCTTTTCATGGTCTCTTTCTGCATTTTTTTTCCACTGTGGTTTGGTCTAAACTTTAATACTTTAAGACAACAATTCTCATTGTTTTTCCGGTGAAAAAGTAAAGCTGTGACTAAAGCCTTAAATTACCTCACTCCTCTGCCTCAGTGCTCACAAGGCTTTATGCTACTGATATATTACCTGACACCAGGTCAAAACAAGACACACAACCTGTCGATTTCCTCAGAGGCTCAGTCTACACTCTCAAAGATTTCCTCACCTGACATTGTTGTCCCTGAACTCTTTTGAACTCACTAGTTGTGTACGCATGGGCTTTATAACATAAGCACCTGTACAATACTGCAATCCAGCACGATATCACTGAAATAAACATTAAATGTGTGAAGCTTCCAATGTCCACTCACTGTCAAGGTTACGTTAGAAAGGTGTTTTTGCTGGTAAGAATATGTTATTACCCTTTTTTTTTTGACAGTGAAAATGTGAATAAAATTCTATATATTTCTGTTTAATTAGATATATCTTCTGGACTATGCATTATGAAGCTAACCACATTACAAAAAAGGATTTGTAAGGTTTTTGGAAAGGCAGGGCTTTGCTTGAAATGACTAGTTTGTTCAACATGTCATCCAACCACGCTGGAAGGCAAAAGTATACAGCTCTTTTGAATGTCCACACATGAAATGGGCTGAAAAGCTGGCCATTATAGAGATGGGCAAGAGGTGAAGAAATATACGTGTGGATAATAGCACATACTTTTGGTCAATCTTTCCTGAAACAAATTTAAATTGTTACATCAATGTGTACATAAAGAAAGTGAAAGAAGTAGAATGATAGAGTTCAGACCTTGCTTACTTTCTACCTTGTGCATACTGTGCCTGTCCAATTACCACATGAAATGGGTGTGAATGTCAGATTTGACGGTTTTCGAACCTTATAAAGATTGTCGGATGCAGCCCATGCTATTCTGATGTCAGAAATTCGTGGAGAGGAGGTTTCAGATGCAGTTTGACCATCTGAAAAGCACTTTGGCTGGAGCATACTGACGCCATAAGGATGTGCCTTAACCAATTCAAGTGTGGAAAATATCAGATGTGTGCAGCGTGCACTGTCTGAGCAGCCTGGTTCAAGAAATCAGCGGATGCCACAAAATGTGTACAATCTTGACATGAAAATGACTTCTAGGTGGCCCGTGACACTTACTTTTTCTGTGCATCTCCTCCTCTTCTACTCTGGCAGGTCATCAAAATATCAAACAACAGCGGGCATGTGAAAACCTCTCACTGTGCTTTAGGAAAATGGAACTTAATTGGCTCTCTGTACGTGCAGCTGCACTAGCAAAGAGCCAAGTCTGGGTCCATTTAGGAACGATAATAAAAGAGGCAAAGACATTCATCATTTTTGACTTGTCACTTGAACAGCGTCATAATTAAGTGAAATATAATTCTGAAAGTTATGAGCTGGGCATAGTTATACTTGCAGGAGTTCAGTTTCAGGGTGTAGAGAGCTGACTCATAAAACTGCAAAGGTAACATGGACTAGGTCTATAACAACAGCTTTCAGTCCATTGCTCCTTGTTTGGACTATGTGGATGTGCAGTGCACCACCGCTGGGTCATTAGTGCACTCAGTTTAGCACCTCAGTGACTGTTTATCCCCATTAAAACTAAAGCAAGGTGAAGAGTTTCCTATCTAGAGTAATCATTCTGCCATGCACAGACTGGCTCTCCTACTCAAAGTAGCAGCAGCAGAGCCAAGTGGAGGAAGAGGAGTGTGGAGAAAAGTAGAGAAATGTAGTGATTAATGGTCAAACTATTCTGCCTCCAGTGGTTCACCTCCCCAGGCACAAGGATGAAGTTTTTGCATCCATAATCTTTGAGACCCTAATTTTTCTTATTCATCACCACTTTCCACACACAGGTATCAACAACAGCGGATTGATTTTGTTTGACAATGAACTCTGTCTGACACAGTGTGAGTTACAGCACTGTGCAATTCTCCTTAAAATCAGATCATTTTAGGTAAACCTCCCTCTTGTCATGTCTCTTGTTCAAATGTCAAACTGTCTCACCATGTCAGGCTCCCTGCTGCAGCATTAGCCTGTCAGGTGCCGTGTCAACCTCTGTGATGTCACATCAACCTTTATTTCCCTTCAGTCACTCCACGTCCCTTATGGCAACTGTCTTCAACCCTGACTTCAGATACGTTTCCTTAAGTAGACTGATTCTTCTCGCTCTAACGAGATATTAAGTTATTTACTTGTGTAGTTATCTTTAAATATGTCCTTGATATGAAGTTGCGTTGACCTAAATTGCGCAAAACCTTTAGATTTTTTTTTTTTTTATCCCCCCAAATGCAGTTCCCTAATGGAGAAAAGCTTAGCCCATTAAGAAGGGAGCCTCCCACCTCTATTTCCTCCGTCCCTTCTCCAGACTAAGTCTCTTCCCTCATCCTTCTCTCCAGTTTGGTTCCCCTCTCTGTATTCACCGTCCCTTCCATCACTTTTATCTCCTCTCTTACTCTCTCCCTACTCTCCTCCTCTTTTCCCTCCTGTGACTAGATATTTACTACTGGCTGATATCTTTCTCTCTCAGGTTGGATCAGTGTTTTCCCTCTTCTTAATTTATTCCCTGTTTATGTTTTATTTTGTCAGTTATTCAGAGATCTGGTAAATATTTGCAGAGAGAGGCCTGCCGGTGTTCAGCCAGTTGGTGTATCATCACTGTGTGTCAACTGAAGCAGGCCTGTGTGTGTGTGTGTGTGTGTGTGTGTATATATATGTGTGTGTATGTGTGGGAAACTGTGAATGATCGCATTTTAACGTAATTGTGTGTGTGGGTTTATTGCAGGGGGTTTGGCTGAGGGTCAGGGATGAATGTAAGGTTTCGGATAGAAAGGGAAGGCTGGTATTGATCAGATGTTGCTTTATTGAGCCTTCCAGATAGAAAACAAACTGTGCGAGGAAAAAAAATAATTGGAGCAAACAAATAACTTCAGTACTTATAAAAACAATGTTGTCGGCTGAACACATTTACAGAGCGGGCATAAAGGGGATAGAGAGAACAAGGATTAAGAGATGGCTTATTTCAGTGAACTCTCCACTGTATGATACAGCATCTCAGACCTTATAATGGTCGTGTGTTAATGCACAAGCATTTTAAACTAGTTGCTCCATAATGATGTAATTGATGTTCGGAGGAAATCTCTCTCTAAATGTCCCATTTTGACATATTTTGTGTGATTGACTCCAGCAACATAATAGCACAGAGGCTATATGACTGTAAACACTACACTGCATTGCACATTCATCCATTAGAGGAAAGAAATATCTGTATTTTTCATAATCTGTCACCTTCTTGGCGGGTTTGCTAGTCTCAGTATATTTTGTTAGCCATTACTCATGTTCTGGTCAAATATGCCCCTATGTATTTTCAGAAGCCATCGTGATGACCTGCAGTGTTAAGGAGGTTTGGTGATTTTCTGTGAACCAGAGTCCAATTTTGGTCTGGGTTTTGTGTTATGCCGGGCAATATCACCAGTGGCTGTTTGTTTCAATACAAATTCACTCCAGCATATGGGTATTATAAAGGATGTACAATGCAAATAAACCTCTTTTACATCTTTTATGATTACATTGTACTTGTAGGCAGAGAAAATATTTATCATAGTGATGATGATGAATGAATACGTTTACCAGAGCCCCCGTGAAAGAGTGAAAAATTGTCATGATCCTGTATTTTGTTCAATTCAGTTTTTTGTCTCGTCTCATGTTGTCTTGTCATTTCCGGTTTTATTTTGTAGTAACCCTGTTTCCCTCTCGTTTCAGTTATTTTTACTTCCTGCCGTCTGTGATTGTCTAGCCCCTCCCTGATTGTTTCCACCTGTTCCCCATCACCTTGTGTATTTATTGTCTGCGTCTCCCTCTGTCCTGTGCCAGTTTGTCATATCCATTGTCTTGTCATTCTGCGCTATCTTGTCCTTCAATTCTATTGTTGGAGTACCATTCTTGAAGTTTGGTTTTTCTCACTTGTTGACTTTGTTTCAAGCTCTGCCTTGCTCCTTTTGTTGTTCACTTTGAGATTAGTCTAGCTTAGTTTTTTCAGTTGTTACTTTGTATCGTGTTTCTAGTTTTGAGTGCCTTTTGGCCTCAGTATTTCTGTTCTTAGCGTTTTGATTTTGTTTTGTCTGTTTGCTCCTGTTTTTTCACAGAGTCGCCTTTTGTTAGCTTAGCCTTTAGTGTTTTGCCATTGTCCCTGTTTTTTTCCCTGCCTTTGTTAAATAAACAACAATTTTTTTTTGTCACTTTTTGAGTCGTGCACATGAGTTCCTTTGTCTTGTCGGTCCTGGTCTTGATAAAAATAGCAGTAAAGTTATTAAGGCAGAGATAAAAGACTGGTATTTTCTTGCATGAGGAAGATAAATGCCTCTAATGTCAATGTTTTTAAAAGCTGTGTAAAGGCAGGACAATATCTGTTTTTTCCACCGTCAATGTGCTATAGAGTGGCCTTATACTTTGGGTATTCAGTAAAGTGCGGTCGTACCTACTGTATCAACCCAACAGTATTTCAAACTCACATTTCCTCTTCAGGCTGAAGCAGCAGTGTTGGAGCAACATGTAGATCAACTGGAAGTGGAACAATGGCTACAGCAGTCCACATTTGTTGGATAGAGATTAGATATTTAAACGGCATAATGGCTGTGGATGACTACTGCTTTTGAAAACTGCCTGGATAGATTAAGTGTTTGTGTGTTTTGTAGGAGTGATGATTAACCTTCCTCTTGTGTTAGGGTCGGCATCGACCCGTTTTAGGTTTTAAATGCTTAGAATAACCACATAAATTTGTTTATTGCATCAAGGCTTTATGACTTTGTCAGGAACCTCTATTTCAACAAAAAAGTTTGTTCTCACTAAATTATAAAATGCTCTAGTTGAAATTATGACCTTTGTGTTGTTAGGGTCGGTTTCGACCCAGTTATAAAAGTAAGATTATAAAGCAATAATTAGAGCCAAAACTGAAATCATAAATTCACTGACAGCCGGCTCCTCTCCCAATCATGTGAGCTTTAGAGTATTCTCATTTTGCCTTGTTTTCCAGTATACCTGCACAAAAACAAAAACGAGCATGTCGAGAATATGTGAGGTCAATTCACTATAGAGTTAGTGACTTGCAGAGTTCACATTTCCAATTTGCAGCATGCAAAAATGAGAAGAAGATTTTCAGTGAGCCAAGTTCTGGATAACATTTTTGGTGAAAATGAGGGAGAGGACACAGAGCAGCATAGTGATTCAGATGAGCAGGTTTCTGAAGAGGAAGACAATATGGAGTATCATCCAGAAGACACAGACACATCTGATGAGTCTGATGAGGAGGTCACCGGTGCTAAAGCTGCTTCAGCTGAAAGATTCAAGTCCAAAAATGATAAGATCTGTTGGAGCTCAGTACCTCCTGATGTACATGGCAGGGCAGCTGCTGCAAATGTCATCAAAGTGACCCCTGGAATCACAAGGTTTGCTGTGACGAGAGTCCGTGACATCAAGACATGTTTTGAGCCATTTATGCCATTGTCACTAAAAAGAGTCATCATTGCTATGACAAACATTGAAGGAAAAAAAGTCTATGGCGGCATGTGGAAAGACATTGATGAGGTGACAGTGGATGAACGTCTTGTCCCTTTCCAAGGAAAATGCCCCTTCCGGCAATACATACCCAGTAAGCCAGGGAAGTATGGCATAAAAATCTGGGCAGCCTGTGATGCAAAAACCAGCTATGCCTGGAATATACAGATTTACACAGGCAAAGCTGTGAGTGGCATCCCTGAGAAAAACCAAGGAAAACGTGTGGTCCTCGATATGACTACTGGACTGCAGGGTTGTTTGTTTGACCTAGCAAATCTATATTTTTTTATATTTATGTTATACATATATAAATATTCTGCTTTTCATTTTGTCTTTGTACTAAAGTTCTATTGCTGAAAAAAAAAAAAAAACTTTTTTGCCTTTTTCTTGAAGTAAATATATATGGGTCGAAATTGACCCGTAACACCACAGATGTTACTATAGTCAATAATATTAAAATGAAAAAATAAACAAAACAAATTTATTTAAGGGATGTGTTCTAAATCCCCTCAGTAATACTCAGGTAACACAACAACCTTTTATTTATTTAAATGATTCTCCTGAGGTTCATTTTAAATTTTTGTTAAATTGAAATCGAGGGGTATACTGACAAAAAAAGGCCCAGGGGCCCACACCAAAAACATTAAAACTAATATTTTCATGGATAAGGAAGCCTAAGAAGGTAACCACGAGATGAGAAACAAATTGGATGATAAATAGTTCTTTTTAGTGTATTTTACAGCTGATTTAAGACACGGGTCAAAACCGACCCGTTAACATAAGAGGAAGGGTAAATGAGTTCAAGAGAAATATCCTCAAACATGTTTCTCAGATGGCTGAGGTGGAAAACGTGGGGTATCAATAAAGAGCAGATTCAATAAAGGCTGATGGAAACAAAGCATCTGTGTCATGTTGCTACTCACCAAACGTGCCTCCGCTCAGACAGAAAGCTCCAAAAAATAAGAATAAAAGAGGCGTTTGGTAACATGGTGGTGTTGGACAGTCTATTACTCAACTGCACCATGTCTGATTCGAGGTGGGTCAAAGACACTATTTTTTTATTTTGCATCTCTGTTGCAGCTGATCGGAGTGGTACTAGTTCTGTGATGCATTCTATAATACGGTTTCTATAGTGGTTATGTAACATTGCCATATCCACTTGGGAATATTTGCAGCAGTAAGAGATGAAAACATGCACTAATACATATTCTAGTTTGTCAAGATTTAGATACATTAGCTTAAAAACTTGGATGGAAACATTGTGCTGTTGTTGTTTCACGTGGCACGTTCTGAAGTTGCATCCCTCTTGCAAGCTAAACTATAGTGGCCAAAACCAGCCAGCAGGCAAAATGTGTATTCTTGTCCTTTACAGAGACTGGTGTGAGTGTACTCATCCTGAATAATAAAGTATGTACATGAGTGCCTAAAGCCTATTAAGTGTCATTAGAGGATAAAGCCTGTGTAAAATATAATAATGGTTTTGCTGATTTAATGTTTTGTGTGTATAAAAAAAACGTGTATTCCTTGAAAAGATAATCATTACAGGCGGACACAGAGAAGAGCCAATATTTACCATGTTTTTCGCCTGTGCATGTTTTTGCATGTGTATGTGGTTATAACGGGAGCGGCATGCCTGAGCATTTCACAGTATTTTCAAAGTACATATTTTCACAGACTTAAGCAGATTTATCCTTGTCAAGGACTTGTCTTTGTCTAACAGTCCCTCACTTCTCACTCTGCTCACTCACCCCTCTCTCCCACACTCCTCATTTACCATCTCACTCTTTTTTTCCTTTGTGTCTAATCAGAGTTATTCGGGAGGGGTTGAGACCTTGAATCCGTACAGTGAAAGCTGAGGAGAGAACTAACAGAACATCGAGATACTAGTGTGCACTGGAAATGTATTGTACGTTTGTGTGTGTGTGTGTGTGTGTACAGTGCACATGGGAATAATGTGAGGAGTGATGTGAAGAAATAATGAGAAATGTGTGTCTGAGTGTCATTTTGTTGTGCTATATGTCATTGTGATATAAAAATCCCACTAGATCTAAGTGATCTATGACTAGTCTTTTGTTTGTGCTCTATTTATATTGTACCTTGATTTGACTTATGTTAGTCTTTCTGCTGTGTCATTCCTGACAGCATAAGCCTAAAATTGAAAAATAAAATCTTACATTTTTTCAGTGGTCGTGATTCTGGTATCCAGCCTAAAACCATTGTTTTATCAGCATAATGTTAACTGTCGCTAACAGATTATTATCAGGTCTTATCAGGAACATGTTGTCAAAACTCTTTCAATACATAATATATTATTATTATTATTATTATTAGACTTTATTGTCCCCAGGGGGCAAATTCTTTTTCACAGCACTGATTCTGCTTGACAAACTGACAGTCAGACGGTAGACATGACAACACAACAACAGCAGACTTAACAATACTTCACAAGACAACACTTCCCACTACCTTTACACATAGAAAAACACCAACAAAGCAAACAGCCATAGTCACCCTCAGCGGGGTCTGTTGTTCAGGACTGTTAATGACAGCAGGAATCAGGCTCCTCCCAAAGCATAATAAGAACACTGGTGCGTGACCTGGAAAAAGTTAGAAGCATCATGGTCATTGTGGAGGGGTGGCTGGTTTTGAGCTCAGCTGCAACGGAGAGAGGTGCAGGGCTGGACAAGGACAAGTAGCACCAACGCATCTGGGAACAGGTGCAGTAAAATACCTCTCTCCCTATTTAAGCAGTAGCACGCCGGGACCTGAGGGAGTGGCGAACCGAGCGGAGCGCTGGATCAGCAGCCCAGGCAGGATACCGCCCTGAGGAGATAGGATTTGTGCTGGAACGACGGTCTAGTGTTCATTGCGTGCTGGGGAATCCACAAGAGACCAGGTCTCGTGCTACAGTCATGTATTTGTGTTGGAAGAGATCCCTACTCCACTTGTGCAGCGGAGTCGTAAACATGTGCTTCCCTTTCTAAAAGCATTAGACAAACTAGTGCAACTGGCTCTTGCCTGGTTGCTGCATCAGAGTACATTTGCAAAAATCCATTTAGCTGTCATTAGTTGCACTAAGGTTCTGGCATTAGCTGTTAGCTGTGGCAGCACTACTTCTTCATTTCATGCTGGACTGAGGGAAGACTGGACGCTAGACTGGACATGAATCACTGTTACCCCTGAGGTACAAAGTGATGTTATGAGACAGTGCAGGACAGGCCTAGATGGTGAGCATGCTAACTTCAGTAGATACCTCTGCAACACAAACATAGATGTCTTGGACATGATGTCAGTTCTGTTATATTCTTCACATTTTGTCGACATTTTTGGTTAATTTATCAGTCAAACTAAACTTCTGTCCAATTGTGCAGACTACATAAAGTATATTTGATTGATTTTTCTGCATGCATGTATCTTACATTATATCCTAAGCTTACACATTACAGTTAAACATTACAGATATAATTTCTAAAAAGAACATTTTTTCCAACCTGTATGGACTGCCACAGAACCAACTGCTGTTAGTTTAATGACTTATTTAACCTTTAAAGCTTGAATTCTCAAGGGGAAGGGTTAGGCTTAATTCAGACCACATGCTGTGTATTAATATCCGTTTATACCAGTGAGCAGTTCACTCATAGCCAGTGTACTGGCTTTAAAGGGGCAAATTGCAGAGACACTTGACACACAAGCAAGAAAACATTCAACATTAACAACAAAGATTCAACATTATGTGGATGGATAGACACATAATCGCTGTTGTCATGGTAGTGATGATGCCTGACAATGGCGTCATCACCATCATTACTGCCTTTGTCGTAGTCCTGACGGTCAGCATGGAAGGAAATCTGCTGCCGAGGTTGGATTCACAGATGCATCAGGCAGTGAGAAGACACCTGCTGGTACGAGGCCTGTGAGGGAGGAGGGGCACTAACTCATGGAGTTTAAGCTGTTGTGCCATACAAATGTTGGGTCTACAGGCTCTGAAGAAAGGTACACACAGAAATGATGAATGTTTGATGGCCTGATAGAGTCTCAGCAGGGAAAAAAAAAAAAAGGCAGGTTGTCCTGACTGGGCAAAAAGTGCTGTTTATAATTTTGGTCTGCATTGTAGAGTAGGGGTGCTTTGTGGGACCATTGAAGGGTGCGGTCTGCAAAGAGTAGCAAAACAGAAAAGGTGCATATTAGTAGCCCAAACAAACAAAAATGGTGTGCAAAAGTGTGCTTGTGCATTATGGTACGTGTCTCCTGTCACGCTTCATTCTCCTAAACTGACTGGCTTCCTGTTTCTTATTGCCTGGGGCACCATGGCAACATGGTGACCATGAAATGATAGATGTCACTTTCTCTGTGTGCATCTGTGTGTGTGTGAGACAGAGAGAGAGAGAGGGAGAGAGAGAGAGAGAGAGAGAGAGAGAGAAAAGGAAGTGGAGAGCTCACGCCTGTGTGTGTCAGTGTTTGATGAAGAGGTTTTAGGGGATGTATTGAGACAGGTGCTGGCGTCTGTCCTGTTCCCTTTCACACATCCTCTCATCCATGCTCTCTTTGTATCTCACTGTTTGTTGGCAGGTAACCATGACAATGCCAAGAAACAGACCTGAAACAGAAAATTCAAAATAGCACATCATCATCAACATCATCCCCGCAGCAAAAGCCGCACTACCTGCTGAGCAGCAGCGTGGCTACCCATGAGACAGCAAGGCTCTTGCACTTGTTAGTCACTTTTTAATTCTCATCGCTCAGGAGGTTAATGAAATGCACACACTCTCAAAAAAAAAAAGAGTTGGCATTTTGAACACCAGCCAGGATATCTCAGTAATTAGAGATGACTTCTTTGAGTGCTTTATCAAGAGAAGAATATCATTTAAAGTGCACCTCTTATTTTCATTTTCAGATTCACACTTTTATTTGCTGGCCCTACCGGAATATATTTACATGGTTTAATGGTCAGAAAACACAGTATTTATATAACACTGCGTATTATCCCGTCTCTTTAAGACCTCCCCTCCCACAAGCCTGAGCAGCCACTGCCCACAGTGTTTCTGCATCAGCTCTGCAAGTGTGTCCGACGCTATGTAATCACTATGGCCAAGTTTAGCTGCACCCCTACGGTGAATACCACCACAATAACTGCTTCTACACCAAAAACTACATTTGTGAGAATTTACCCACTAAGTCTAGATAAGTGTAAATTGATTGTCGTGGGGAGCCACAGAGGTAACATGTTAGCATGTGCATGTAGCACAGCATGTAATCTAAGCACTTACAGTAATTAGGTGGGAAGTACGATATGAAACAACAGACGATGTGAAACAGTCGACAAATTATTATCGGTAAAAAAAGACATTTAATAGAATTTAAGTAATCAATACTATAGAGACTACTGTTGCCACTGTGTTATCCTGACTACACATTAGTTACATTAGACCAGTGATTCTCACCATGATGAGGCGACAACCTGCCTGGAATAGATTTTATCCATTAAGTTATCATGTCAACATAACCGGCGGAAATACTGATTTCAAATCCTTATGTACTTCAATGCATGCACAGCTAGTGTGAGGACAGTCAGATGTTATAAGGTACGTAAAGGATCTTTTCACTTCACAGTTCTCATGCCTTCTGTGTCTTGTTAAATCCTTTTTCAAGTTTCTGGGAAGCACTTCATCAGTGAGTCGGGCAGGGTAGTGGTAAAGTAGGTTAAGTGTCAATTGTCACTATCGCACTGCTCCTGTTAGTGATCTTTACCCAAACTGCAAAAAACAAGGAGCAGTCACAGCTGCTTGAGATATAGACTGAAAATGAAATCACATGGGGGAAGCAAAGCTGTGGTTGAAGCCATCCTCCGCAGGTGGATTGATGATGCCTGGTCACAGACATATAATATTACCGGGAAGATGAAGGTAGCGCCAGAGAGGAATATTACTCACATTCAGACACAGAGATTCTGTATGGACTGTTTTCAGCCTTGAAATCAGCTCAACGCTAAGATGGTGCGTGTAGAATGTGCAGTAGATCCTTTGTTTTCTCCTAAATTGATGACTGTATACATGTGCATAACCTGTACTGTTCATTGCTTTATAATGGGTCTAAACATTAATGTATATGCAATGAGTCAGGGGATGCTGTAATCTAATACTGCTTATGCAAATTAAACTCACATTCTCTATCACACACACACACCGACACACACACGTTCTACAAGAGATCAAAGTGACCACATAGCTCCTCAAGACTTTCTTGAGAGACGCAATGCATTACTCCAGCCTGATTGACTGAGCTGCTGTTGTGTCACCATGTGACGACGGTTGTCATCGTCACTTCTCTGATTCATCACCATCAGGCTTTCATCTGTTTCCCTCTTGCTTAATGTTTTTAGTAAATTCTACATCAGTGCCATCCCCGTTCTGTTCTCTGTCCCTCAAAACTGCAGCATTTTTGCTTCTTTTGCTTCCTCTTGTGGTGCCACATGCAGCATTGGCAGCTGCCATTTAAATCAGGGGCATTGTTACAGCTAAAACTTTTCAAAGTTAATTACCCCAATTAAGCTGTGAACTTCAGCTTTGAAAGACAAAACAAGTAAAATACAGAGGATATGTGGTGCATTTAATTTGTATTTCCAAAGCCTGAGGTCCATAACACACTTGACTATTACAACTACATTTTAAGTACATATGGTAAGGGCTAGTGTCAATCATTACCAATCAATCTGCTCCTCCCCATCCCCCCCCAAAAAAGCCATGACATACTGACAGTTTGGTTCTGAAGTTGACAGTCGAGACCACCTTCATAAGGAAACGTATGTTCTTGCCCCGCAGTTGTACGGTCACAAATGCAAATATACAGCAGCCAAATATGAATTTTTATTCATTCATGGCAGCGCATCACCGACGGTAGATAATTTCAAGTTGCGCTCACCTCTCTGGACGTATTAAAAGCAACAACCACATTTATCTTTATTTGTTGTTGCATAAACTGACAATTATCCGTAATCATCCCGTGTATTTTTTTTTCTCTGAGTGGTTTTCTGGTCCACTGCAATTAAATGTATCCAACACAATTGTGATTCTCTCTATGAGCAGTGATGGTTCTGCTCTCACACATCATATTGTTAATTGCTGCCCCAGACTTTTGTCGCAGCCAATGCTTCAGGCGCTATTTGCCAGACCTGTTGGAAAAGAGGAAATGAAGCACGCAGCTGTTGCAGTCTGGTAACCTGCTGCTTTAAGATGTGCAAGGACACAGAGAGAGGATTGGTGGGATTTTGCAGTCCTGAGGATGCTCAGTGATTCATAGAGGAGAGAGAACCTTTAATTGCCCTCTTATTTTTCATGGAACTGTGTGTGTGTGTGTGTGTGTCTCTGTGTGTGTGTGTCCACTGATTCCCTGGTTTCAACTCTCTTGATAATCAGCACTACATAAACTGGGAAGAATGTCGAGTCATAACCAACTGGTCTGAATTTAAGAAGAGCAAAGGAGTTTGTTTGTGCCTGATGCTGGTTGCCACAGATTTAATCATCATTGGATCTACTGGTGATTAGATTGCAGTAAATATGATAAGCCTAACTGTCTTTTGACAATGCACCTCACCTGCGTGCTGAGCATCGCTGCTGGTCTGGTATGGGCCAGCCCACAGAGCAAAAAAAACAGTCGGTCTTCACACCAATTTGCAGTGTACTGCTGGACTGCCAGTGACAGATTCACACTAGTCCTTTCTTCCCACTGTATAGGTGTAGTTAGGAAGAAAACCTGACTGTTCCTCTGGATGTCACTTTGCCAGCAAAAAGTTTTACCTTGTGCATTGAGCTTGCACGGAAATATGGTCACTTTTAACATTGCTATTTGCCAAACTTTAAACCTGCTGTTGCTGCCAGTCCCATCAGCCAACCCTCACAAAATGGTAGAATGAGACACAGTGCCATGTTGGGATGACAGCAGATACAAATTAACATGATATCGTAGACTGCAATGTCATCTACAGCAGTATAATATTCTACAGTATCAATGTATTTGCTTGTTTAGGAGTGCTACCTGCGCAGACAAACCTCTCCCGTTTGATTAGAAAACGCAACATAAGGGTTATTATGTGTCACCAAGACCAAACACAAACAGCAGTGCCAATGTTTCACGCAAGAACAATACAGATTTCAACATCCACCTGGAAATTTTCTTTTGATCAGCAAATGCATGTAAAGCCTTTAATGTTGGGCCTATTCACAACTCAGAGATGCTGACTCTAACTTTGATGCACTTTTGAATTAATTTCAAAGATAGAAAGTTTGGGAAATCAACAGCAATTAAAAGAGAAAGCAGTAAAGGAAACAATAATTCAATATGTCCTTAGAAATAATAATTTAGTTAATGTATTCTGAATTGGCACACACACAATGTCTCAAGCTTGGACAGAATTAGAGGCTACGGGGAAAGTTTCTTTTGTGTGTGTCAAACTCTGTCTGGCTGTGAAACAGAGCAAGAGAAAAAGATGAGTGTGTCTGGTTATGTGATGTATTGTGTGTGTGTGTGTGTGTGTGTGTGCTTAAAGGCCACAGTGCAAAATCTGTTTGAAGTGTTCTGCTTTGACAGGTCATCAACTTTGTGTGAAAACAGTAGTCTGTGAGCTTGTGTGTGAATGCATCTGTGTGTTTGTGTGAAAAGAGAGAGGGGAAAAAAAAAAACTTTGTGCTAATTTTCTCACTTTTCGTATGGGTTTGTGAGTGTTTTCTTATCTGCAGGAGATGCCTGATGCAGGCTGACGCTAGCTACAGCGTTAGTGATAGGAAAAAAAGGTGAGGTGTTGTGTGGAGGGGAGTGTTAACTTCAGGTACCACTGAGATGATGAAATATGATCCTGGAATGTATTTTAGTTTTTTTTCCACTTACTCATGGTGACACCCAGGAGACTCCCAGGTGCTGGATAATACCTGGAAGCTGTTGAGAGTGGCAGTGCGAGAGGGAAAGAGGGAGACTACTCTTTGAGACTTTTTGTCCAATCAGCAATTGGCTATTTACATAAAGCTCTTCTCTTTTCTACTCTATGTTGCTATACGTTTGGCAAAAGATAGTTACAGTTAACAAAAAAGCAAGTGGTAAGAGGTGTGGAGTCATCCAACATGTGTATGATTCCTTTAAGAATACTGGGCTGATGTATCACCAATGTGATTTTGCAGCATGGTTGACAGATGATGTTGTATTGCAGCAAAAGTTGGGCCAAGTTCAACCTTTTCTGCTTTTGTTTTTGTGTGGGTGATGGTGTCAACATGAATGAGGGTGCTGTGTTTTTTCACTCAGTGCCAATGTCAAACTGAGCACGGCCTTACCTGAGCATACAGCCAATGGTCGGGAAAATACAGGTATGAGTAAAGGAAGATTGGGTAATAACAAAGATGGAGAAGGTTCATGAGAGAAAAGAAACAGCGAATACAAAAAGAGAAAAAAAAAGATAGAGCACTGGAGAGGGGGACATATGAAGGAGTGGAGAAACAGAGCAAGACACATACTAAAGAGAATGATATTGAAAGCTAAGAGTCACTGCGAGGCTTCAGAGCACGCCAGCTTGTATTCGCCTCTGCTCACACATTTCCTGCCCAAGGAGACAATTTTAATATTAAGATTGAGTAGACCAAGTGCTCTTATATTCTATATCACTTTGCTTCACATCAGAGCCAATATACTAAAGTCACTACAAGTACTACTTTCTATCATTTTTACTATTTTAATGTAATATCTGTCAGTGCTGGAAGCCCCGAAGCAACATTTTTTTTAAAAAAACCTCTGAATCTGTCCATAAAATAGAGAGAAATTCACAGAAAAAAAAAACGTAGAGAAGCAGAAGACGGGGAGGGTAAGTCTACCAAATCAAGCTCATGATGTGTATCATATGCATTATATTTTATGTCACAACAGATATCCCAGGTGAGCCAATGGTCGTCTCTAATTGGCTCGGACAACAGATGTTACAGGTGAATAAAAAAAGCAGAATCTTATTATTTCGGAATTGAAACGGAGCTCTGCTGATAATTAATATTTAGACAGTGTGTAGTAGCCGTAGGTTACATTTTTTTGCATAACCTTTTTTTTTTTTTTTTTAATTCAGGAGAGCAGGAAACCATGGCATGTTTTCTTGTTTCCTTTTCATATAAAAACTTGAAAAAAACTTGAGGAATGGATCAGGGAAATGGAGCCGTGCCACATGAGCACAGCTTCATCTTATTTTTATCTTTGTTTTCTTTTCTTATGATGCTACAATGATGAATGAACCCTGGTTTTTATAGAAAAGTATGAAACCCAAATTACACAGAGGTTGATGGTTCCAAGTTACAATATGTTGAAGTCATTCAAGTTTTGAGGTGTCTATATTCTTGTTGCACATTTTTTGAATAAATACCTGATTCTGTGTCACAAGTGGCATATTTGCTTCTGTGTATGTATCATGTTGGGCTCAAGATACATCCTGCCATAATGTGCAACCTGAGTGCCAATAGATGATGTAAATGGGCTGACTTTCTCACTGTGCCCTGCTTGTTTTGACATGGATAGGGCCTCAATCACCGGGCTCATTTCCAAAACTAGCTTGCACAACTCACATCAGTCCAATGCTGGTCCTGGTCACATACTCTCTTTTCTTCTCTGCGACAGGTGCTGCTGTGTCATCTGGTATAATAGTTATCTCAGCTCTCTGTTTTCTACTTGTAGCCTAGTGAAAAATATTAATAAATATTTGTTCATGCAAAATAGGTTAATAAATAAATAAATAGAGAGTTAAAAAGTGTATTGAAAAGTGATTAAATACGTATTTTTGGTTTGTTAAAATTGTGTGTATAAAAGTTCATAAGAATGTTTAAATTGGTTAAATGTATCTTTTAAAAAAGGAAATGCTAAATCTTTCTAGAGAAATGTATGTGGTCACGAAAGCACTTTACTTTAGGTTAATTGGTTCACGTGAAGGGCATGCATGGAGGGCACGTGCGTGAATAAGAGACGAGAGAGAGGAGAGGAGCCTGCAGGAGTGGATCGTCGTCGCGGAGTTTTCCTGAAGTTTTACACTAAAGTGAGTCTACAGATTATTAGTAATGTAATCTGCAAAAAACGGAACTTTAGTACAAAGTTTTGAGGTATGGAACTGTATTGACTGCTCTTTGGACAATTGAGTAGCGACTAGCAGACACGGAAGTTGCGCTGCAGTTAGCTAGCACAGTTTGTTCGAGTGGTTTATTGTTTAAAAGGTTGTGTGAGGTGAATTACATACATTTGAAAGGAAAATTGAAAGGAAATATTTTATTTTTATTATTTTTTTATTAAAGTAAGGAATTATTTGTGTACTTTAATACTGTTTATGTGTGTTATTGTTGTTTATAAAGAAATGTTACAAGGTATAAAGGTCCTTTAAAATAATGATAAGCAATAAAGTTGTTTCTAGTGTTTACAGCTACTTTACCTACCCAAAATTAATATTACATTGACTTAACCTGAGTTACTCTATAAAAGTAAATATTGTTAAAGAACTCAGGGCCCCTTTCTACCCTTTTAACTGGTGGACGAGCTACATACTGACTGGCAGAGTTTGCAATGAGCAGACAAATAAGGTGTTAGTCTGACATGAGGCATAATCAAGGTGAAATGACAGTATGTTACAATTGAAATCACACTGATTCCACCAAAAGTAAATTTCAGGTTGCAGTGCACAATAACAAGTTTTATGAGGAGGAAAACAGAACAGCCTATTTACATCGAGTTGGTATATGAAGCAGGTGACAAGTGTTTTGATTTAATGAAAATTTCAAAACAAATGTTTTTTAATGAGCAAAAAAATTGTTTTGGTTTTTTTATGGGATGTATTTGAAAGGCTTGTATCTGCTTAACATCAGCATGGTGGTGTAGCTGTAGACTCTTAGCCCTCTTTATATTAACGATGATTGAAATGACTACTTATATATGTGAAAGGGGTTGCCTATAGTGACAAACTACCCAGTTATCATCTTCCAATGCAGCTCCACAGGATTTAAGTCTCAGTTAGCTCATTGATTTGGTTTCATGGCACATATGTAGTCAGACAGAGTAGGAGAGTGATTAGGCAGTGAAGAAAACTGGTAAAAAACCTCAACATCTACTGTACTATAGAGAGCCAAGTATTTTTCTTTTTGTGGGGAGAGAGCTATTATTTGATTTATATTTGTCATTCATTGTCCATAGGAAAGCTAATGTTTATATCTACTCGATGTGTGAATAGGACATTTCTTGCTAATACACTCATAACAACCTAAAGGTCCACTGTAGCTGTGGAGTCAATCTTTCACTAATCTCAGCATTGGTGGTTTCACGTCTCCTGTCCACATGTCTTTGAGCTCCCAATGGTTGGACATACACCTTGCATGGTGGCTCGCTGCCATGTCTACGTGTGTGAATGGATAAATGAGACGCAAATTTGAGACTTTAATCACCAAAAATAACCCATTGGTCATTTATATGAGCAGCTTATAATGACCTATAGTTATGTTTTGAAATTAAATGATGGCTGTTAGTGTACTATCAGAGCTTTGGTATGCACACAATCTTCTTTAGTCTTCTTTGACTTTTGTGGTAATTTACTCACACTGCTCAGCCTCCCTGGGAAAGTCTACTCCAAGGTGCTGAGAAGATGCTCCACCTGATTGTAGAACCTCAGGCTCAAGAGGAACAATGCTTCCATTCCATCTTGGTTGTGGAACAGTGGACCAGCTCTTTACCCTTGTAGGGTTGTTGGAGGGGTCATAGGAGTTCACCGTTACAGTCTGCATGTGCTTTGTGAACTTGGAGAAGGCCTATCACCATGTCCCTCGGCGAGTCCTGTGGGGGGGTACTGCGGGAGTAAGGGGCACTGGGTTAATTGCTATGAGCCATCCGGCCCCTGTATAACCAAAGTGAGAGCTGTGTCCGCATTCTCAGCACAAAGTCAAGCATGTTCTCAGTGGCTGTCCCCACCAAGGCTGTCCCTTGTCACCAATCCTGTTTGTGATATTCATGGACAGGATTACAAAGCACAGACAAGGTGAGGAGAGCATCCGGTTTGGAGACCTCACAATTGTGTCTCTGCTTTTTGCAGACAATGTGGTTCTGTTGGCTTCCACAGACCGTGATCGGGGCAGACCACCGAGTTCTTTCACTGAAGGGATTACATATTTCATCTGGCGTGGGTATGCCTTAGGATCCCCCAGGAGGAGCTGAAAAAGTGTTGTTTGGGAGAAGGATGTCTGGAGTGCCCTGCTTGACCTTTCGCGACAGAGAGATTCCTCATGGTAGCTAAGATTCCTCAGGAATGCTGTCAGAACCTGGTATCTGGCTATCTGGCAACTGTATGTCCCTCACGAGGATTTCATTGGTTTATTTTGATTTACCTCATGCTGATGATCATTCTCACTACACTAAACAGCATGATGGACGGTGCACACAGGTACAGTTGTAAATTCCTCTTCGGTGACTGAAATAAATGAGCTCAGGTATGCCAGTATGAAAGCTGGGGGAATTTTGTCAGTCCTTGATAAATTGTGTCTTGACACATTTTTTGGCCTGCAACTAGTGCTGAAGTGTTTTTCTCCCACTGAACAGCTGTCTAAGACTTAACAGACTGTAGATATATTATTTCAGGAGGCGCAAAAAGGTGTGGCTTTTACTCAGCTTGATTCAAAGACAGAAGATAGACCACAATGTTGATGCGTTCTAAAAAATGTGGTGGAAGACTCAGAGGACCTCAGAGAAGCTCCTGTGCTGCTCAGGCAAAAGAAAAGCCATGTAAAACTGATCACCGGAGAATGTGCAAACATATTCCAAAGCTCAGTGAATCAATACAGGAGACTGTACTATGAATATCTGGATCGACTTGATGGTGAATTAGAGCATGGTTTTGAGCAAAGAGACTTGCATGTGGTAGCTTCCTTGGAGCACCTTATTGTCTCAGCAGCTGAAAGGGAGATGGTTTCCCTGTCCTCCATAGTGGAATTTTGACTCTGACATTCTTCTTGATATGTTGCCAGAGACAATTCAGTCTTCTGGGATGGAGGCAGCAGGCAAAACAGTATAATCAGTAGCTTAGGCAATGAATGGAACTCCTAGGGCAAAAGCTCTATTGCCAGAGGTGAACAAGCTGTTAAAGTTATTCTACACCATCCCTATATCGTCTGTCAGTGCTGAGAAGGTTTTCTTGTCCCTCCATTGTTTAAAGACATATCTGAGATCATCTATGACCCAGAAAACACAAAATAGTTTGATGTACGCCCACACACACACACGGGATTTTTAGCAACAGTGGATGTTTTAGAGATTCATCCAGCATGACAGATGGGGACACTTCTTCAGCAATATGTAAAGAGCAGTGGTGAGTTTGGCTTTTTTTTTTTTAATTCTTCTTCCATGTTACCAGTGGATTAAAATTGACATAAAATTAACTAGGTGCGCCCTTTTTTAGGGCAATTTGTATTTTTCTTTTGCATATGTAGGGAATCCCTTCATTAGTGAATTTAATGACATTTGCAATAAAAATAAATACTGTGACCATCCATTTAATGCAGGGGACATGTAAAACTTTACGAAAAAATTACGAGTATCTCAAAAACGAAGGACCTTTTTGAGGGTACCTACTCTGCTCACCATGTTTTCATAATATGTACAACATTTACAATGATCACAAGCTATGTCTGAAGTTTGCTATATTTCCTTAATGTCCAGACATTTCTGACACTAATTTATGAAATCTTCTTTACTGCAGTGTCTGTTTCCAATTCCTTCACTAATTAAAAACTGTTTCCTGTGGTCTACACCAAGACCGTTATCCCAGGTAAGCAGACAGACAATCAACAATATGTTATCACTTCCCTCTACTTTTTATATCCCACCAGAAGGCAACGTGAGGTCATGCATAATATAGGCGTAATAATATCCTTTTGTCCTGCATTATACAGTCAAATTGTACGGTATATTTTTGCTCCATAATAAAATGTTTATGGATGTTTGATTAGGTTAATAAACAAATTCTTCATGTTTAACAAGGCAGATGACCCATTTCGTTGTAATGGTCTGCTTGTCGCACGAGGTGGCAAAGTATCTGCCTTTGTTGATCAAATCAGAAGTCAAATGATGAATATAAGGATTTATTTAACGCACTAACCCTTCTACTTTAAGAGGACTGGTCATGATGTTTGTGGGCCCTCAACATTTACAGCAAGGGTCAAGTCCAGGGCCAAGGTGGATGAGAGGGCCTGGAAATGGCTGTGTGCAGACATGCAATCTTGCTGAAGTGGTGAAATACAGTTAAGCCCAAAATTATTCATACCCCTGGCAAATTTTGACTTAAAGTTACTTTTATTCAACCAGCAAGTTTTTTCTTGATTGGAAATGACACAGGCGTCTCCCAGAAGATAATAAGACGATGTACAAGAGGCATCATTGTGGAAAAAAAATATTTCTCAGCTTTTATTTACATTTGAACAAAAAGTGGCATGTCCAAAATTATTCATACCCTTTGCAAACTGTCACAGTCGATGGGAAAATCCAAAGTTCTATACCATTCCAAATAGTCCAAGCTGTTCTAAAGCATCCTAATTACCCTGATTCATTGGGAACAGTTTTAATCAACTCAACAGGTGAAAAACAGCAGTTCTCTGCAGTTGGTTTGTGGACAGTCATGGCTAAGACAAAGGAGCTCACTGAGGACCTGCAGCTGCGCATTGTGGCTGCTCACAAGTCAGGAAAGGGCTATAAGGCCATGTCTAAATGTTTTCAAGTTCCAGTGGCTACAGTGCAAAGTATTATTAAAAAATACAAGACATACCGCACTGTGGAAAATCTCAGAGGATGTGGTCGGAAGCCAAAAGTGACACCTGTGCTAGCCAGGAGGATAGTGAGAGAGGTGAAAAAGAATCCCAGGATCACCACCAAGGCCATCCTGGTGAATCTGGGCTCTGCTGGTGGCAACGTCTCAAGGCAGACAGTCCAACGGACACTGCACACTGCTGGGTTCCACGGACGCAGACCAAGGAGGACGCAACTTCTCCAGATCAGGCACACAAAAGCCCGCTTGGCCTTTGCAAATGCTCATCTGGACAAAGAAGAAGACTTCTGGTCTTCTGTTTTATAGTCAGATGAAACAAAAATTGAATTGTTTGGCCACAATGATGTGTCCTTCATTTGGCGTAAAAAAGGAGAAGCCTTCAACCCTAAGAACACCATCCCCACTGTCAAACGTAGTGGTGGGAACCTAATGCTTTGGGGGTGTTTTTCAGCCAATGGACCAGGGAACCTAATCACAGTAAACGGCACCATGAAAAAGAGCAATACATCAAGATTCTCAACAACAACATCAAGCAGTCTGCAGAGAAACTTGGCCTTGGGCACCAGTGGACATTTCAGCACGACAACAACCCAAAACACACAGCAAAAGTGGTGAAGAAATGGTTAGCGGACAAAAACATTAACGTTTTGCAGTAGCCCAGCCAGAGTCCTGACTTGAATCCAATTGAGAATCTGTGGAGGGAGCTAAAGATCAGGGTGATGGCAAGGAGACCCTCCAACCTGAAAGAGTTGGAGCTCATCGCTAAAGATGAATGGGCAAAAATACCAGTGAGACATGCAAAAAGCTGGTCAGCAATTATAGGAAGCGTTTGATTGCTGTAACAGCCAATAAAAGCTTTTCTATTGATTATAGAGAAGGGTATGAATAATTTTGGACATGCCACTTTTTGTTCAAATGTAAATAAAAGCTGAGAAATATTTTTTTTCACAATGATCTTGTACATCGTCTTATAATCTTCTGGGAGACGCCTGTGCCATTTCCAATCAAGAAAAAACTTGCTGGTTGAATAAAAGTAACTTTAAGTTAAAATTTGCCAGTGGTATGAATAATTTCAGGCTTAACTGTATATGCCTACTGAATGCTCATGTAGAAGGAGCTGGCTTAAGCTGTAAGCATTCTTTTGTATGGACATTACTGGCAGGTTGTCATAACCTTTATCAAATCTTAAATTAAGTTTTCAATAATGTTTTATTGAAAGTTTAACGTTGTACTAATGAGTATTAGGCCATGTAGGAGCACAACACCACCTTTATACATTTAAATTTAATGTATTCTTGCAGGCTATATTTTCTGCACGGTTAATAAGAAGGGTTGGGAAGTGCCGGTTAACTACAGGCTCATATAACTTCACACATAATACCACCACCACCAGCAACAAGCAACAAGTAGTTGTAGTGATAATAATAATAATAATAATAATAATAATAATAATAGTAATGATAATAATAATAATAATGATAATCAAAGTCAAAAGATCTCTGATATCAAAAAGTACGTTATGAGCAGATATCCAAATTCAAGTCGGAATCAGAAAAACACTGAAAATGAACGGAATTGAAAAAAAGTGGATCGGTGCATCTCTAAATGATAGAACAAAAAGACAGCCTTTAAAAATGGCGGTAAGGATCTTATCAAATTGGCACATAAGGGACCTGAATGTGTTGTCAGACAGGGGAAGCAGAATTACAAGGAAAAGTTCGGGGCAAACTAGACGCTAGGTTGGTGAAATGGCATGAAGGAGATGTAGCCCCACCACCGCTAGGATACACAAAAGGGCTTTCAGTGCGGATGAGGCTATCCATGTCTTTGCCAGGTTTGATGAGTGTGATTTTTCTGCTAAGCTTGAAACAGCCTGCTCTACTATCTCTCTTAGCAGGTCCAATGGAGACCCCAACACCCCAATAACAGTCACCGCTGGGAGGTGTGCTCCCCGCTGAGAAGGCTCAGTGCAAATAAGGCACTTAGCCCAGAACGGGGAGTGGTGTGCAGACCGACTCAGTTGGTCCAGTTCATTTTCTCTTTATCTCTCAGACCAGATACCTGTGAGATATAAAGCTCACGTAGTGTGCTAGTGCCCAAAAAACAAAATGCCTGGAGACTTAAGCTCAGGCCTATAGCTCTCACCTGTCAGCTCATGAAATACTGTGAAAGAGTTGCCCTTGGGGATTTCAGCAGGCAGGTGTCTGAGTACCAAGATCCAATCCACTTTCCATATAGGAAGGGTGTTGGACTCGACGACGCTCTACCATATATGCTTCACAGTTACTTAGAGTCAGTTTGTGCATTCCGTAATGCTTTTAACACATTTCAGTCACATACTTCAACCAATAAGCTTATTGATTTTAACATAAATGACACCAGTACACTCGAGTATGTGAGGCTCGGAGGTGGGGTTACACAGGCATGCCTAAAGCCACCATTTTGTGCCACTTTCTATTCACTTTATTGGTTACCCCTGGTATCTTGCTGCCATCTACAAAGGTTTTCATCATCACAGACAACCACTTAGCTTACTGAAGGTAGAGGGATGGCTTTGTCAATTTGTGTCATGAAAATGTTTTAATTTTAAATCTAAATAAGAATTTATCATTGACTTGAGAAAGAAAAAGGCTGCAGTAACCTGTGTCCTGATTAAAGGTTGTTGAGATGTGTCCTTGGTGTCCTTGTGGATAATAGGCTGGACTGGTAAGAGAACACCAATGCCATCTTTAAAAGGGCCCACTCCAGGCTATTTTTCCTTGGGAAACTTCTGTCCTTTAATGTCACTCCTGCACATTTCCTAATAGCATTTTATGCTGTTGTTTGATGGAGTTTCTTGTTCGGTTGACAGAAAAATGATTAACTGGCCAGGAAGGAAGAATCCATTATTGGTTTGACCCCTGACACCCTAGAAGTGGTCACGGAGCAAAGAATGGGAAGGAAACTCAAAAATGTTGCACTTAAATGAGGATCATCAAATGTACAATGTTTTTGGTGAGCTCTTAAGCAACAGGCTTTTTATGCCCAGATGCTCCTCAGAGAGATTCTGGAAGTCTTTTTTAACAACTGCGGTGAAGTTTTTTAATGAAAATCGTTGGTAACTGTCACTGTTGTTGATGACAATAATCTGATGGATGTTGATGACTGGTTATACTGAGGTATGTGGTAATTTTGATGTCCATATATGTATTGATTGATTGCCTTGAGATATATGTGTTTTCCTACTGTCATGCCTGTTGTCTGTCCTATAGGTGCCAGCTGCCAGCCAGCCTCTTCTTCCAAAGATGGACTTTATGTTACAGAATGGCAATGCCATTTATTTAAACTATAGTCCTATATCCTTAATAAAAGTAACAAAGATTTAACAAAGTAAAAGTAGAAAGATTTAGTGGTGCACAAGTGTGAAACCATAACAATTTATTTGCAAAATCGCATCATGGTCAATGTGAATGATCCGGCATGTCAAAATTGACCCCAAAATTACTCACAATTTCCTACTTATCACTCTTTCTCTGAAGTCAAACTGCTGTAATTGTGTTTGCCTGAAATGATATGGGAGACTATGGATTATTGTTCGATTCAAAAAGATGTATAAATAATAATAATAATAATAATAAAGTATTCCACAGGAGACCAGCCAGCTACTCTCTTTTCTTTTCACTGAACATAATCAGATCATCACTCCAAATGTGACTAGGAGCATTAATATTCAAGTAAATCTAAGCCAATATGCCTTTTTAATTTTTTACTAATTAATATTTATTTCTGCAGGTAGATTGTGCTTAATAGTCTAGTTGATTAGCTACTGTTAGCTAACCAGCTCACAATGCAACACAGTTATGAGTTATTGCCTGGCTAACTAATTGAAAAAGATAAATCTATACATACCATATGTGTTGCGAAGTGGGATGAATACAGTAATGTTAATATTCTTCTCATGGAAAATTTTTTAGGTGGATTTAGATGGACATTTCTGCTTTATTAGATAGGACAGGCAGGAAAGGTTTAGAGTTTTCAGTTTAGTTTTGAGTTTTTATCCAAAGCCACAATGACGATGCAAATCGTAGGGGACTCCACAGCATTGTGAGCAGGTCAGAAAACGATGTTCAAAACACTCTTGATTTCCTCCAGGTGTTATGGCATCCTTTATCTAAGCAAGCTGTGTCAGCCATAGTTAACTTTTTTGGCAATTTAAGGATTATAAAGGTGGCGATGCCAAAAAAATCCTCTTAATTCTACTCTAAAACGGGGGGAGGGGTAATGAGGGGTATTCATTAATGATATGTTGTGCGAAATGATACCCTTAAGTAAGAAGTAACATTTATTGGAATATAAACTCCGGCTCTTGATTCAGACAGTGAACATTTCATCAACTGTTACCTTCACTCATGTAAAACCATAATCTGATGAGTACTGTTAGCCGCTGTTACAAGCCACTGGGTGTATTTTATAGCACTGACCACAAAAAAGTGCTCTTCACATATTACAAACAACTAAAACCCGCATTTCACATCTAATTTTTAAAGGTATAATATTATATAGGAATTTATAGGAATAATATTGTACTGTGAGATTTGGCGTAATAAGCTGACATTCATCAGTGTTTTTAAAATACAGATCAAATCTATATTGTTGTGTTTCCATCAACCGCGAATTCGCGGTGGTACTTGTGCAAAAGAATTCACCTGGCAGAGAGCTCCGCTTTCCCGCACAGACAGCTTCAGTGAATGTATCCTCAAGGGGAATCTCAGCGCTGACAGGCTGTCCTGACATCCTGATGGCGAATCAAACATGGAGCAGCCCAGCCAGAGTCTGTGGGCACCCAGAGCTCAATGATCCGTCTCAATGAGACCAGACATGAGAGGGGAGGGCTGGAGAAAAGCCAGCAAGAAAGTTGGACTAACTGTTAAATTCAGAAAATGTGTGTCTGTAACTTGATTCCAGTGTTCAGTTGTACTTTTCTATGAAGCAAGTTGGAATAAGCACTAGCCCCAGCTCTCCTGTCCGTCATTTACTTGTGCAAGTTATGTGAGTAAACAAAAATGAGCTGGTGTGATTACAAGTAACGCGAAGCAATTATTTGCTTTGCGTTTGGTGGAAACACACCATGAGAGTTGAATATTGATTTCAATTTACATCCTCTATAGTGTAAATATGGCAGCAACTCTGCCAGTAGTAGCTTCTGACACAAAACCACTGATATCTAGTGTTGACTACTTTTTGGTTTCAGTTGCTGCAACTCTTATAGTTTTAAGTATTTAATACTTTATATAGTTTTAACTCTGTGTTGTGTGGACCAACATAGACACTTTCAAAATGTTATCTTTAACTCTTGATGTTAAATTAACAGTGCTTTTGCTGTATGCCAGGCATTGTATAAAGGATATCATCAAGTAGATTTAAAACTCATGATTCACAGAGGTGAAAAGGACATGGCATATCTCTACCTGTAGGGACACTCATTTAGGAAATGCTCCTGTGGGCCATATTAGAGGATAGGAAGAAATGACTTAAGTAGTCATATAGGTTGAGGATGTTGGAGAAAAGCCCTAGCTATATAAATGCAGCCGTTCACCATTTATAAGGCAATAATGTCTATGGTTTGTCAGCTTGTTGTGGTCCCTAAGTGGCCAGAAATCAATGAATGCAGCTTTAAACAGTAATAATGACATAATGCAAAAGAATATGTCTCAAATGTGTTTTCCACTAGCAGCGGATACTGACCAAAGCTGGATGGCCTAAGGCCTAAACTCTAAAGTAACACTTATAAAACCCTGTACTTGCATGATTTCTTATAAAGTTGCCCACTTCAGTTAAGTCTTTTGCTCGGTGCAGGTGATGGCCTTTCAGATACCCTTGTAATAAAAGGTTTTACACATAAAATAATTGGACTAAGCTTTAACAAGAAAGAATGTGAGGAGAAACAGAGAGGAGGAAAGGTGACACGCGACCGTGATATTTTATGACATGACATCACAACAGTTTCTGTTCTCTCTGAGGCACGGTAGAGTGAAATGTGTGAGGAGAAGTCGAGGGGGCGGGCGTGTTTGGACGACAGCAAGTGTACAGGACAGCGATGACAGTAAGGGTTTTCTAATGATAGATGATTCAGATGATGCGGCGCTGAGAAAGAAGCAAGGTGTAGGATTATGTTTGACAATCACAGGTGCAGAGCAAGCCAAAGGAACAGTGACAGCAGGTTGGAGGAGTGAAACAAGAGTACGAGAAACAGCGATGGAGGCTTGAACAGTTGGAAACAAATTAGGAATGAGAGTGAGCTCAGAGGAGAAAAGAAGTGACACTTAGCATCGAAACAGAACACCTGCTTTCTCCGTCGCTTCTCCTCCTACTCCATTCATTTAAACTCTCTCTTGCTACAGCTCTCAGCTTTACCCTCCCCCTTAATTCAACCTCACTGGACTCCCCCCATGATCTCCCCCTCTCTCCAACCCCTCCACCTCTTCTCTCTTTCTCCCTCGTCTTCGCCTTGTTAGTTGTCTCCGAGTTCGTTTGTTTGATAGACGAGGTAATTACCAGGAAGTGTATAAGGATCCCACCTGAGAGGCTCAGTGCATGTGTGTGCATATGAGTGTGTGATCCAATGTAATTATAAGGGATTAAGATGTTTATCACACTGCTGTTATAAATCTTGCACGTAAGAGCACAGAGACACACAATTACACACACAGAAACACAGACATTCCCACAGTGATACGCAGACACTCATACATAGATGCATATTCTGTTGCAAGCAAATTTGTAGTTTCAAGATTGCTTGCATGTGGATGAAGGAATGTCTTGCTTTTTCCTTAAAAATAACTCAAAAGGTCTTTGCAACAGTTCCAACGAGACAAAACAATCCACAAACAGCTGAGGTTAAAAAACACTGACAACAAGATAAGCCACTGGTAACCCGTCTGACATTCAGCATAATAGATTTTGAATGTGTCTTACCTTGATATCAAAACAATTTAGATTTTTTTTTTTTGTTCCCATGTGTAGAAAGCTGTGTTACTTATTTGATGTATTAAACTTGAAAGAGGCAAGGAGAGTGTAACAAAAATTCTAATATGTGGGACCCAGCATTTTTTGAGCTTACTTAGGCCGCAAAATCATTTTTTGCCTGCTGTGATTTTTTTCTTATCTGGTCACTATAGGTGAAAAGAATTCCAAAAGCAAGCTGTCGTCACCTCATGAATCATAAACAATACAAAACAACATCAACAATCATTAGTATGTGTGTATTAGAAACAAAATTGCATTTTATTCATTTATCATCCCAGTGGAGTCATGCTCGGTAGAATAGATAAGCTATAGATATCTGATCTGGTAGCTTCCAACTCGTGTTTCACAGTGTGGGTTGGCCCACATAGCTGCAAGATTAATTTACCAATGTCATTCATTTGCATTTACTTGCATCTTAAATCCAAACATAACCTACTTAATAGCTTTGACGATATCTTGGCGACAGAATATACTGTGAGGCAAGAAGCAGCTGGTTGGTTTAATATGGATCCGAGGCGTTAGCTTCCTCCTCCTTATACAGAGATATATGTGGGGAAATTATAAGCACTCTAGGCATTCTTGTTATGTGCCTAGTGTTGGAAATGTCAGGGAGGGACACCTGTTAATAATGTTTTTCACAGAGGCTCAGTAGTGGGCAAACTGTTGCTGCTGTGCTCTGGATGATCACCATCTAAAGATAAACGTAGAGATAAAAGTGCATTAAATGTGCAACCCCGCTGGAGTCTCTTGACTTGACTTTATTTATGAAAGATAAGAACATTGTTTTTTTCCCAGCTATTCATAAATACGTGTATATGTTAATGTTTATGTATTGGCTTGTAACTAAAGCTTTCAAATCACAGTTGCTCCCTTCATAATGAATGACTGGACTACAGTCTGGTCACGCTAATTGCTTGCCTGTTGAAATAAAATAAAGGTCTAAATAAACAAATAAAGAAAGTTTCTCTCTGTGGAAGTGTTTGTGATGTGTTTTTTTTATCTCTATGTGTGTGTCTGTGTTTGTAAGATGATAGGGAGGCCTGGGGGAAGGTCAGTAGGAAGTTTTTTTGTCAGACACACACAAACAGAGCACACATATATTGTAGACAGCAAACCTGAGAGGACGGAGAGGCAAGACGAGACACAAGGAGGGAAAAAGAAGATAAGGAATTTGAATATTGGGGTTTGAACACACACACATCAACACCACCCCTAAAATTGATGTTGGCGTAGACTGTTCCTTTCTCTTACTATTTTGATCTACCTATTTATTAGAGCCTACTGATCATGGTCACTTAGGTATTTATTGCTATGAGGGTGCTTCATTAACTGAGATGTTGGAATACACAAGGCACGTATAATTACAGAACTTGGTAAATGAATAAGAGTAAAAGACAAAGTATCATCATAGTCAAGGTGGAAAAGCTAGAAATGTGCTAAAAATAGATCCTTGGTGTTGTAAACAGAGAAGGTTGATTGATAGTCCAAATGTGTTGCATTGATCTGGCGTCAAAATGAGAAAGAGACATGCTTAAGTCTTAGCTGCTGTCCACACAGAGCATATAATGAAGGAAAAAAAGCAGCTGAATCCCAGGTGTCTTTCACATAACGTGTTGTCAGACCCATGACATCACACAAGATGAAAAATAATAGCAAAAGAACATAGAATCGAATAAACAAATGAATCTGAATTTTAAAAGAACCAAGAGAAAGTATATATACATACTGTATATAGGTATGGATAAGTTAATCTAGAGTATTGAAAAATAAATTTGGGGGTTTGTCATTGGCAAGACGTTCCTTTGCATAGCTTTTAAGTTTACTCCATTGTGTAGCTACCAATTTAAAGTTTCTCTATATGATATCTCAGCGCTTCAGACTAAAACAAATGTGTGCCTCCCCTCCTCCCCAACCACTGCAGGGACTCTTGGTCATTCTCTCCATACACAACCGCTGACTGACAACCCCTTTTAGCTTTTGTGCTACTGCGTTAGCTTAGTAGCTTAGCAGAGTCTGTTACTGAGCAGCGGCTCTGACTCATTTTTTGTCTTGGTTTCACTGTCCTCTGGATTCACTCATGGCCTGACATGTACGCGTGGCTATCCCAATGACCAAAATAAAGGACAGAGAACCTCTGATTAATACGCACACACAGAATGAGTACGACTTCACTTTCAGCTCAGTTCGTTATTACTCCACTGAATCTTTCCGTAGCAAATAGTTGTTAAATTATATTTTGATGTTCGAAATCTTATATACTTTAGCCCATTGACAACAGTGTAACAGACAGTCTTGTTATTCCTATATGTTAATGTTGGTCTAAAAATAAAAAAGTAACACATGTAGGTAATGTTTTATTGTCTTATGCACTGCCAACCATGAGTGACTCTGCATCCACAGTACAGCGTGTTTGTAGTTACAGTAATGTTAAGTGTTCCCAGGTTTTACTGTGATGGATGACCTCCTGTCCCCACCTAATGAAAACACAAACACACTGCTGTAATCACATCTATGAATACAAGTGAAAATCCATAACATTTTGCTCCCACCACAACAACAATCAATGTTCAGCTCACAACTTTGGTCTCCACGTTATAAAAACAGGTAACAGGACAATAGACCTGGGCCAATAAAAAGAGAAACAATATTCGGCGGCAAAGTAGGTTAAAATTGGACAGAAGATAAACTGGGAAAATAACAGTAGCGGACAGAGATAATAGAGGGAATAAAGCAGAGAGACAGTACTGAGAAGGTGATAACGCCGAGAATAGTGGCGAGCCATCAACATAAAATCATAAAAATGAAAGTCAGGGGAGAGAGTTAGTTGAAAAGCCAAGGGAATGATAGAGCAATGCACTCACAAAGACAACAAGGAGAGAAGTATTACAGAATACAGATCACACAAAGAAAGAAAAGGATGTAATAATGAATGAAACAGTGAGGGTTGTAGAAAACTGTGCGGGTGATGTAAAGACAGAGGGCAGGATCTTTCATTTTCTTGTTATTGCTTTTACAATATACTGAATATTCCGCACACACACAGCTTGACATAGACCCATAACGATTTCATTGTATGTGCCCTGAATTATACACTGGGAGGATGTACATGCTGAGACTAAAAGCATGATACAAATCCTCTCTTAGGCACAGGAGCTTCTCTAGAGAGACTACAGGGAATCCGTTATCCCAGCGCACCAGGTTTTTGCACAAGACATGGAACGTAGTCAGACTGTGATCTAAACACTCTTATTCACCAACGTATCACGCCTCTGTCTGCCAAGCAGAACATGATCACCAAATGTTGTCAGGCTATCATGAGCATGATACTCTTCGGGGTGATTGGCGGGTTCAGTAAAACTCTAAATTTAAACACATGTAGGTTGTAGCTAATTCAGCAATGGGATGCTGAAGAGGATGTTGGTATGAATAACTTATTTGCGATGGTTTGTCATCATCATAGGCTGTAGGCGAAAAACAATGGCCCCGTTTGTAGCTTACACAAAAACTCTGAAGTTATGTCTGCGTGTGTGAACACGTGTCTTATGACACTCATATCTGTGTGGGTGCCTTTGTGTCCCTGTGTGTGAATGTACATATGAGTGTTCACAACTAAACAGATCCTTGGGCCGTGACGCTACCTTCACAAAGCATTACAAACACACCAACACACACACACACAAAGATAGTGGTAGTTACTCTTTCTCACACACACACTCGCAAAAATAAAAATGCTCTGCTATTGGAAAGTTAATTCAGCATAGCTTATAGTCCTGTTGGATGACTGGGCTGCTGCCAAAGCACTTCCTCACTCATTTTATTTGCACACTCATGAAACGGTGTATCTCCGGTATTGCCTTTCATACCTCTTTTTAAAGAGTTGCTTTTTCCCTGAAAAGCGTTCTGTACTTTTTAGGAGAAAGAAAATGTATTATTGCAAAATACACCTTTGTAACAGTAGACATTTTGACTTGTCATAGCAGAAAAGGCTCATGTGGAACTGATAACATTCACGAGGGCCCTGTTCCATTTGTAAGCTGTACAAGTAAGGTAGCATGCCTAATAGCTGGGCCCTGAGTGTAGCCATCACTTTCCTGCTTTGAAATAGGATGTTTTTCATGTATAAACACCCATGGTACACTTGTACAGATGTTTTCAATTATTTCCTTTGACTGACATGTACCTGACGTTCTTACATATTTCTCTAAAAAAATGTCTAAAAACCCTATACGCTACCTTGTCAGCAGAAAACAAAGGGCAGACAGGAGCTGGGGGAGACTAATCCTGAGCTAAAAGTAATATAAATGCTGGACCTGCATTTATCAGATGGACACAAGCGCAATTTCAAAAGAGTGATAACGATGCTCCGTAACCACTGGATGTTTCACCAGGCAGCTGTTTGTTAATGAGTTTACCACATCAGCTTGAATGGGGATAATAAAGTCAGCGTTGCGTTCACACTTTCACACCTAGGCTGCAGTAAATCAATGTATTGCAGCGTTAAGCAGTATGCTTTTCGGCAGCTTTTAGGTTCTAAAAGCGGAATTTTATTGCCTTGCAAAATCATAGTAAAACGGTCCACAGGGTCTTGGTATTGTGCATGATTGGCACACTATCATGGCTTACGGAGACATTTGAATAAGACTGCCATCTTTAAAGCTATTAGTAACATCTGTTCTTTTCCTTTAAGTCAAAATGTCTTATGTGAAAAGGACCTATTCAGGGTGGAATCACTGGCAGTTGCACCACTGCGTAATATTTATCTTGTAATGTGAGTGAGAAATGATATTGTTGCCCACATTAAGATGATAATGTTGAACCACACTAATCCTGTGTGTGTGTGTGTGTGTGTGTGATTAGTTTCAGTGGCCATGTCTTTGTGATTTTCTTTCATGTTTTTTTTTTTTTTTATGACAGGGATTGTCTATCAGCCTCCACAGAGGGACCTTGCTGTTCTGTAAATGGAGCCTGGCCCACTGCAGGCCTTGGCATTGGCAGCAGAGAGAGAGAAATAAAGAGAGCGGGTGGCGGTGCAAGGACAAAAACAAAGAAAAATGTATCTGGCATTAAGGAAGAGAAATGAAGAGATATTTCTGTTGTGTCTTAATTTGAATAAGTTAGTTTAACATGCTTACGTTCAGGGCCTTGGCATGTTGGCATTGAAAAAAGGACAGAGAACAGATGGAGAAGGAAATGGAACAGGAAGAACAAACTAAGGAAATAAGAAAACAATGAGAATGATTGCAAAATGGAGGGAGAATGGCTGGCATTGAGAAGTGGCATGCTATCAGTGGAGTTGCAGGGAATACTGTCCACCAGTCTTTTGCCTGTCCATTCTAAACAAACAAGCAGAAAGCCCATTAAGGACCTTCAGCAACCATAGCTTTTAAGCCGGGTGCATTTCAATAGCATGTTTTTGTGTCTTATACTCTGCAATCACTCTTTTTTCTATGATAAAGTATACCTATAAAGTAAGCTCAGACAGATCATTGCTTCAGGATCCCTCTATCTTTCTCCCGGCCACACTAATGCATTTCAGCTGTGCAAATGCCTAGATAATACGTCTGGCAGTCATCCAGAGTTCATAGAATTGTTTTACTGTCGATCCTGGCCAGTACTGGCTCACGTTTCATAGGCACCAGTGTCTTTTTTTTTGTACTAGACAGTGACTTTTGACAGTGACTTAAGTCCCCTAGAGTCTCCATCTTCTCTGACAGTCCAGACAGTGGTCCAGAGCTGGACTGGGCTGCCAGGATGAATTGAATGAAAGTGACAACAAATAATTTACAAACTCAAAAGAATGGATTTAGTGTTATGTCACTCGATCTTTAAATAGATGTGTGTTCCTACACTGCTTATCTGGTCTGACCAAAGTTTTTTCCGCATGCTCAGATAAACAACATGTCCATCCTCTCTGTGTCCTGAAATCTGGCCTTCAGACTGTTCAAGTACAGCATCAAAGTCCTGGTCCAGATGTTGTCCTGTCAAATGCCTTGTGGATGGAGTTTTCAAACTGAGGTGCTGGTCGCTGTTAACTCGCATGCATGTAAAGCTTTGTGTAAGGCAACAGCCGACATCTTAGCCACGCCAAGAGCCACATTTGGCAGGACTCTGGAGGAAATGATGACTATCCTCCAAGAAGAAACTCAGTTGCTCAGGCCAGAGGGGATGCGGGACAAGCTTTGCTCGCCTTCCTAGCCGTGGGGCATTCTGGTCTGGAGTCAGGTGCCACATCAGGATTCTCCCTGGGGCACAACAACAGAATAAATGCTATGTGAACCCTCAGTGCTACTGCAGGGTGTCTTTGATGCCAGCGGTGCATTTTGGGTGTTTACATTGCCAATGCAGCAAACGTGCGTGATGCCCTGGTCCTCCGCAGGTCCCTTTTGGAAAAAAAAGGGCCTGGATTCACCAGATGGCTTTCTTGAAGGAAGCGAAGCCCACGCTTGCAGCACCCTGTTTCAATCATGACCCAACTGTCAGCCTGTGGGAAGTGAAAACTTTCTGTCAAAACACACATACACACTCACCCTCAAGAGACATTGTGGGTTGTGGTCCCTTTACATTTAAAACAAAAGTAATTATTTAACTGCATAAGTGATAAGTAGGTCAACCTGAAGCATGTTACAACAAACACATGTCATAGAGAGGAGCGTCATTGAAAGCATCTTCGGCATGTCTGCTGGCAATCATCTTTGTGAGGGCGGTGGAGGTTGAGTCTCTGTTTGCTCCTGAGGTGATGGGGAGCGTGCTTCATCCTTCACAACGTCTGTGCAGCAGAAGGTGATATCCTAGAGGAGGAGGACGAGAGGGAGGGAGGAGGGCTCAATCCAAGAAGGCAGAGACGACAGTTCAGATGAAGATGATGCAGATGAGAGGGAACTGTTTCTGAGCAATAGCGTTGCTGCACGCGTGTCCACTTCTGCAAGTGTGCCTGCATGAGTAAGCATGACTACATCTGGGGGTCAAACCTCCGCAGAAGTCCATCATGACTGTTCCATTAGATCATGGTTACTGTAGATGTAACATGCATGTCTAATTCAAGATGTTGATCTTTACTGCACACAATACAATAAATCACTGTGAGACTCTGCCGATAATGTAAACATATAATCCCAGTGCAAAATCCTGCATAGAGCTCCCCAGAGTTTAGAGTTGCATGTGTTAATTCCCTACCAGCACACAGCATGCAGTACATACACATAGGATATCCAAGGTAATAAAAATATGAATTACATGATAAGGAGCAGGGTCACACTCTGGCTTCAGTTAAGCCTCAGCTATCCTTGGATTGCTGTCATACAAGGCCTCATCTGTGTAGTGGAATAATCAATTTCCCTTGAAGAAGGAAAGCCTTCACTCTTTTTAAGACGAAAGGAGAAATGAGAAATCAGCTTTACACTGTGCAGTTGTGAACATCCCATTAAAATTTGATAGTGCTTTTCTGTGGTGATTTGAGAGGTCATGAAGATAAAGTCGGCCTGTTTCAGCCAGTTCATTCAGATGCCATTTTGAATTTAGTCAAATTTGTGTTTTTTATGCTTCTGCTCTTGCGTGGCTGATTTCAAACCTTGATTTCTTATTATGTTTGTTGAAACACAAATTGATTGTGACAAAAAAATATATTTGATGATAAAATTGCAAAGGCGGTAAGGGAACCCTTTTCTCACATCGCATTGTTTTTGTAATCATCATTGCCGTTACTAGAAGCTCCAATGTACAGTACATGTGTGCACATTCACAACAGTCTGTCTAGCACTATTACGATGAAGTATTAGTTATGATTAGATCTGTCGCTCTTTTATCTTTCACAAGTCCACAAAGTCCAACCACAACCCAACACAAATTGCCAATTGCACTTGTTTATTTGCTCTTGTAGTTGTTTAATGGGGCTTCCTCGAATGTTAGTTCATACATTTTGCTGCACCTTAGTTACTCTCAGAATGATAGGCCATTTTCCACAAGCCAAGTCGAATCTTATGTTCTACTGTATCCACTAATGAGATGTTACTATTGTGGACCAATTACGCTGTATACTGTGCCTTATGAAGTGTGTGTGCATGTGTCTCTGATTTTACGTGTGTGTGCTCCAGCCAGCAAAGGCAGTCATGTAAACAGAATGTTTGGCCGGTCTTCAAAAGCAAGAGGATTTGGCTGAAGAATAGAGACCCCTCTATATCTTGCCGCGCCTGCCTGTCTGTCTCTGTGTTTATTTGTCTGTCCTTTTTCCTACCACCACCCCTCTTTTTGCTGATTTTGTTGACTAATCTCCTCTACTCAATTAACATCTGCTTTCTCAACTACATTATCCTCTACTTACTGTGGTCTGTCATCAACAATTCAGCCTTGTGCAAAAAAATTATACAAGAGAATGATACTGTGCCAAAACGGATACTTTTTCCCCACTCATGGCCTTTAAGACTCATCAGGAACAGCTCTTTGCCTTAAAAAAGCAGTGAGAAGTGACCGTTTTTTCCCAGATTTGTTTTCGTCTCCAGAAACATTGCCGCACAGAGGTACACATTCACCCTCCTTAGCAACATTGCAGTATGCATAGGTATCAGCGTGAGCATGTGTGCATGTATGCATGTTTCAAGGCACTGGGGTGTGTAATTAGTGAGGCTGCTTCATTTAGGAGATCATCACACTGAGACACCTCTGGTCTCTGTCATTTTCTCCAACATAGTATTTTTCTCCTCTCCGGCTAATCAAACACTTGCTCACTTACTTCCTCCTCACTGTCAATACAAATTTTTCTCTCTCTCTTAAAGAAATGATTAGCTCTAAAATGTTTATCTTGAATCCTGACCAGGGCTGGACACCAGACTTCAATACTGTTGTAGCACTGACCAACTTGCCTCGACACTAGAGAGTATTGAAAAATGCCATGCAGCAAGACGTAAAAAGATCTAATACTGCTGGTGATTGGCTGTCTTACATAACATGTTGTGTGCAAGAAAAACAGAGGTTATTCATATCCCTATGCATTGCTCACTAACTTGTCTGGGTGTGCTTTGGTGAGTGGTGCTGCTCATTCAGCGGTTACCACTGGTAATGGTCGTGGAAGCGTGGTGCCCACTCTCCGGCTCTTTGTGAGGACTGTTAGCTCGGTTAGCTCGGCTATGTTTGGGATGATGTGGCTCTTGCTCATGAGGTCAAACAGCCCTAGTCTCGAGACTGATGTAGCATCAAGTTACAAGTTTCAGTTGAACTCACTTTCACTAAAACGAGATTTCTACCACCTCCAACTACCATTTGGTGCTGAACAGGTCAAAGGACCACACACAATAAAACAAACCCACTGAGCAAAAAAAAGAACCAAAGGAAACATCCGTGTGATATATACTTATGAATGCTACTTAAACATTTTCTCTCAATGAACCCCACGAGGACATTAAATGAAATCCCTATGATTTCAGGGGGATCAGCTTCAAAATTGAAGTGAGCCCTGAAGGTAGTATAAATGACAGAAACACTACTAGAGCTTAATGTGAAGCATCTTCCAATACTGGAGTCCCTAGATGAGACCAGCTGTAAATGCACATCGTAATTCCACTTTGCAGGGCACTTGGGACATTAAACCATATAAACAGTGCATACTATAAAAAGAAATATAGATAACATAAAATAATATCTATACTAAAGCAACAAACAAACAAACTAATGGATAAATGAATAACTAAACAACGAGTTAACCAAACTAATAAACTCCAAAGTAAACTAAGAAGCTTTTGCATAATGTGTGCTTAACTCATACAGCTAATAACATCTGAGATGACGATAAGAAAAAAATCATATGAATGGAGAATGATTATATAAATTACAGATCAGGGAGTCATTTCATAAAACAGTAGAGAGGAGTGAAAAAGCTTCATGTGATGAACCACAACCTTCAATCAAATTCAATTATATGCCTCAGAAAATAAATACAGTCGTGCTGTAGAGTAATTATTCAATAAGCACATCACCTACTCCTAATTGGCATTCAATGGTACAGCCACTTAGTGCATTTTGTTGCAAATAAATACATATCATTCTTTACTTTGTATGCCGTGCGCTTCAGATGGTACCCACTAATTATATCCATGTGTATGCAGGGACCTGATTTTTGAGCCCCGATTTTTGTTGTTATCAACTTGAGCTGCTAATCCTGTAAATATCAATCATTTCAAACACATTTTCACTGGGCGCATTCCTAAATACACAAATTATCTAGATCCAGAGGGGGATGATGTGACTCAAATAGTTTTGTCTGCACTCTTTCTGTGCATTTACAATTGCATTTACGATACCATTATGCAGCATCTGTTTTTCTTTGCATAACAATTGATTTTATACCAAGTTGTATATCCATTTTTTTTCTCCTGTTAAGATCAACTGTACCAAATGACGTGTTCTAGTTTAAGTTAAATTCCATTACAGTTAAAATATTAAACCACCTGTTTAATATTCTATATTTCACCTGACCCCCAAGTGACCCATAAAGCCTGAGATTGGTTGAAAAGGCAGGTTCTCATGCCTTGAGTTTCTGTTGCAACATAATTTTGTAGATTAAGAAAGAATCATAATCTCATGATGGGGGAATCAAACTAATTACACTCCTTCTCTTCATATCGTTCTGTTTTTCTATCTTTGCTACCAGAAGTGAGGATTCTGCTTTTGCAGCCCTTTTTGTCTCTCTTCATCTCACTGTGCTCCTGTGCCGCAGACTGTGAAGTAAGACACTAAGCTATCTGATTGTCAGTCCTGTTTCTCGCTCTGTCCTCTTTTCTTTCTTCTTTATGTGTCCTTTATTTTAGTGACTGCATTCATGGATTGGCATCTGCCTCAGCAGGAGTCCACTATCAGTGGCGGTGTGATTTGTATTTTCCTTTGAAGACGTCTCTTCTGCTGCTTCTTCATCACAACACGATATTTTCAGTCTCCTCTTAAACACTGATTTACACGCATATCAGGAAGCTTAGTGATGAAACAGTGATGTCACAGAGAGCATACGCCACAACATCTTCTGTCGCAGCATCTGGAACATGCTGAGACCTCTTATCTCCTTAAGTTTCAGCTTTTTGGCAATTGAGGAGAAGCTTTGAAATTTGATGATGGATTTTAAATTGATGTCATGGTTACCAGGCTCGTTGCACATATGGCATGTTCACATCAGTGTGATGTTTTTAAAGAGTCACTGTCTCCCCAGTGTGTCAGGAGTGGCTGCAGGGCTACAGCTGCTTAGGGAAAAGGTTGTATTCAGTCACTATGAGACATCAGGTTAAAGCAGGAAAGTGGAGCTTTTACATACACTGTGATAACCTGGTAACTGAAAAACCTTGTTCAAATGCAGCTGATGCAAAGTCTGGATTCTCCTTTAAGACACTGGCTCATGTCCACTTGTAAAAACTCCTTTGGAAACCAGCCAAAAAAAAAAAACGATTGCTTTGCCAGTGGAGATCTATTTTAAGCGGTTTTCTCTGATTCCTTTATCCCAGTTCAGGAAACCAGGACTCTTGTTGACTTCAGAAAAATAGGTTGCTGCAAACAAATCTGACAATAACCTGATTATTCTTAAATGAATGTAAAAGTGCTGATTCTAGCTGTACTCAGTGTGCAGTATTCTGTCTGGGGTTTGTTCTGCTTGTGTTAAAATGGTTGCCACTAGGTCATTTGCTACCCACTGGTTGTATTATGAATGAGATTATCTGTCTGTGACTTCCACATTCTGGGGAAGGCCACTGTCAGCCTCACAAAGAATTAAAGCAGGTAGAAACAAAGACTGAACACAACCTTCAGGTCCTCGTTTGTTTGCATAACACACCTTCATTTTATAGTGTACCCAAAACCCCAGGAGTCATTACACGCTGAACACACCATCCATCATTATAGAAATAAAGTAGTGGGCATATTGTGCAACCTGAGTTTGGTTTATGAGCACTGTTTTCTGTGGAACTCGTGGTCCTTGCTAATGCGTATGCAACAGAGATGTAGTTTGTCACATTTATACAGTGTCAGCTTAATTTCAGTTTGTTTTCTGTAAACCACGACAACTCTTAACAAATCATGCGAAAAGTTCACTCAGAGCTGTGTTTTACCCTGTCTTAACTAACAAGTGAACACTCTCAACAAATCTGCTTTAACATGTTCTGTGTGAACGGCTGCCTGTAGCTACTTTACAATTTGAAGTAGACAAACAATAGTGGCCCAGAGTGTTTACACATCCTATATTTGTGAGCATGTGTGAATCTCAGTAACACCTGTAGGGTAAACAAGTGTTGATGCCAGGCACCTCCGGGAAATCTCTTCCTTCCTCTCCGTCCTTTAACTTAATGTGCAACATATCTGTTTTTAGGTACGAGGCAACTGGAATGAATGGCTAGAATTATAACTATAACAGAATAGACTATATTCTACCATGGCTACACAAAATATTTCCTTCTGATTGCTTTGGTTTTAAAATGGACTACAGAATACTGTGAACCAATTTCTGATCAACAGTTCAACCAGCATAGATCATGACATGACATTTTGTTTGTCAACACGCCTCATCATGAATCACTGCTTCCATATTCTTCCTTGTGCATAATGATGGCGTCTACGGGCAAACATATGTGCAGTTGTGTGTGTGCATGTGTGCACAAGCAGGAGGGCGTTATTTATATGTTTGTTATAAGGTTATTTGTGGTTATGTGAGTAGACATGTGCATGTGTGTTTGTCTCTGTTGTTTTCAATATACTGCCACAGAGATGTACATACGGCAAAAAGGACACTTTCAGAAGGTAAATATGAAAATGGGAAGGCATTTACTTATAGGACACACACACACACATACACACACACACACACACACACACACACACACACACACACATATAAGCTATATACATGTGTTTACAATACAAAAGAAACCTGCAATATTTTCAAGGTACACTTAGTGCACAACTATTCAACGGATACAACACAGGACATTATCCAACACAATACAGTGTTACACACAGGCAACTGTCACAGTAGGGCGGCTGTGGCTCAATCGGAAAGTCAGTGGTTCAATTCAAGTCCGCATTTCAAAGTGTCCTTGAGCAAGACACTGAACACCAACTTGCTCCTGAAGCATAGCTTCGGTGTGAGAATGTGTGTGAAAGAATAGTCTCCAGCAACTTAGATTCCTCTTGTATGAATGATGTGTGAATGGGTGAATGAGGATGTGATGTAAAAGCGCTTTGAGAAGTTGAAATGACAAGAAAGGTCCAATCGGAATGTGAATGAAAACAAAAAGTGCGTGGACCATTGCATTGATAAAACACTTAACTCACAAAGTTATCAGTACAACATTTCCTGAAATACAGAATGTGCAAACGTAGACACCACACAAAGACACTACACAAGACTGATGTGTGAAATGTGCCAAAAATATACACGTACACCAAAGCTGATATTAAAGCACTGAACTTAACTTTAGTCTCCTTCCACCGATTTCGGCACTATTGACTTAGATCCTGCAGCTGCACCAAGTGGGCCTTAAGCATGGCATGTCTGGGGTCCATGAAAACATCAACGTTTAAAATGAGTTTTCACATGCGGTAGTAGTGACACCAAATGTTAAAGTGTGGTTCAGTGCCATTATCCCACTTGGCATGGTGTCTAAAGTGTTGTGCAGCGTTAAAAGCAGTTTTTGAAGTGTCCACTTTTCCTCCATCTCAGCGGGAATGAACTGTTTAGCCAAAGCAAACTATGACTTCACAACACCCATTTGTCAGGTCCAGGGTTGGTTTCACTACTTTTGGGTCGAGAAAAGTGCCATGCTCCAGATTGACAACAGCAAGCGCCTTTGCAAACATGTGCTACAAAATTCTCAGTACAGATAACAGATTGTGGCCAAATTGATGTCCAGCAGGACACAGACGCTGTGCTTGCTGGGGTGCAGTAACTGACCCTTCACCCTTGCCAGAGGGCAAAAGAGACTTTCAGCATTTGATGATGAAAAGTGTTGACACAACACAAACTACTACAAGAGTGGGGCAACCAACATGCGAAGTCAGTCAGGTACATTCTGCAGTATATCAAGTACTTTTTTTTATAGAGTTTTTATAGTTTAATGATTTCTTACTGCGAAGTAGGGTGTAACAGCAGGTTACAGCAAGATTCTGACATTTTCTAACAAACTACATTACTGTAGACTTCACCACAATACTATACACCCAACTTCATCCCCTGTTCATGGAAGGATTGTAGAATAATGTATTCAGTCTTTCAAACAAAGCAAAAATGACTGTAAATGCATTGTCATGCTGCTTACATGAAGATAGCCATGAACCGGATCATCTCAGTATGGCTTAACCCATGGTCACATCCCCTTAGTCGCCTTGAGGCTCTTAAAAACTAGAGTTGGTTTAAAATGTATAGCCTGAGAAACTGTGAGGTTTCTGCAAATTGCGAATTAACGAAGAGTCAACACCTTGGTTCAGTTATGGGGAAATTCTGAAAATATCCTTGGATTTATACTTTCCCAGATTATCAGTTTTCCTTCTTTCCATGAAACCCCGACACATGACAGCTTGTAAAATCTGCCATGTTTAGGGCATTCCTGGTTAAGCAGCTCTATGTATTTCATAGTGGCGGGCCGTTCATTTTACACCTGAGCCTTCAGTGGCGTCCTACCTGAATCAAACCACCTCTTAATACCATCATTATGACGTCACGGCTATAGAAACCATCAATATTATACAGAAAGGCAGTATAACAGGACATTGCATTACAGACAGGTATCTCATGTTACGAGAATGAATGACATCACTAAAGCAACCACCGACTCGGCTCCAAACACTGAGTCGTTCAGTTGCCAATACCAGACATTCTCAGCAACACCATTTGCTCCTCGGAGCTTGTAAGCCGAGGGTACCGCTCGTAGTTGCTGACCTGAAAGTGGCGGACAAACCCTTTTCCCGGCTGGGACAGGCTTGCTAGCTTCGGGGTGGGCTGGCATTTCCTCAAAATGTCCAGCTTTTCTTGGAAAGTCCGCCTTGAAAATGGATTTCTAAGTAGATCTGTGACCAAATTAACATCTTCTCCTCCGTCAGCCATTGTGGGTTAAAAAAACTGCTATTAATACTTACGATTATGATAAAGTTTTAGCTTGTGCAGGTCGCTACAGATAAGAATCACTGGCTTTGGCTAAGCTCTGTGACCAGCCAATCAGAGGACGTGAAAATACTGACGTCATCGTACGCCTGCTAGAAGGCTCTGGGGTCACCAACTCGAAATCTGATTGGTTAAAGCAACAGTTTCATTGCGATGTATTTTAAGCTACAGGCGCCTGCACTTTTGATTCTGAAGGCCTCAGGGCAGATTTCTTTGACCCTGGCAACACATGGTGGCTGAAATACGATTGGATAAAAGCTCTAATATAGATATACACTGCTGGAAGCACCCCAGCCCAGAGACACGCTATGAAATGAAGAGCATAGACTATTAGGAATAATCTAAAATGATTAATGGGAAAATATTAAAACGTAAATCAGTGATTCTGAGTTTAGGCCAGCAGAGAAGGCCTTGCTGGCCCTGACGGCCCACCACTGGTATTTCATGGTCAGCACCAAGTGGAGTTTGCTACTTCGTTCAGATTACACAAGGACTCCCCAGACACCCACCTCTGCTCACATATTATTATGCATTATACAGGGTTCAGTTTGTGTGTATGTGTGTGCGCGTGTGTGTGTGCGCACGTGAAATGTAGTTTAGAGACATCAAGGTCAGAGTTAATTCAGTGGTGTGATCGGAACACACACACACACACACACACACACACACACACACAGAGAGAGACATCCACACATGCAATTCATACAGTTGCCTTCAGACAAAAAGTAAATAGAAAATGGTCACGTCTTGACTTTGCAGACCTATCAGTCATTATTATTTCTCATATTACATTTGCAGCATTGCAATTCTGCCAGATTGATTTTCAGATGGTTCAAAAAGATGAGTGTTCACTTATGCAAGTTTAAGGCACAACAAACGTAGCAGACTCTCCTTTTAGAGTTTAAAAAAAAGAATGGATAGATATGTCCTTTTTAACTTTGTCAACTTGTCTTTTAACTACAGTATGTCCCTGGACTCTGATGAGACTAGACAAATGCCACAATTATCCCACGGCGATGTGGAGTTTATTTAGATCTGTTCATATTTTATTTATCTATTTGTTTGTTTGTTTTATTAATTGTTCAGGACCTGATGGCAAGGACATTGATCGCTGACAAAAAGTATTTACTGAGCCCCTGCAGAGTTCAGAGACATACAAGCTGTGTTTTCTTTTGAATTTTCCTTTCCTTTATTTTGCAGTCTCAGCCAGGCACCGAGCACTCAATGAAACTTGTGTGCATAAAATATGGTGGAAACATTGTTTGCTGTTTTTTCATCTTAATTATTTTCATTTCCTTTCATTGTGGTCCAATCAAGATCATTTTAATAGATCTCGACAGAACTGTACAAATACAGAAAATGTCTTTGAAGTTCTTGTTAGCGGCTGTAAGAGTGTGACTGGTATTGTTTCCACATCATGCGTCTGTGTGTGTGTGCTTATATGTCTTGTCATGGCTGCAGCCGTGCCTGCAGTCAGTTCCTGGTGTTCTTGTGTTTTCCCCACTCCCTCGTGTCTCTTGTCTATCCTGTTTGTTCTTGAGTGTTGAGGGCATGGCGCTCCATCCACTCTCCTGGCTCCAGTTTCTGCCTACTCACCTGCTCCAAGCTGCACAACAGCAATAAATCATCTCATCAGCCCTGCAGTTTATCTACCCCAGGGCTTCAGCCACTCTTCACCAGATCGTTGTTTCAGCCTCAGTTGTAGGCTGCTCTGTTATTGAGTATTTCTGGAGTATCTCCTTGCGTTATGTATGACTGGATTGTGACTAACCCCATCCTCCCTGTGTCGTCAGGATCACATTCTCCGGTGTAGCCTGCGTGCCTTGCCTGCTCCCATTCTGGCTACTTTCACCCTCATGTCTGCCTGCCACGCCAGCCCTAATACCGGCCCTCTTTCCCCCCCGGCTCCAAGCTCCAACACATCTTCATTCCCTACCCCCTTGTCCACTTCCTTCTTGAGTGTCTGCCTGTGGACAGATTTTGTCACTGCGATCACATCCATGCGAGATGCAATTACAAAACTTTACAGGCGTGTAGTTCATATCACAATGAAGGAGTTTGGAGATACTGTCCATCAGGTGAGGGGATTTATTTAATGGGGAATAGATCCTACCCCCATTGAAAATCCCATTTTAATGGATGGGCCTATCAGCATGATTTGTGAAGTCACAAATAGTTTAGGTCCACTATTGGCTAACCTCCAACTTGCATGAATCTGATGTAGAAACTTGAAGCCTCCAGTGCACATACACTGGGAATTGACTTTAATAGTCTTTATACAGGAGGGTTGTAAAATGAAATGTCGGTTGTAACCCCTCATGCCACACACAGAACATATAACCAGATAATTTAAATGGACACTATAGACAGTTATTTCTATGCATGTGTTCATTCATGTGCGTACCCATGGAATAATTAAGTAGTGCAATTCAATCATTTTTTGAAATTGTGTCTGGATGAACGTAAACAGCAGCAACAACATTTGAGCAACACAGAGTCCATCTCTGTTTGCCTCCCCTCTCTTCCTCCCTTCCTGCTGCTGTCCTGCTGCGCTCTGTCGCTCAGATCACTCTGCCCGTCGGCTGTGGCTCAGTGGTAGAGTGGGTCGTCCCTCAATCAGAAGGTCGGGGGTTCGATCCAACATGTCGAAGTGTCCTTGGGCAAGACACTGAACCCCAACTTGCTCCTGAAGCATGGCTTCAGTGTGTGAATGAGTATGAAAGAATAGTCTCCTCCAAATTACATTCCTCCTGTATGAATGATGTGTGAATGGGTGAATGAGGATGTCATGTAAAGCGCTTTGAGTAGCTGAAATAACTAGAAAGGCGCTATACAAATACAGACCATTTACCCGTATAGTGCACGTTAGTTTGATCCAGGGTGTTGAGATGAAGCCAGGTCTCTGCAAGGATGTGAGCACAACAGCCTCTGAATCCCCATTGCTTGGCCAGGCCAAGACCCATTGCGTCCACTCCACTTTCCCGCGACCAGACATTAGCCAGGAGCAGATGGATTAGCTCTGCTGTTATCCCGGTGCTCTTCTCCTCCTGGGGTGGTCACATCACTTGACATGGCGCCAGACCCTGCTGATGGCTGATGGTCTCACTGATGGTCACAGGATGCTGTGGGCCGTGGCGATCACCAGTGAAGTCAATACAGAGAGGGAAACACCTGTTATCCACCGGTTTAGATTATATGTACTGAATCTGGATTTTTAATGGAGGAGGAGTAGATGTCATTTCTGGGATTTGATTAGATGATTAAAGATGATGAGAACGTTTTTGTGAAAGGAACATATAGGATCCAAATTATCATTCAAAATCTATACATGTTAGAACATGTCTGAGGGGGATCTTTAAGAAGAAGGTACATTAAACCTTTACCTACTCTAATCTAATCTACTCTACTATCTACTATTACTGGCTGCGACCTGAAAATAGCTTGGTTCCTTAGGATGCATGAAAAGTTCAATTTTAGGATATTCAGTATTCATGTTCTTGTCAAACAACTGATCCTTCACCTCCTGCCAATAATGACACATTCTACATTCACAACTATGTTTATTGTTGTACAGTTCTTGTGTCAAACAAGGAAATATTTCAGCAAAGCACATAAATATGTCAGTACTAACATAGTTTAAAAGTTTAACATGCAGTGGTTTTTAGGCATATTGAATAAATCTGGCATAGTTCCCCTGTTTCATGAAAACTCGCCTCTCTCATGTTATGCGCTCCACTGCACCAAACACACAGATTTGGCAATGCAGCTGGTGTGATCCCATTGCAAGATGGTCTCTAGTTAAAGTCTATTTTCTCCCTTACACTTTGGCACTGTGAGTGGAAGCTTATGGGTTTGTAAATGCAACCTCATCTACTTTGTAGTTTGAAGTTGCTTCTTTTCCTGCAGACTCATCTAATTTGTATTTGACATCATAAGATAAATATGAGGCTAAAACGCTGTGAGACAGAGAGAAGGAGAGATAGAGGGACAGAAAGAGAAAGGGAGAGAGAGAGAGAGGTTTTGTGTGAGTGCAGCCTTGTGAGAGATATTCACCCGGGCTCACCCCATCTTTCAGATCCCCACAGTGTCTAACGTCCCACCTCTTCTCTCCTCTGCTCCTCCTCAACCTTTTCTGCTGCATCATATCTGTCAGTCTGTCTTTTTTCTTTTCTTCTCGCATCTCCTTGCCTCACCCCTTTCCTTCAGACCACTGCAGAAGCACTTTTGTTTGACAAATCATACAGACCTCAATGTCACCTGCTAGCCCTCTGTAGCCAGACAAGCATGCACACAAGGTTACACACTTACAGTATGTTTGCATACAGAAAGGTGCACATACAGTCCAGTACATTATATTTGACTACATTAACAGGACATTGTCACTTGCAAATTAAGTGACAAAATAACATGCTGCTAAAATATATTGAACTGGAAAAAAAGCACAATTATACACTGTAAAGACATCTAGAGTCCAAATGTGTCTTATATCCTTGTCCTTGGCTACTTGTACTGTGGAATTATAACCCAAATAAATACAAGGTTCCTTGATTTCTCTCCAGTTGTGGTCAATTTAAGTTTCATCAGTGAGCTCCTGTAGATAATGTAGTCAGACTGAAAGGCTTAAAGGTCATGTGCACGTAACATTGCTTCTGAAAAAAATCTAACTGTAGGTGGACCATGTTTTTATTATTTTCCAGACTGCAATTTCTCTCTCACCACTTGCTAATCATTACGCTCTCTCTCTTTGCAGGTGAATTTTCATGCCATGCTGGAATGAACTGAGAGGTGTATGAATAGTAAGAAATCATGCGTTTAACTACAGCACATATTAGAAAGGTTAGTGACTACAGCATACGTTAGTTTTAGAAAGGGGGCCAAAGATATCCTTTTAAGTATCAGCCTTATGATTAATGGATGGCAAATAATTTTGTACACAAAGAGTAATTACTGGCGTCCAGCCTTCTCATCAGGGTAAGGTAAGCAGTTAAAAGAGCTTGGTCGTTGCCACCAACTCTTTTAGGGGTGCTCCAATTAGTAGAAGGCACTGCCTTTAAGCTGACAGCTCCATCAAAGCAGCATTTCAGACACTTTTTCCAAACCTCTAGCCCAGCATCAGACAGCACTGTCCTATTAAAGTGAGTCCTCAAATAGACTCAAAGGAGAACAGCATTCTTACCAAACCACATCTTGGGGGTGATTTCACTTTGTTCGCACATGGGTTCCCTGCCAGTCTATTTACTGAGTTTTCAAACTTTGTCTGCTCGTCAAAGAAACGTCAGCCATGCTTTGTTTGTACTTTTGCCAATGTTGGCAGCTCTGAGATGTAGCGCTGAATCCCCGTTTCTTGATGCAAAAGCAGTCGCATCCCATGTACACATACCTCGGAAAAGTCAAAAAAATCTATGTTTATGTAGGCGCTTGGGTCTGTTGAAAAGACTGTCTATAATATTTAGAAGAGACTGTCACAAACAAAGAACCTAAAGCTACTATCTAAATTAGTGACTATTTTTGTCCCTAACAGAGATGTTGAGAAATGCCAGCTCGGATAAAGATTTGTGGAGATGAGTGCAGGGAGGAAGTGAGAAAGAAAGATGACCGTGGAAAGAAAAGGCTAGGAAAGGAGGAAAGAATGGCAAAGGAAAAGGGAATGGGAAGCAGAAAAATACACAGATAGCAGATAATGTCGTGTGGCTCAAGACATAAAAAAATAAGTAGGCATGTTTATTATTATTATCAGTACTGAGTTATCTTCTCTTGTGCACCTAAGTAGGTTTTACAGTAACACTGAAGGCTGGATAAAATACACTTGACATCTTAACATGTAACATGCGATTTCACTCTTAAAGAGACTATAACACAAACATTGAACCAGATTAAGCCATATAACTCCCATGTCTTCATCATAAAATGCCACATGTAAAATGTAAACACTTGACACAAGAAGTGATTAACTACATATCCACATATACAGCCATCAAGATTATGGCTTCAATGATTTGCATCTAATGACTGATGACCACCTGAACACAAACCTGCTGAAAATGACTATATTTGTTGACTTTACAAGACGACAAAGACTTCAAACGCATCATTGAAAAAGCAACCCGTGTGCATGGGATTGTGGGATACTGAGGGCTATAAAGGACATACTGGTAGTGTCTTCTCAGTCCAGACAAAACAGGAGGGGACATTTCTTGGTTGTGCTCGAAGAAGCCTTGAGAATCAGACCTGTTAGATATGGGCTTGAAATGTGGAGGCAGTCCCTTAATTGGGACACAATTTATGATTATGCAACACTGTTGTATTTTGACTCACAGCACTGCCTTCAGTCAGAGCCTTCTGCTTACCAATTAAGTCAAACGCGTTTATTTCAAGCGCTATGTTTTATTTTTTCACCCTGGAGTATTTCAAATTCACTCAAATAATGTTTAAACTGCGAGAAAAGTTTAGCTGGTGCAGCCTTAGATTTTTATAGCGGGAGGCATATCAAAAAACCTCTGCTGTGGACAACAAACTTTTTTTTAGTTTTTCACTGGAAGACAGCTGCTGCTGGTGGCACATCACAGACTCTTTGGTGACATCTCCTCACTGACTGCTCTGTCACCCAGCAACAACACGGGCAACTGTCTTAATGGCTCTGATTGAAAAGATCATATCCCACGTTATATCTAGTTTTCCCTTTCTGTCCTCAAATCCTGGCCTTTTGAAAACGACACAATTTGAATGCGTGGCCATACACAAAATAGAAAAGTCAGAACATTCCTGTGGCAGTAATGATAATAAAAGATTAAAGTGGTGCAATGTTGGAAAAAAAAAAACATGCACAGTTTAAAACCACATAATGTAAAGGTTTCTTGTAAAGGTTTCCTGACAAATATGTCAACAAGATAAGCTGGATATTGCAGCAGTCAGAGAATTACAGGATAAGGACAACATGAAGGCTAAAACAACAATTTATCAACTCAACTCAAGGTCGCAGTAGCCTACAGCATGCCATTTTGTTTACTTTGCCTTGAAACTGATGGGACCCCATGTGGGCATGAGCGCCACACACAATTACAAAGCAGCCAGAGCCTCTATATCCTTTATTTCCCTGGGTGTTCACACTAAGAGTCATTAGTAATAAGAATAATTCTGAGGCAAAATGATATGGGCAAAGCTGCCTGCATTAGGAGAGACATTGATTTATGGAGCGAAAAAGCATAAACAACAGTACCTGTTGGGGACAAACTGAAACAAATATGTCAGTCTAAAATGAGAAACCCCTCATGTTAGAAATGTCATGCATGCTTTGACCAAATAAAGTCTTTTGTCACGTTCTGAAGGATTAATGGCGCAATGGTATATATCTATGTATATCTTCAACATGTGGCATTAAGTCTCGCAATAAACCTCATAATTATGATATCATGTCCGCCAATGCCATGTCTGTTTCATAGCCTTTTAGTTGCATCCCCACTGACAAGCATGAGGAATAAATCATCTTTTTGCAGACACATTGCTTACTGCTTAGAAAAACATAAACTAATTCAGCTTAATCCCAGAATCCTTTATCAGAATATTAGTGACAGTGAAAGGGATTAAAGTCATACCACAACCGAATTTGGCACTATTGTTACTGCTGAAAAGTGGCTGTAGAAGGGCTGTATATCTAAATGTTCATAGAAACCTTTCAAATCCCTCCTGCAGCATAATCTGCACATCACCACTCTTCATCCCAATGGTGTTCCAGTCACATTTTTTTAACAAACCAAATAAATACACTCGCCTATGTTGATTCTAGATCTCTGAATTGCCACACATGCTGAGACATGAGACAACATGATGCGCTGTTCCAGTTGAAACAAGGCATTACATTAACTACAGTAAATGCCTAAGAAGTAAAAACAGTACAATCATATTTTCCAGGCAAAAAGACAAAGCAACAGGTTGTGCGTCAGACAATTGGTCGACACGTGAAAGGGCTATATTTTATCTATGATGATATGCCGTATCTAATTACATCAAGCCATTTTAAGGACCTAGGTGAAAGAACTGTGAAACAGCGCAGCGCTGTGTTAGCTAGCTTGACTGTTGCGTTGTGTGTGTACAGTATCTCATCAGTGTAAGTGTACTGTAGTTCCATGTCAGACACAGCAACACGTGGAATAATTACCCGAAGCACTGTTCAGGCCACGCACACGCATCAAGGCACATACTGTACGTGGCTTTGTATGTGTCTTGTGTGTGTGTGTGTGTGTGTGTGTGTGTGTACATTGGCCTTTATATGAGCATGACTAATTTGCCAGCTGGCTTCTCTCATCCCTGAGCCAATTCACCAATGATGATTGACATTTAACACCAGTGTGATTGCATGATTGGTCACTACACAGCATGTGGATTGGCCAGTGTTGACATAAGACCAATGATGATTGACATTTCTGCACCAACAGACATGACATTCATTTTCTAAACCCATGATACTCCATCTAAATGGTAGCCTTCTACTGCTGAGGGATGTATTCAAACATATCAAATATAGCTAGAGTGGCAAAATTATTTTAACATCTGAACTACCTCATCATCAATAGTTTAAAAGGCTGATTAATACCAACATTTTCTGACAGATTATTAACACACTTGCTATATGATTCAGAGAAGGCTTACCCTTTTTATTAATGAGTTTGACTGGCTGTATTTTTCTCACCTCGTGTCATTTTCTAATCTCACCCCCTGCTGATGACATAATTGTCCAACTTTATTGCCAAATTGAGGCGGCATTTATCATTTCTTCTCAAAACAAAGGCAGGAAGCTCATTTAATCGGCATCATTGAGGCAGATGTGGTTGTTGTGTAGTTTTACATGCAAGGGCTATAGTTGTAGCACACAGCAGCTCGATTTCTACAAAATAATTCACAGAGAAGAACAGATCAATGTAAGGCTATACTTATTCAATCTAGACTTATTTCTGTGGACTCCATTTCGCCCACAGCCTTTACTTTATGGAACCCCATGAGATTTGTTGATCACTAAGATCAGCTGGCCAATACAGATGTGTCTTGCATCTTTCAGTGTAGGTCCTGCTCACAAGGTTCAGCTCAACAACAATCTTTTTCAAAACTTTCTGATCTGAAAACAAAACTTTTACATTTGCAGAAATACATTTTTAATCACAAATTTACTTTACTTGCAATAAAACATTCTAATTGCAGCGGCAATAGGTTTGCTCTCAAATCTATTTTTTGATTGCGGTGTGGTACGTTTAACCTATTCTGTTTACTCACATAATAAAGACCCAAAAGTAACCTCCCAGTGTTGGTTTGAAAATTCATATAGAGAATTTCATATAGAGCAGGTCAAGACGACTCTTTAATTGAGAGAGACCCAATGATTGAAGAGTTAAAAATGAAAAATTCAAGAATCCCCACATGAGCAACTACCAGGTGACAGTGGCAGGGAAAAAACTCTCATTTAACTGGTAGAAACCTTGAACTGAACTCGGCTTGGAGGTGGGTGGCCGTCTGCTATGATTGTGTTGGGTGAGCGAGCGAGAGAGAGAGAGAGAGAGGGAGAGAGAGCTGCAAGAAGGACATTGATCTTCAGGATATAAATTGGGTCTGAATGTCTTTTCATACTCAAGCCACCATAAATATTAAGCTGCGCATTTGGATCAATATCACATGGATTGAGGCAACTGGTTACAAGCAAAAGTGACACATGCTTAGTGACAAGTGTGGCATTTATAATACAGTCCAAACTGCTGCGAGGGCAAAGTGGGCTACTGCCATGTTTGTGTGTGTGTGTCTGTGTGTCTGTGTGTGTGTGTGTGTGTGTGTGTTGGAGATCAGCGAGCCCTGCATTTTTTTGCATATGCCATATAGAGCCATGAATGCATAAAAAATTTAAATTCACTTATATGGCACAGTAAGCAGTCCACACAGTTGGAATGCAACAGAGTAGACAGCAGAGGCAGCCGAGGAGAGAAAGTTGCGGTGGGAATCAATCTTAAGCCAATTAGGGCACACAGGCAGCAAACTTAACCACTGTTATGTGACACCTAAGAGCAGAATATTTTGTCAGCAGAGCCTTCAAACCTTAACCTCTGCAGTGTTTGTGTCAAGCTCCAAGTCTTGAGTAGTAGCACTGTGTCTTCTCATAACCTCCTGTCATGGCTGTCAACTCATGCTGTCATTTTATTGGATGGAATATGGCTTATTAATGCAGCTTGGTAAAAGTTTCCCCATTGCTCCATTATGAATTACTCCATGGAAGCCACGCCCCTCTGCTTCCTTCAGGGGCGGAGCCAGATGTTGTAAACATTGCAGCCTCAACCCAAACCTAAGGAGGCCAAGGCATGCTCCCCTGGGGAGATTCTTTTCCCCAATTACAGCAGCTATATGCACAATTTGTGCACAGTGCCCATGCATCAGCTTTGTCTTTCTCATACACTGCCAGTTAACACTGTCTTAAATTGACTTTTTATTAAGTTTTAAGCCACATTTTTATACTAGAATTCTTAGATGTCTTTTTAACTGGATGAACAGTTTTAGTCATCAGATGCCTGGACTTCACCTCTTTGAGACGATGGATGCAGCTGAGTGAAACCATACATCTGTGAGGGAGAGAACCAGCAGCACACTAGCATAAACGTACTACAGCAGGGCTGGGCAATTAATTTCTACAGGGGGCCACATGAACAACCTGAACTCTCTTGGAGGGCCGAACCTACGATAACTTGAACTTAATTCGGCTCAATATTAATTTTCTCCCATTGTAAAAGGCAGTCAATCATATACTTTGATTAGCTGCTACTGGTAATCAGAAGTATAAGAACGTTCTGTAAATATTTATGTAAATTTATGAATTGTGGAGTAGGTTGAAGAGGAAAACAATCCCATAAAAGTAATAAACAGTTTAAAACAAAAACAATCATTACATCACTGTTTCATTCTATTTGTAACTTGTTAATCTTCACAAATACTGAAAAGGTGTTTTGCAGTATGTTAAAGATAAGCAACTGATCAACTTCATACAAAAAGCAATAAGCACTTTTGATGTTTTCAGTTAAGTTTACTTGTTCAATGAGAAAAATCCAGTCTGTCTTGGGCTTGAACAAGTGCATTGAAATCTGACTGAATGTCTGAATGTTTGTCCCATTTCAGTCCCAACTTGTCCAAACTCGATTTACCTCCGTTAAGAAATCACTCCCTGTTGTTGTCCCTTTCATTGACTGCATGGCTGCCAGCTCCTCCGTGATTTTGAAGTCTGCAGTGATCCCACGTAAGAAGATGAGTAGCTGGGCAGTGTCAAGTACATCGCAGCTCTCATCCAGAGCCAGGGAAAAGTTAACTGCTCTGTACTTCAGCTGAAGCTCCAGATTTCCCACGATGTCCTCAACCCTTCTTGTTAAAGTGAACCTTCTCAAACGCGCCCTTTTTCTCTGGGCATATCAGAGTCCACCAAACGCTCCTTAATAAACTCTCCGTCAGAAAACGGTTGACTTTTTCTGGCGATTTTGTGAGATATGACATAACTTGTCTTGACAGCTGCATCTCTGGGTGTGCAAAACTCTGGGTCTCCTCGTGTTTGGTCACGTGGTGGCGATTCAGATTGTAATCCTTAAACACGGCGACTTGTGTACCACAAACTAAGCACACGGCTTCACCTTTGACTTCTGTGAAGAAATATTTAGCAGGCCATGTCTTGTTCAAAACGCGGCATTCGGAATCAGCTTTTCTTTTTTTAATGTGAGCCGACATTTTTAGGGGCCTAGGGGTAGCTGGCTAGCACCGTCTGTCGCCGTGCAGACAGACGCAGATACGTGCGTCCTGACGTAAATAATAATAACGCCAGGCTTTTCAAAATAAACGCAACACAGTTGTATTGCATGCACAGCATAAATACTTGTTCATTTGTGTTTATGACGGGCCGGACAGGGATGCCCAAAGGGCCGTTTGTGGCCCGTGGGCCGTAAAATGCCCAGATCTGTACTACAGCCTGATCTTCACGGTGGGTCCAGTTTTTGGGTCCATATCGATAGGTTCTGACCTTCTACACCAAAGACAACTGCTTTTTTGGCTGTCATGACTCCTTTTACTGGTTATATCTGTTTCTCTTTCCCCTGGCGACCATCACCTGACCCAATAACTCACTCCATCTCCATTCTTTCTGGCTGCCTCCCCTCGCTACCGCTGTGTCCAAGCAGTCCGCCATTCTTGCTGTCCGTAGCTCTCAACAACATACCCTCTCTTCACAAGCCAGCTGTGCGCACTTCACCCCCTCATCCAGTTTGGCAAATTCAGGTCATTGAGCCAGAGAGGGTAGGTACTCAGACACACCCCCTTCCCTTGAGGACATGGAGCATCCTATTGGTCTGGTGCAGCAGTCTATACTGCCAGCCTGAGTTTGAGCCCATGTCCAGCTCCCCCTTACTATCACAATGCTGCTCAGCACTCCAGAGGGCTCTATAGGGCTCCAGAGTCACCCCACAACCTTAATCTTAGGTGGCTCGATAATCACAAATGTCAGTATGCTACTACACTGATGTCTCCAGGAACATCACCCCACAATGGTTCCTTCTTGCCATCCTCTCCCCCCCTGTGCTGTCTCTTACCCCCCTGCTGGCCACTTGCTATTTCTACTATCTCTGTGGTTTACATTAACATTTCCAACTCCCGCTGCTTTTATAGCCCTCCATTTCTCTTTCTGTACATGTGACCTAAACCATTTACCATTTTTATGTTGATGACACCCAATTGTATTAGCAATTAAAACCTGCATAGTAGTAGCCTGATAAATCTTGCAACTTTCCTCTCTGATATCAAATCCTGGATGTTTCAAAACGTCCTTAAATTTAATGATGATAAGTCTAAGTCACCCAAATTTATTTAGCTCTTTTGGTAATTATCTTGGCTGTCTGTCACATAATATTAAGCGGGCTGTTAGAAATGTTGGGCCAATATGCAATGCTAACTGCCTCTGTTTTGACAATCAAATCAAAAATGTTCTGTTTCTTCTAGCTCAAGAAACCATAAAAATTAGTTTATTTTTTATCTGTTACTGATTTACAAGAAAGTTGACAAAAAACAAATTTTTGGGGGGTATTAGCCAGTGCTCATATTACCTTCTCCAATTGGGAGAGAATGCTGCTCAACTTTGTACAAGAATGGAAAGGCATGATTACATTATCACTGCACTTATCTCCAGTTAACAAAATGCTATCGCAAATCCAAAACAGACAAAAATAAATAAATAAAATTAGAAACAAACTAGGCAGGCCTGAATTGTGTCTGAAATGAGCTGATGAATGGCAGATGTAGTGACTTGGGGGAGGAGGTGACGAGCTGATTGCAGGCAGGTGATTGTGATCGGGGTAAATGAGCAGCACAACAGAGCACAAAAAAACCAACACACAAACACAGAGAGACCAACAAGTGGACACAAAAGGAGAAGGAAACGCACAGAAACAAATGGTCAGATACAGAGACTTGGCAATGACCATGACACTCTCGGCCACTAAGATCTATGAACTGAACCCTGCTGGTTACTCCCAGGTCACAGTTGAGGCCAATCGGGCATTTGCCATTGAAGCTCCTACACTTTGGAACTCTCTGCCTTGCAAGCTTCTTTAAATCTATTCATTAAACTTCTCTTGTTGTAAAAAACCTTTGGAAATGGATGATATGCTAGAATTTGTTTGATCCTCTGCATTTTATGTCTTGTCTAGTGTAATTTTCTTTTTATAAACACTTTGTAATATTCTTAAGAAAAGTAGTGTACAAATAAGTGTATGTAGTGTATAAGTTCATTATAATGATTTTTGTTTTTCAATGCATTTCAGATAATGCCTAAAACAATGCCCAGGAAAATAATAATCCTGTATATCCGACATCCTATTTTATTTTAGTTTTCCAACTGCCTTCATCATTCTGAAGCCATAATACAACAAATGTTAAGGACTACTGTTCTCTCCTGCCACCCAAAAAGACAAAAACTGCAAAGGCAAAAATGTCGCTATTTTAGTTTTTAGTTATGTAATATTGGTAGGGTAGGAATTTAGTGTACACTTGACACTTATTTTTGTTATACTATGCTGGGACAGTTCACACAATGAATGTTCTGATAATAGTTCATAGTTAATCAGTTCACAGTTGCAGTTCATCCCCTGCTGTCCCTTGCTGTGTTGCCTGGTCTTCCCTTGCTAACTGATGTGTGACAAAATAGATCCTCATACACATTCAAATAAGCTAACGTTAGCTAGTGAGTGTGAGTGGATGATAGCTGAGGTTTGCCCTCTAATGAAAAACTTTGTCATGTAGTTAGTTAGCCAGCTAGCTCACATAGCTGACATGACACAATGAAACACGTCACACAGAAAACAACAGAACCCATGTTAGACTGGACCTTCAGATGGTGATAATTCTCCAGTAATAGAACTTTTGCTCCATTTCCCGGTCACTCAGAATAAGGGGAAATGATGCAATGTTTAACTTATTTTAAAAATCTGACAGAGATTTGGGGCTTTTGAGAAAACATTCAGACTGGCACCCTAGAAATATTTCCCAAAGGTCAAATATGATGGGAAGCACAAGACAGGATGAGTTTATTTTCTTAGTATTCAATCAAACCATGATCTTTGCTTAATCAAAGGTTAAACCTATATTGTGTGCTGAGGTGGGGTGTGAACCCTGGTCTCTTTTGTCAGTGTGCTGTGCTGAGAACATCCTTTGTACCAGTTAAACACCTCCCTACAGTATATGTGTGGAGCGAGTAGGTAGCTGTTTGTTCACAGTACAAAATGTTTTCACTGAACATATTCCAAGCAGCAAGGCCATGTCTGGAAGTATAATTCACTACACGTACGAAAAGCAAAGAAACAACCTCTAAGTCAATTCAAGGCAGTTAAACTCTAATTAAATGTAAATTTGGCCCGTGTACTTTTGTTACCAAAATTACCAATTCCGCCAACTATACAACTGTAGCTCAACAATAGATGATAATTGTTAAAACTGCTGCATGTTAGGTTCTGGGTTGGCAGACATTCTTGCAAGCTGAAACGATGAGAGTCTTTCCCATTATTACCTTTCATCCTATGACATAAACATCCTCAGCATCCTCATGATCAATTTTAAATTTGATTGTTCACATCATACCATCAACTGAGCCAAAACCACTCTTCTGTAACCCACATTCGAGCCAATTACTAATGAGTGTGTTCAGTATCAACCCAATTAGCTGGCTCTCCTGCTTCCAGCTTGTGATGCTGATGCCAACATTTGGCCGACACCTTCCACACCACACCACTAACATGACTCCTTACAGCAGGGGTGTCCAAACTTTTTTCCCTGAGGGCCACATACAGAAAACCATAAAAAGGGCTGGGCCACTCACTAGAAGTGAGCTATTTTACTAACTTTAATCCACTAGAGGTGATGCAAAAGTGATCGTCATTAGTTATTAGCTGTGCTCTCATCGCACACTGCGTCTGAAACTTTCTACACTCACTTGCTCTCTTACGTTTCCTTAATTCTGCCATTTTGGGTCACCTGTAGCAAATTTCTTCTTCTACTCATTTTATAGAGAAGCTGCCTCGTTCAAGACAGTTACTTCACCTATTGGTGAGACTAAGAAGTACAATACAGTCCAGCGGAAGTTCCATGTGTGGACTACATTACAATACATTTTTAGAATTTCCTGCGAGCCAATGAAAATTGGACCACGGGCCGCAGTTGGCCTGCGGGCCGTAGTTTGGACACCCCTGCCTTACAGAGTCAAGTATTGGGTTATGCTGCTGACAGATCAGGATGAAGTATATACCAACATTTAATTCATTTTTGGCGTATTAACTGGTCTCCCCTGATTCAAGTAGGCCTTTTGGTTCATATTAATCAAATATTTCAGGAAAAACAATGTGAATACGTGCCATCCATTGATCCCTAGTTTCATTTCACAATCCGTTCCTCTACAGTAGAGTGGGTGGTCCAAGTATATTAAACACCTGTTGAGGAATACAGCACAACAGAGGGGCGTTTCAATTGATTTTCCTCCCGTACCGCACGGAGAATCTAAATCTGGTAATATTCATCCATCCCTTTCCATATAATATCTTCCCTCAGTCTCTGTCCCTCTCCCATCTGTGCGTGGAGATGTAAATCTGTTTACATCCACCCATTCTTTTCCAGCCTTCTCTCTCCATCCCTCTTTCCCTCATCCAATCTGTCCAGGGCTTTAAATTTGTTTACGCTCCTCTGTCTGTTCGTTTCTACTTGGATGGAAATGTACCTAATGTCTTTATTTTTCTTGATTTTATACCTTGCATATCTGCTCCTAAAACAAAGAGAAAGGCCCAGCTGTGGTCATACCTGGTTTATGTCTAGGGGACACTTTCCCTTACCCTTTCTTTGTTACCTACACACACACACAAATAGAGATGTGTACTCAACATAGCGTGCAGCACACGCACGTATACGCATGAGGAGAGAACAACATCAGACCGCTTGTGGACAAGTGGCTGAATCTTCTTGACAGGCCTGTCTCAGAGGGGGATAAAAGAGAGGGTGGGAGCAGAGATAGGAGGGAAGGAATGAGAGAGGGGAGTAGGCATGATAGTGAAAGATGGTGGAAGGGAGAGAGGCGGTGAAAGTGACAAGGAGAGGCAGAGGGGAAGGGAGAAAGAGTCACAGTGACACATGAGGGAAAGAGAGTTGCAGTTGGCAGACAGCAGCTGGAGGGAATGATCAACTCAGCTGACACATCAGTTCATATCACCGTAGAGCGGCAGGACAGATGGAAAGAGGGTGGGACGGAGAGTGAAAGAAAAGGACATGTGGAAACAGACAGAGGTGGAATAAGTCAGAGAAAAATATAAGAAGACAGCAAGGTAGAGAGAGAAGTGAGAAGACAGGGAAAGACTGGAGATGATGGAGAGTGGCATGGCAGCAGGGCAGAGGCGGGGGAAGGAAAGGTAGTTTGGTTTGAGAGGTGTCGGCCGATAGTAGAATAAGGGAGAAGTGGAAAGGAGGAGAATATTAAAGACCATCCACTCATCTAATCTCCTTTGCCTTGAGTTTCCGGCTCCTTAGTCAACGTATTTTCTCTTTCTTTTTTAACATCGGTTCTTGATTTCAGTACCTCTATACATAATTAAAACATTACATTATCAAATGGTTATGCTCAGTCAGTATTGTAAAGACACAAGGCAAGGCACAATTATTTCTTTTTATTTCATGCTCACAGTTTTACAAAAGGCATTATATATAAATAGTTTCTTAAGACAAGAAGAAGAAAAATTTGGCATGATAAAAATTAGACAGGCGGAAAAAAAGAATTGGGTGTTTGTAGTTCATTGATTAATAGCATAAAGTTTAGAAACTGAAAAAATTACAGTTTTTTCATGTTGATTTAAATTGGCTAAAATTCTGGTCAAGTTCCAACCCGTGAACGCTAAAAAAAGTTGAGTTTTAGTACATCTTGGTTCATATTTTTGTATTAATTCAAGATTCAAAGGTTTTATTTGGTACACGCTTGTACAACATGTGCAGTGCAATCTTGAATCTTGATATATATATATATATATATATATATATATATATATATATATATATATATATATATACACATACACTCACCAGCCACTTTATTAGGTACACCTGTACAACTGCTCATAAATGCAAATATCTAATCAGCCAATCACATGGCAGCAGCTCAATGCATTTAGGCATGTAGACATGGTCAAGACAACCTGCTGAAGTTCAAACTGAGCATCAGAATGTGTAAGAAAGGTGATTTAAGTGACTCTGAGTATTTCAGAAACTGCTGATCTACTGGGATTTTCCCACATAACCATCTCTAGGGTTTATAGAGGATGGTCCAAAAAAGAGAAAATATCCAGTGAGTGGTCAGAGCAGAATGGCCAGACTGGTTTGAGCTGACAGGAAGGCAACAGTAACTCAAATAACCACTCGTTACAACCAAGGTATGCAGAAGAGCATCTCTGAACACACAACACGTCGAACCTTGAAGCAGATGGGCTATAGCAGGGGAAGACGACATCGGGTGCCACTCCTGACAGCTAAGAACAGGAAACTGAGGCTACAATATACAAAATCTGACAATATAAGACTGGAAAACGTTGCCTGGTCTGATGAGTCGCGATTTCTGCTGCGACATTCGGATGGTAGGGTCAGCAAAAGGGGGTTGAACTCGGTACTAGCAAGGTGTACCTAATGAAGTGGCCGGTGAGTGTATATACATTGTTGTAACATTGTACCGTTTTCCCTGTCTGTTAAAGGGAAACAGTAAACAAATCTAAGTGGGTTGCGTAATTGCTAATTATAGAAACATTTAAAATGTATGTATGTAATATGCAAATATACAATAAAATATTCACATATGCTCAAGTGCAGAGGCAATTCAAAGTATTCATAGAGGACAAAGTGCTTCAGATATACAGAGCTCAGGGGACAGAGTATACCATCCTAATGGTCTGAGGGGAAAAGTAGTAATGTAGTTGACTGCTCATGTTTCTTGCTCCCGCTGACTTCTCTTTTTCAGATGTCAAAAATTGAGTATGGTATTATCATAAACTATAAAAAGGATACAAATTTTAAAAATAAATTGAATTTATCCTTTAACAACTGCAGTTTTCTTCTTCATCTTCAGTCTTAAACATTCATAGAAAACTCATTGCTAAGCAACTGAAAATATATATTTCTAAAGCAGATAGGCAGAGTGTCAAAACAGCAGGTGGATGGTTTAAGGTGGATCACTACAGCGTCCTCCGGAGTAGATTACTACTCAGGGTGCTATATAAATTAATTTTAAATGGCACACAGCAACAGTCGGGGCACGAGCCTGAAAATGTTCCCTGAGGCTGCACCAACCTGAGCTCAGGCCAGGACTAACAGCAAACACAACCTCCTAATAGAAGCCAATATTCTATTTTCACGACACTCTCTGTCTCTCCATGTTTCACCTTAAATATATACTCATATGTAGCACCTAAAATCGCCTCAAGAGACGGGAACACATTTGGTTAATGTGTTGCTGTGATTAATGTGTTGCTGTGAATCCTTGCCCATTGTAAGCCACATTTGCACGATATTAGTGAAGAGCCAAACAGAGCTCCACAGTCCATGGCATCATTGAAGCACTCAGGAGCTCGGCGTCAGATGACAACCATTCACATCCCACAACCACAATTAGGTATAATTTTTATGATTCTTTAAAGATCCTTGAGTTTTTTTCTGTGTGGTTGTGATGGTTTGCAAACTAATGTTTGGTGAGAGCTACATTACTAGAGTGAAAAATATGTCAAAATATTAGCTTTGGGCTTTAGTGTGGTTCAGGTTAAAACATTTGGTAGCTGTCAGGCTCGGGCCTGACTGGATTGAGCAGAGTCGTGTTTGGGATGGACTGTCAGGCAAATTCACTATTCTAATCTCCTATCTTTATTCATGCCTCTCCTCTCTCGTTCAACCTCTCAGTTCATTTAATTTATCCAATCACTGCCAGAGTGTCTGGCCCCATTCATAAACTGGCCTTTTTCCTCATTCTCATCTGTTGCTCCTGCACTTCTCACCAGAGGAATCAAGCCTCCCCACTGGGGCAGGCTAACACTCTCTGCTGCTGAGTATTCACCCAAGACTGAGTCTGTGTCAAAAGTTGCTCATCACATTCATGGGTGGCAAAAATCTCTTCATGTCTGATCCTTATATGATGAGCTTCAGTAAAGTGCTCTCTCAAGGTCACAGTATGATAGTAACGAGGGAGGAACAAATTCACTTTGCCACTCAGATTGATCTGACAGCCTTTTTGGACTAGGATTTTATTTTGAGTATTTCATTTCATATAGGGATGGATGGAATTCAGGGGGGACTTTATGAAGTTTATTTAAGTAACTTTTATGTTAACTTTTGTGCAAAATAATGCCCATGCAACGCTGTACATCACATCTTAACAGCACCATATGAGATTTTGTCAGCAAAACAATATGAAAGCACCAAAACAGCACATTGTTTCGAAATGTAGGCTACTTCACGTCATTAGCATACATAAACTGCACTGACAGCACAGAGACTGCGTTTGTTCAGGCGAGAGAGGCTGTCTTAAACTGGTCTGAACATTCCCACCACAACAGATCGATTGGCCTGCAGGCAAATTAGCACAGGACGCTGCACAAAATATTATAGGGAATCATCTGAAATGCTTGTGCTGCCCAAAATAATCAAAACAAACGATATCACGGGATATTCTCATGGCTGTGTCTGTGGGCAGTGTGGAATCTCCTCAGAACCAGCTGCACTTTATGTGAATGGCATGTCAGTCAGTTGTTTAATTTTGGGAGGTTGAGGGGTGCGTATGTTGGATGTATCATGGATGGGTACAACATTGCCCCCTCTTGACGACAGCAGTGGCGCATGGAAATACAAAGATGCATGAAATGCAACAAAGACCCTAAAAAGACACAGACAGCAGTTACGCATTATGTGCCGCTTTGTATGGGCACCAAGGCTCAGCAGAATTACACGGAGAATACTTCATCATGAGAAGCCCCTGTTTGCTATGAAATGTGGTGAAAAGTGTCCCAGCAAGGAAATGAATGACGTTTTAAATGTCTATTTCCTCTTACCTAACCTATTTCTTTCTTTTTTATCTATCAGTCATAGGACAAAAAGTTAGATTACAGCACTAGATGCATGTTAAATTTGTATGTTGTTGGTGTTGGTGCTGTCATGTGTAGTGTCATTCCTAATGAAGGTTGATGTGTCATGACTACACAACCTAAGAAAACATCTGGTCGATATGATGAGGCAGGCTGGGGGCGTGAGTGTAATTGCATTTTGTATGTGTGTGTCCATCCATTTTAGTTCTGCTTTGTTCCAGTTGAATTGTTACATAACTTTGTTCTGCTATGGAGCTATGAGCAAATGCACACACACAGTTTCACACACACACACACACACACACATGCATTGTCTCTCACTCTCTTCTCTGACCTCTTTTCTCTTCCGTGTCCTCTCGCTCACACACACAAAAACAAAAACCAGACAAACACACAGATGGTACTTGACAAGTTGATGCAGCATTTGTGCTTGTACACATCTATGTATTTACTAATGTCTAGTCAACAGAAAAAGGAGTTACCTTGGTGTTATTCCAATCCTATGAATATGTGCCTTCAAACTGACCTCAGACTGTTTAACATGGTTGAGATTCCACTCACTGGTGTCTGACCAGGTTTCTGTTCTCTCTGGAACTGGTACATAGTATTGCCCTGTGTGAAGAACAGAGTTAGCAAGTAGCTCCATGATCTGTACATAGCATAGCAATCTGTACATAGTGCTATAGATAATAGCTAACAGCAAGATCACTTTGAAATAATCTATTCAAGGTCTAGACTTGTCAGCTTAAAGTTAGTGCCAGTGGAACTATATAAGAAAATGAACAGATTAAAAACAGGCAAACGAGAAGGGTAGATGCTGCTCAACTCCTGCATTTCCACACCTACTGCTCTTACTCAGTGCAGAGGAGAGGGAAAAGAGTGGTGATAGACTCGCTTTTGGAGCCAGACTCAAGCTGCTATTCGAGGAACTGCAGTTTTTGGCTCTTTTGCACTGACGTCATTTTTCAGCCCCAAATGTTCATAGCCAAACTGAGTATTGTGCATATTGAACTCAAAGAGAAGAACTAATCAGGGACAGGATTGTTGTTGGCCTAGGAGATGCAAAACCTTGGTCACTGCAGTTATATTCTGAACTTACATTAATCAAAACAATAGCTAACGTGCTTGATAGTGAGGAACTAAAGAAGCGGCTTAAATGAGAGGTATCTTGCATATCCAGATACAATAGCTGTAAAGCAACAGATCCAGAGAGGCAACTAAGGATAAAGATATAGCTCACAAGTCAAGCCAGAAAATATGCAGCCACAGTTGTGGAAGATGTGTAAATGCAAGAACGCATCAGTGGAGCGATTGCCCCACCAAAGATGCAGAATGTCAGATATGCAAACGAAAAGGACATTTTGCCCAGAAATACAGATCAGCTGGTGGCATCTATGATATCACAGAAGATTCTACAGACAATGGAACAGAACATGTTGCCTTTCATGGAGCAATGAGATTGACAGTGTCGTACATGAGGGGGCAGAAACTATTGAGTTGAATAGAAAGACAGCAGACTTCATATTAGACATTGGAGCTGGAGTTACAGCTACACCAAGATACCAGGCAAACACAAAGTCAACCAGGATACTTCTGTGTGGCCTGGGCAGAAAGCCCTTGGATGTAAAAGAATCTTACTGGAAAACTGGAGTTTGGAAATAAGACAACTGAAAAGGACATCTATGTGGTGGTCAAACTGATGAGACTGTTGTTGGGCCTTCTAGTCATTGAGGCCTTGACTCTTGCTAAACGAGTGAATGCAGTTAAGATGGGAGGAGACGTCAGTCCCTCTCAGACTACGGGATAAAGTCAGGGGAGAACTGTATTGCAGGGAAGTAATAGGAGTTACTCAGCCAACCAGCTTGGTGGTTGTAGCCAAAGGTGTTTGGAACTCTGTAGAGCTGACACCCCTGAAAAAGTGGATCAATTGGGAAAGAACATATCGAACCAGCAGTAGATCAAACAATAGGTATGCTCTCAGGAGCCAAAGTTTTCACCAAATTGGATGCCACATCAGTTTTTTGAGAACAGCTGTCTCACCACTTAATAATCATAATCTCATTTGCTTGCCAGTGTTTCAACACATTGCCATGTGGTAGTCCCACATTTCCAGTGATGGATGAAGCAAGTGCTACTGGGCTGCAAAGGAACGGGATACCATTTTGGCAAGACATTTTGGTGTATGGCAATGATCAGGCTAAACATGATACCAGGCTACACCAAATAATCAGGAGACTGAGAGATGCAGGGCTAATGCTGAACAAGAACAAATGTATGTTGCCAGGAGCAAAATTATGTTTCTTGAACTCTGAATCACTACTGGATGAGTCAACCCTGACCCAAGGAAAGGTCAAAGCCACTCAGGAAATGCCAGAGATGGGGATGGCTAATTACCAATGCAAGTTCCTGCTTCACTTCTCATCATTTAGACAACCTCTGAAAGATCCTCTGTCTAAGAACACAGAATAGTATTGGGGAGTTGAGAGGTTTGTCAGAAGCTCAAGTCAGAACTTAGCTCACTCAGAGTCCTCGTTGTATACTTACCTAATGCAGAAACGCATGTCAGCTGACACATCATCCTTGGGCCTTGGAACCATTCTGATCCAGCAACGGCCACAGAGTAGTGACCGGAAGCAAATTGTGTTCATCCTCAGAGGTTTGTGTCATGCTGAGAACATGGAGCTGTGCTCCAACTGGGAAGGAGGCAGTAGCAGTGAACTTGGTCATTTGTGTGCCTGCAGTCATGCTTGGCATTAGCTCACTGAGATCAGATGGATTACAAACCTCCGCTGCCTCTACGAAGTACAAATGAGCCAGACGAGCTCCCTTCTCAAATCCTGAGATTCCAACTGAGACTGTTGAAATTCTTCTCTGACATTGTACATCTGCCGGACAGCCACTCTAAGACTGCATCAACTTGCAGAGAGGCAAACAGAATTACAGACAGTTTATCAATTTGCTTGTAGCATTATAGCATTGTCTTTCTTACATGAGGAAATTGTCTGATACAATGAAAAACAAGACCCATCAGCAACTTTCAGTGTGTTCAGTTTAATGTCCAACCCTGAAATGAGCTTTTCGGAATAAGCACAATTTAAACAGGCAAGTTGAAAGGGTGAGGCCATTAGTTAATCTCATGAAATCATTGCATCAGACTGAGTTAGTTTAAGTCATAAGGACCTAAAACTAAATCAAGATAAAATTACAAGGGAGTCCCAGCCACAATGTAGACACACGTCCCATTTCTGCAAGATAATAATACAAGGTGGACAGGAAAGTATATATATATATATATATATATATATGACCTCGTAAGACAACCAAATAGGCCCAGGTATTAAAAATTAAGTTTCGACATAAAATTAGGGATTAATGTCCCTTGTTTTACACTTGGATGATCCCTATAACCACCAGGCTGCCCGACCACCCTCAGTATAATAACACAGCTCTAAACCTACTCCACTACACTGTGATAACCTGTAACTTGATATTAAAATCGCCATATTTCAAAGGCATATTGAATTTAATCTATGATTAATTCGTGAGAAAATTAAATTACATTACTTTATTGGACAAGGCCTGCTCTGAGTAGAATAATAAGTGGTGATTAAACATTGATGTTGAGTGAAATATTATATTCATTCATTCATTTCACAGTCGCTCATTAGGAGATCAGAAAACAAGAAGAACCCAACTGGCCAAAAAAACATGCTTTTGACAAAAGGCATGTCGAATATTTGACTCCCATGGAGCTGGAGGCAAGTTCTTGAACCTAAATGTCGGCACTGTGCAGCAGGTGGTACTAAATCCAGATATTCTAGGGGGGGAAAGAAATGCTAGAGCTCATTTGCAACATTGCAAACATGTTTATTAATAATGCAGGACGTGTGTTTGGATAAGCACTGCAAGGACTCAAAATCTCAGATGTTTGTTTTGCTGCCTTGTTCTGCAAATAACCTGTGCACTGTAGATTGTGTTTACAGTGTTGGAGACTGAATAGAATCATATACCATTATCAATAGCGAGCAGCTTTCTCTACAAAGTAGTAGAGAAGTGCCACCAATGCAGCAATGCTGATGCATTTAATGGAAAGAAGAACTCTTCAAAAATGGTTGCACTGTATCTGTCAGTCAGCTCTGTACTAGATTCTTTATTGTCATCTTAGTCTCAGGATTTCATAGAGAATGGGCCTAATCGACCCATATGATACAAAAGAATAAAAATGTATATGACCTTTTATGATCTGCATCTGTATTGTTAGGGTTTGATAAGTTTTGGCATCTAAAACTGCTTGTCTAAGGTTGGGGAAAGACAAACCAGTGTTTACTCTTAGAGGCAAACGGGATGAAAACTGCAGTCTCATTGTGTCAAAGCCGAGGTCTTTGTACACCCAATGTCCATCTCTTATTATGTAGCAAGCACTGGATAGAAAACCAACTTTGTGTACCTTTGATGGTATTTAACTTAATCACATGACACATATGACAGTTACAATGGCATTGCAGTTGTTGCTGCTGACACAGCAATTACCTAACACTGTGGTTTATAACATTTAAAATACCTAACCCTGCAGTAGCGTATTTTTTGGCCAGTTGAGGGCAGAGGAAACAAATTGTGAACACAACTTGACATATCATCGTCAACTTTTAAGTTGATATGACCATCATGTTGGCAAACAGTTACTGTTTTAGATATCCAGGAGTTACCAAGCAACATTATCATTCGTTTGGAGACCTCTTACTGGCCAGCTGGCTAATATTCACTCTCTTTTAACTCTTTTTTTTGGTCTCTACCAACTCCTGAGGGGAATATCTATCTCTTAGGCTGCTAAATGCCTCCTTTCACTTAGTTTTCACATTGCAATTAAATTGTTATTATTATTATTGGTTTTATTGATTGCAGCTGCATATTGGTTAACCATGACTGATAATAATGTCGCCATTATACCAACATGGGAACACTGTAAATATGGCTACAAGTCAACAGTCATCAGCACTGGAAGAAGGAAATTTAACAGGATATTTGCTTGACGATACACAGCTTAGTTGAATTTTATCGCCACCAGAAGAGAATGTGGCTGTAGAGCAGCGCTTCTCAATTATTTTCTGTTACGCCCCCCCCCCAGTAAGAAGAAAATATTTCGCGCCCCCCCATTCTCCGCCACGACTATAAATAGTATCATTTGTCTATAAAATTGTTTTAAGTACACCTCTGCATAACGTTGTATCGTTATTAACATTAAAGAAAACGACAAAAAGAAAAAAGAAAGAAATACAGATCGGCACGTTTTCGCTGAAAAAACTCAAGCAGCTTATCAGCGTGATTGGGGTGTAATGTCTCTAAGTGATGCCTTAATTTATTTGGCTTCATGCTGTCCGCTGCCAACATTTTTAGACACAGTAAACACACCGCCTCCCACCGTAGTCACAGTGAAGCCAAGTGCTACATATGCTTCGTCATATTTCCTCGTCTTAGCTTTCGGGAGACTTTCGTTTGTCTCATTATCTCCGTCTCTCTCCGCCTTTCTTTTCATCCCTGTTAAAAATGTTTCCATGGTGTCTCTTGAGGGTTTGTTCACTGCACCTCATTTCTACCGCTCTGCTGTGTGTGCGCATGCTCAACAACAAAACCCTACACATAGAGCTAATACTCCCTGCGCACACTCTGACAATGAGAGCGCCACTGCCACAGCAAAAAAAAACATGTTCCCCGGGGTCAGACGCCCCCCTGGCATCGCACCGCGCGACCCCCAATTTGAGAAGGACTGCTGTAGAGGGAGGAATAAAGAGGGTAGGAACTGTGGGAATGTGAGCTAATAGGAGCCTCCTACAGTGGTGATCTACAACTAATTCAATGGGTTGAGGGGCTGAGTTACCGGTGGTCCTCATGTAACACAATTTTCTTAGTTGTAGCCCACATTGTTAGGTGCTTGTTATTCTGTGTTATACTGAGTAATGTTGACCCTTGGAGCTTGTGGCACACAGGTGAGGGAATGGCGAGTTACCAAGCACAGTATAAAAGGGAACTAACATTGTTTACTCCATTTTAGAGCCATCTGTGAGGTTGCTGGACAGGGAATGTGATCTGGTGTGCTTGCATCGTCTCCGGAGGGGTTTCCAGTTGAAGGACAGGGACAAGCTCTTTTTGACACAAACACAGCTAGACCCTTTTAATAGCACATCTAACATAATCCTTAAATGTTACAGTTCAGTCACCACAGCCTCAAGATCTAAATACACTATTAGATTCTGACAATTATTAAATCCAGAGCTATTTTAGTTTGTCTGTATTTCATGCTAATAGCTGTGGTACATAAGCCAACATGCTGCAATTTTGGCATCACAGCCAACAGTGTGTCATCCCTGACCTTTGTGTCTTGGATGCAAAAGTACCCCTTTGAAATGGAAATCAACACATTTTTTCCATCTCACAATGCCTGTTTTTAACTTTCAGACAAGGACAGGTTGACCAAAGTGGCAAAACTTTAGCCTAAAAGACAACAAAACACCTTGAGACAAAGTTTTACAGTTTATGCTCTTTCCCTCAGTTCCCCATTAACCCCTGACCCTGCTTTCTCTGCCCCCAGGTGCCATATCTATCATTGGACATGGGCTTTAGAGATGAGGATCGAGATCCATTTCCAATAGAGAACTGGCTCCAAATTGTCTGATTCATTGGAATCATACACCTCTGAGATTATTAATCCCTTTTACCTATTCTTGCAGTTGTGCATTGCATGACAATGACATGAAATTCATGCGTCTATGCTGCCTAAAAACTTGCAACAAGAAGTAATCATGGCTGCAATATCGGTCATGAACCCCGTCCCTCTGTGTTAGCATGTATGGCCCAAACTACAGTTTTTCATTTTTCCAATGAGTTTGGTGTCAATTAGATATGTGTTGTCATAAAAAGAAGGTTTGATCTCATGAGTGGCAGCCAATCCTAGCACGTGATTGAGTCAGGCCAGTGAATGGATGGGACCTCGATACTCCAGCCCCAGCCTCGATCACAACTGCACAGACTCTGGGTCCAAATGACATCTGTCAAGATGACAGCACCCATATCCGGGATATTAAATTTATATTACATACGGTGGGAGGAGGTGGAGAAGCATCATCTGTCTTTATATACAGTCTATGTGCCTGAGCAAAACACATTACAGTACTAAGATCATTTTAAACAGCACAACTTGTGGCAAAACCGTGTAAAAGGCTTTTGAGATGAAGCAGTGTAGTGTGAAGATGAATGCTGGGTCTTCAGTGAAATAAACTTTCTGTCTATATTCAAACTTATTTGCCCAGTTTGTGAATACATGTCATTTTATATGAAAACTACATTACAAAACATTTTTATTTGTTATGCTTATTGGCATTAAAGGCCCTACCTTTACTTAATGCCAGTCTGGCTTTTACATTTAAGAAGAAGAAATATATCATAACTCAGTGCTTGAGGCCCACTTGTTAGAAGTGGACCAAAGAACAGAAAGGAAGTCTGGTTTACGGGGAGCTGGTCTTTAGCTCATCTGGTCACTGAATAATCTCACAGGCACACACATGCCTTCTTTACCAACAAATACATTCTATTTACCACTGGACATATCAAAATATCTGCATGTTATTCAAGGGAAAAGCTCAGAGGAGAATGAAAGCTTTTCTTATTTTTCCCCTGATAAATTCATTCTGTTACTATTAATCATTGTTTAGAAATATGGGCAAATTACAAAAGTACACTATTGCACTGCTCTATTGACAGTGAATTATAATAGTCTGACTTTGTGCACTCATTACGCTCGAGTCTATTTACTGACACGACCATCAATTGTCTGCACTGTAGCAGTTTTAACAAAGAAAATGAAATGAATTGGTGCTTTTTCGTATTCCTCTCATTGACCAAAATAATTGTGTAATGAGTCATCAAATGCTTTTTCTCCTTTCAATATCACTGTTTCGCTGCATATGTACTCTATAGTTAATAACGTTATTATTCAGCTCTTATAATATGCTGTCAGCCAAAGAATTCAAATTTTAATAAAAATGTAATTTCATTGACAATGGGAATGTAATTTAATTAGTGCCTGAATGAGCATCACATCACAGAGTTTTAGTCATCATGACTCACTGATTGGCCTGCTAATTATCTGGCCGGCCAGCTGATTCATTAATTAGCTGGAAATATTTCAATGAAAGTTCAGTCGTGTATATCATAACTAACCTGTTGGTTGACTGAGTCATTGTAAAACTAAATGTTTGATTTACTAACTGAAAGCAGATGATTAAAATACTGGCTTACATATCAAAGTTACTGACTGATGGAGTAACTTACAGAATCAGTGATTTATTGCAAAAAGAGGAGTCTCTGTTTTGTGCTTTCCTTTTATCCAGTGTCCTTGTTTTGCCGTGACCCATCCTCATTTATATTATCTTGTACAATTACCTCTCTGTTGCTAGGAGACATCTAGGAGACATTTTCTGCTGGGTTGTTGTGGTCCTCAGGGTGTCCAGTGGGCAGACAGGTCTCTCCTGCATGCATGTGTATGTGTGTGACTATTGTGCCGTGTACAGTGGCAGTCGTGACTGTGTTGTGCCGAACAAAGGCAGGATTCAACATGAGCTGATCATTGCTCCCAGAGCACATCTTGACATTGTGCTTTTTCCTTTTTTGCATCTCTCCTCTTTCAACAGCCCATCCTTTGCTCCTTAACTCTCCCCACTCTAATGTCATCCTTTCGCTAGAATCTTTTCCTTCTTACCCCATTTTTCTTGTCTACCCGTTGTTACATACTCCAGCTCTTCAGTTCACTCACGTTTGCCACTGTCTATATCACAACCTCACCACACCCATCCGACTACCTTCAATTCCTTATCTTCTGTTCATCGTGTTCAGTTAGTACCAAAGAGATTTCCTGGTGTTACACATTTCCTCACACGCTTTCCACATCAGCCTATAATGCTGTGATTACACCTGTGTAGACTTAAAATCCTGTCCACCTCTTAACTGTTTAACTGCTGGTGATGTCGTACCTGGGGGGCATTTAAATTTTCAAAGCGCTGCAAATTTCACAAATGTTTAAGAAACTGAATGAGTGCAAGTGCTCACTGAAGTCTTTATGTTAGAAATGAGCGGTGAAGAGCTTCCTGATAGCTTGATAGAGCACAGCTTTATATCTGGCTCACTGCAATTCTGCTCTGATTTACCTCATTTTCTCTTTTTTCTTTTTCTGTTTCTTCAGCGTCCTCAACATCATGAACAGAAATTCATGCATAAAACACATATTAAGGAAACACCAGGCATCACTGTGGACATGAATGGCACACAGTTAAACTATGTCATTAAAAAGTAATTCCCGAGGTTCCTTGTTTGTGGAAGCTGTAACAAAGACAATGTAATAATGTTGCTACAAAGCCATTAAAGAGTAAATCATTGAATTTTCCACCCAGTGACATCTGAATACCCCCCCACTGTGAGAACAACCTCATCGCCAGATATTTTTGTCAATGCAAGGGCTATATTTTTGCTTTACATTTCCCTGATGCATTTTATTTCTTCCTCTCACTTTTCACTTTTGCCTTTTCTCTACCCCACCCTCTCAAATCCCATTTTCAACTTTGCACCCTACTGTTCCCTCTCTCTCCTCCCTCAATGCACCCTTATCATTATGTTGAGAGTACTTGGTAATTAAGATAATTATAGGCTGTAATTTAGTTAGTGGATAAATACATGCTCATTATTTGTGCTTCTAATGGAGCTGTTTTGTGAGTGGTGTCAGCAAATATTAATAAAGTGGCAAGGTTGGGGTTTTCAAAAGTAAGACATTATACCACTAGTATACATTGTCTGTTCTTGTGATCCTTTCTACAGTTCTGGTGGAAATTCCTCCTTGAAGTCACACATTACTGCTGGTTGTTAGAAGTGTAGCCACTGCTGGTAGGACTATCTTAGTAGACGTGGAAGAAAATACATGTGAAAGATGGCTCAAATATGGAGTGATGAGTGCAGAGATTCAACTCTTTACTAAACAAACAAGACGGCAGAAAGCACTTCACCAAGATCTTCCTCCATCTATGTCTGTTTCTCTTTTAACAATTTAGCCACGTGTGCCAAGTCAGTGGGTTAAATTTCCCATTTAGATCTTGGATCAAAAAGGTATAATAAGCCCTTATTCTCTGTGTTGTTAGCACCGTTGATTAAAACATTTGGTTCTTGAAGTTTTACAGCGAAGACATCCGCTTTCAGGGGGAGGGAGGGAGGGGTTAAGGGAGAGGGAGAGGTCTCAAATCAGGAGAACAAGCTCTGCTGTTGCATGCATTAATTTGCTGCCCAACCCAACGTACTTGTAACTAAATCATCAGTCCCGTCCCCTGCAGATACAGCTCAGCTGATCGAGGAAGAGGCAGCAAGCTAAATGAAAACACATTACTGTGATATTTTGATGTCATATAATATTTTAGTGTTACGGCAGACACATCAAAATCAGTACGAATTTCCTCCCACAACTGGCAACTCTTCTACTTAATAATTAATACAATGAATAATAATATATAAATAAGTAATAATTTATAGATATACTGTAAGTGCAAACACTAGTTTTTCAAAGGCCACTTTCCAGTGCTCATAAGCAGCTCTGTTTCTCTTTCTACATCACTATTTCTTTATCTGTTCCACCACTCTCTCAGTTTGCTTGTCTTTGTCGTATTATTATTCTTATTCTTATTCTTTCTCTCTGTCTCTTTCTTTCTCTTTTGCTTTGTCCCTCCCGTGGAGACATATCCTCTCTGCTTGATTGCTTTCTTCTGATTTCCTCTCCTTGGGTGGTGCTTGTCAGGGATGGGAGGGGTGCATAGATATGTGTGAGTAGGAGTCAAAACAAGCAAAATTGTGTCTTTCCATTATTTTGACACATCACAAGTCTGCTGATTGTGTTTATCCCTGCCTGAAGTTTTCCACATGCTGTTTCTGCAAGTTTTTGAGTCTGAAGTTTGCCACATGTTGATCCACTTAATCATCAAGTGTGGTTTTCTGTGCTACTACCTGCAAAAACAAAGCAGTGCTCCTCCCAGTTGCCCCAACAAGCCAGTCAAACATTTTGAATGGTGTAAGGAACCATGTGCATACGCTGGCCAAACCACCTGTGCCTCTTCAGTTAGACTTCTTATGCTGATATTGGAGTATTGTTCCAGTATCTGTCAACATGGATGGAGACCTTATTTCAATGCAGCCACTCAAATCTTGCATAAAGCCATTGCCATCATTAAATCATAAGCAGAGCTGACAGTCACATCAAAAACCAAAACACAAGCAAACTGACTAACTAGCCCACTACACAGCAGTGCTTTCTACAGTCCTGCAACCTCTGGGGCTGAAAAATGAAGCCAATGCAGACATGCCAAAAACTGCATGTGAGCTGCCCCCTCAGCCTCACTTCAGCTCTTCAGAAACATGTGAGTGATGACACAACGTTCTTTTTTTTTTTTTATACAGTCTATGAGAATTACTTGCAAAGCAACGGAGCATAATATCAGCTTCTACATTAGTTTTTGGGGTCACGGTTTTCTAAACACATTAATGGTAAGACAGCTGGATACATGCTTTTAAACAACTAATGGAGCTGGTGGTAGCTAAATTAGCCGGCTATCCACAGATGATAAAAACTGCAGTGACAGTTGTTATATCAGATTCCAAAATCGACAATTGAATGTCAAATAAGTCTTTCACCAGACCTGGCACTTGTGGGTCCCTCTGCCTTTGCTACCAGAGAAGAACTCACTCTGGTATGCTCGTCACCAGCCATGGGAAGAGAGATGGAGCAAGAATATGGATTCTATTTCTATGCTGACCAACACAGTGAAACTTAAATAGCCGTATAGCGCTCTTCGAAAAGCAGAGACTGATTATACCAACACTAACTATTTTCTGAAATAAGTTGGGGGCTCAGCATCATGACGCCATCAGCTGAACTTGCCAGTTTCACATTAAAAGGAATGATTTATGTATTTTGGGGGCCTACTGCTCTAAATCTCTATACATTATCACTCTGCTTTCTGTGTTACACATACATGTATAAAGCATGAGGGTTGAACTTAAGCTTCTTATGTGACAGTTTTGATGAAGGATGCTACTTCATGGCCAAGGAAGACTCAAAGCTTCACCATCTCAGTGTTAACAGGTCTCTTTATCTGAATAACTATGCTATTGGGGGGGCAGCACAGTGGTGCGGTGGTTAGCGCTGTTGCCTCACTGTTGTTTCAGGCTTGAATCCAGGTCTTTCTTTGTGGAGTTCGCATGCTCTCCCCGTGCTTGTGTGGGTTTTCTCCGGCTTCCTCCCACAGTCCAAACACATGCAGATTGGGTTAATTGGTGAATCTAAATAGCATAGACAATGGATGGATGGATGGATGGATTATGCTATTACAATTGATTGCCATGGTAGCAGACGTAACTAACTATTTATCATCATAAAAGCAATTATTGAACAGAATGGTTGAACAACCCATTTTGTGCAAGCACATGCACACAACTAAAATGACTAACAACATGTTAATTATATATGACACCCTTATCTACTGCATGTGCACATTCATTGGTATGTACATTACACTTGTAGCTACTGTTTCCAGGTCTGCTTCAAGACTGTCATACCGTTAACTATTGCTGCTGACAGTCTAAAAATGAATTGCGATTCTACTTCATGCAGGCTTTGCCCTTGAACAGGATCTGTAGGTTGGATGGTTGATTTTTTTCAAGTAGCTTAGATGTTTTTTATTGTGATTTTAAACATAAATCATTGAAACTTGAAAAGTTGATGAGCCTAATGTTTTCTCTTTCATCACAGGAACAGGAAGATAATGAAAAGCTCCCACTTGAGGATCCACTTGAGAGAGGAGACTGGAAAAAAAAAAAGAAAAAAGAAACTTGTTTTGTCGCCATATAAAGTACATGAAAATCTTGCTTTCCTAGTGGCCTTTCTCAATCTTCTTATTTCATGCCGGTTTCCACTGGGCTCTCTCTTATAACAGAAGTTCTAAAAGTAATCTGGAAAAGGAGATGTGACACATGTACGGCGATGAGAGGGGACAGGAAAGGTTGTGGGCAGGTAGGGGAGAGAGATGGAGGGAGTTGTGGTCTCATTATAAAGTAATCACCAAGAAGAAAGGTCAGGTGGCTATTACAACAGCTATAAAATACCGAGGAGACTGAGAAAGACAAGGAGGGGAAAGAGAGAGAGAGACGGAGAGAATGAGATGGAAAGAGACATGTCAGCTATAAAATACTGACGGGAAAGGAGACAGAGAGATGGACAGTGAGCCAAGGAGAGAGAGGTGCAGGTGACATCAACTCTCTAATATAGCCATAAAATACTGCCAGAAGGTTACTATCAGGAATAAAGGATTCTGTGTCAGAGAGGAAGAGGAGGCGTGGGAAAGGAATGGCCTTGATGCACTGGCATTATTTCACGGTCCATGGTGACTTTCACGTAAAGCACCAATTTCTGGCATTTAACGCTAATTAAGCCCCTTATTGGGTGAATGCCTTGGAATTCCAGCAAACCAAGGGGAAGATGAATGTTACAGTGACCTACCAGGAGAATTCATATTAATGTCACAAATGTGTTAAGTAACACAAACACATCACACTCTGATGGGTCCATTTGAATTCCTTTAAACTCAGTACAACCTGTGAAAAAAATTTAAATAATTTCTAATTCTCTCACAGATTAGAGTGCTGCTCAACAGCATTGTGCTCAGTGGCGGCACTTTAGTCTGGATGCTGGATTGCGACACTCTCCTGAATCAGTATGCATCAGTCTGGAGCCTCTAATTTGAGGGACGTGCCGTGCATCTCCAGAGCGCTGTGCAATTATGCATGCTTCAGAGTGAGTGCCTTAATTAAATCTTCCAGCATGGCACAAGGCTCCAGCAAAATAGGTACACAACCCTCTGTCCTTTCTGCGCACCAGACTGGCAAACTATTTCAAACATATTCCAGTAGAAATCATTAGAAAACAGGAGGTGTCCTTAGTGTGTCTCGAGCTCCATGTTATCACTCTGGTGCTGCAACATACTTAGCTTGTTCTTGTAAGCCTTAAGCAATGTTCAAGCCTTTAGCAATGATCACACTGGTGTTTCTGTATGCTCTATGCCACTATATTTAGTTTTAATTCAAATTCATTTGCAGGGTTGATTCTTTTTAGACAGTGACGTGTTCATGTGAATTCTACCTGAAGCTGACTTCAAAGACTTTTCGGTTGAACAACCCAACAAATTTTTGTTTATCTTTTTAAGCTATGTCACGGTTTGCTCTCCGTTAATCCAGTTTCAAATTTGGAAACCAACTGTAGGCCATTGGTAAGCAGCCAAATCAATCTGAAGTATGAAATACTACACACTAGCCTACCCAAAATGTTAAAGAGGAGGAATACACAATTTAAGGCAGAAAACACTGGAAAGAAATGCACCGTTAGCTTGGCAACAAGTGATAATCAGCATGATGAGAATTAGAATAGAATCATATAATGACCGACAAAGGCAGTGATGTTGTAGCTTAATCAAAGAAGCCTGCTCTGCTGCCAGGCAGTCGATTGCCCACATCAGTGCAGAAGAAACCTACAATCATCTAATCGCATTGAATTCACAGCAAGTGATTGAAAATGCGTTGTGATTTAGGCCACAAACGCCTTTATGTTAGACTGTGAGAAGCAGAAGAAAGACCACATTGGTCACACTGACATGGCCTCATGGGACATTTGAATAGAAGCGAGCCATTGTTAATGTTCTTAGTAACGCCTGTGTTTTTCCATCTATAACTAAGCAAAATGTCATAACAGCAGTTATGGGCTGTTACATGTTTGTCATGAAATACATTTGCTCCATTCCAATGTTTCAGTAAAAGTACAGCAAGTTAATTCTGTGATGTTAGTGTAAAAATGACGTGTAAATGCTGCTGGATTGCATTAATAGCACCGATCTATTGTGACAAATTAAGAGGGAACATTACCAAAAGGAAAAATTAGGTAGAATATGCTACTCTATGGGCAGCATGGTGGTGCGGTGGTTAGCACTGTTGCCTCACAGCAAGAAGGTTCCAGGTTCGAATCCTGGAATCTTTCTGTGTGGAGTTTCCATGTTCTCCCCATGCTAGCGTGGGTTAATTGGTGACTCTAAAATTGCCCGTAGGTGTGAGAGTGAGTGTTTGTCTGTCTCTATATGTTGGCCCTGTGATTGGCTGACGACCAGTCCTGGGTGTACCCCGCCTCTCGCCCAAAGTCAGCTGGGATTGGCTCCAGCTCCCCTGCGAAGGGGTAAGCGGTATAGACAATGGATGGATGGATGGATGCTACTCTATGAAAACTTAATAGCACAATGAAGGACAGAGCCGTTATACATGGACAGAGACAGCAAACAAATATGCAGCAAAAGTTACACTGCAAAAGTGACACTTGATCAAACATGATGAAGAAGAAATTGTCTAGCCAAAGTCAGTGAGCCTCGTGCCCACAATCGAGCACCCATGGCCCTCATGTGATTTGGAGGGAGATTGATGAGCCCCATTCCTACGTCTCTGTGAGTCTCCAGTCGGCCTTGTCGCTGGGTTGTGGTTGGATAGATTACATCTTTAATATTCTATAAGTACATGAATTCAGGTGACCTCACGAGATTCCCAGGGTTGCTCTACCACAGTTCACCCGGAGCAGAGGCCTAGCCAGCTGACTACACCAATGGACTTTTGCACTGCCTTTAATGACAAGGAACTGAGCAGAGGAAATATGATACTACCACCACAATCTACCTCAGATATCAAAAACAAACTAGGCTTTAAAGGTATATGTTAAAAGTTGGTAGTTTCTTCTTTCACAGAAAATTCCTCCTGTAAGCTTCAAGTCAGATTTGACAGCAGAAAACAATATCATGAAAGCTCATACCAACACCAAATGGATTCATTTGGGTGGGGGTGGGGGTGGGCGGGGGTGAAGTAAATCTGTGCTGTTGTCTTGCCGTACTGTGCAGTGAGCTGTTTTGGCAGTGCTGACCTTTGAAAGAATATACAGCTAGAGAGTCCAAAATGAAGGTCTTGTAGCTTATTAGCTGTGTGGCACCACTATTAGTAAGCCCTCCTCTGTTGGAGTATCAAGTGCTCCGCAGAGGAGCACTTCATGGAGCATGCACCAGGTCTATGGACCAACTGCGAAAAAAAAGTTCACGAAACAAATTAGGGAAATTTCATATCACAACATTAAATCAACTAGGCATCGATGAACACCTCGGAAAGGAATGAAAAAAAAAAGAAAAATGAAAAACGTACGAGACAGTTCTTTTTAAGTTACATCATTCTGTCACCTGCTAACGAACCTTCACCTGGGCTAATCTTTTTGACTTGTCATGCACAGGTGTGGTGGTAAGTAACAACATTATGAGTTATGAGTGTGTTTCATTTAGCTGTGCTGGTGAGACAGCCGCCCAGCACACACAAAGGGCCTTTTTCACAGAAGACATCTTGACAAGTCACTGTAGGAAAAGCACAGGTGTGAATAATAAAAATAATGATGACTGAATTCCATTTAGCTGCTTGACTTTTATGGTCCCGGCATTGTGAATGCACACACACACACACACACATTGTCATTTTATTAGACTTGTCCAATTTGGCAAATATTTGTCCAAAACCACTCACAGTAACTGCTTTACAAAAGCAGGATGTAATTTAATGTCTCACAATTGCTTCAATTCAACAACCCTTTCTTTTTCTCTGGCTTTGCTTTTCTCTTGCGTCTCTACTCATCTCTGTCCGTTTGATCTGATCATCTCATCTCTCCTACAACTCTCCCTTCCTGTATCTTTTTCTGTCTCTCTCTCTTTCTCTCTCTCTCTCTCTCTCTCAGGGTAATGAGATATAAATGTTTCAGGACTGTGATCGCCTTCGGCTCTAGACCTGTCTGTCTCTTTCACACAAAAAACACACACACACACACACACACAAACACTCACAGAAGGCAGAGAAAGATACATGCCAAACAGAAAAATGCTGGCACTGAGGCGCATGCTGTGTGTATTTCAGCAGTAGTGTTCCTCCTAAATGTAGTGGAACAAATTAGCAATTAAAGGACAGTAAGCTGTGGGCAGAATGACTGAGGAGTGCATGTTTGTGTGTGCTATTGTGGACTCAAAATAAGAGTGAAAAAACACAACTACGTGTGTGTGCGAGTGTGTGTAGGTGGTTGCGGGCCGAGTTGGAGGTTGCATAGGGGTTGCTTCACCAAATATAAACTTGGTGTTTCTGAGTTGAGGTCAGCAGTCTCAGTGAGTTCTTACAGCAACAAACACATACACACACACACACTCATACAAAACATGGCAATAACCTTGTTTGGGGAAGGAGGTATCTGACTAATCACTAATAAGTGCTTCACACAAAACTGATAAGAAAACCAACAAGAATAAATAGCTAATGGGGTAAAACAAAAGATATTCCAGAAGAATAAAACAAAGAAAGTGCTATTTAGAAAACATATTTAAGATTGATGATTTATACTGGGGGAAGATTAAATAAAGCTAGGGTCAAGGCCAAGGAGGGCCTTCAAGACAATCCTAAATGCAAATGTAAAAATAAATCATAAATCACTGGGAGCCAGTGTCAAGACGCTAAAATATATGCAGTGTCTCCTAGTTTTGGTTAAAAGCCTCGCTGGACTGTCTTCAGGGAGTGGAATTTGGTTAAGATGAGTGAAAAAGCTGTTGCAGTAACCAAGACATGAAGTCATAAAAGCACGTAAAAGTTTCTTGTAATATTTCTGAGGGGATAAAAACAATATTAGATAAGCTTTGTCACATTACCAAGCAAACACAGGAAATTCCTTTGCCACACCAGTAGATCCGTCTTGAGATATTGTATGCATGACAAAGATTTCTAAAGATGAAGGATTTGTTTGTTTGCTCTTGTTTTTTTACTCCCGTGTTTTATCCACCAGGCAGTCTTGGGGAGACCACACAAAAACAGAATCATAAAAACAATGAGTGAGAATAAAATCGGCCCCTTGATTGATCTTTAACAGACACAATATTTCCTATTTGACACGGCAATAATTACTAATGGAGAAACCTAACTTCCCATTTGACAGACAGAAGGAGGAAACAGTTAATTCAGTGTCCGTCTAAAGGAACTGAACTATGTCAGAGGCTGCAATACCACAAGGATTTGAGCACATTTCTGCATCAGCATTAAAAAGCTGTCTGTGACTTTAGGGCAGTCTGAACGCCTTTACACACCGGGGATGAAACGCAGCAACAAAATGATGATGATGATGATGATGATGAAAATGATGATGCGGAATATTCGTAGATGACTTTATCCCTTCAAACCTTCCACGAGCAAGACCAATGCAAATGTTTACATCCGTGCCTTCCAATGAAAATTACATGTGAGCACTTGACTTTTTCCAATTGTACTGTAGTTCACCATTAGTGAAAGGCCGGTACTGGATTGAAGAGAGTGACCAATATTAGAAAGTGCAAGAAGAAGAAGACAGAGCAGAAGAAGAAAAAGGTGTGAAAGAAAGTTTTTCATATGATAAATTCACATTCAACTCTACACACTAGATAAAGGCTTGTTATTTCAAGTGTGCAAGAGTTTTCATCATTCATGAATGGACTAAACAGAGAGGGTTAGTATATAATTACATTTAGGGTGTAATCAAGATAATCAATCTCTATACAGTATATTTGTTGTCTTCGTTTTATTGGCGTCTGAAACTCAAAGAAATTGGACCAAAGTTCCAAAGTTTTGGATCCCCTGTGGACGGGCCCGTAGAGATAGAGGCGTTCTAATTTTTAAATGAGGTGTGATTTAATAATAATAATTAATTTGCGGTCTTCAGTCAGTTTGAAATGATTTAAAATTGGTTTTCACAACAGCAGGGAGTTGTTCGGAAACTTTTTAGAAATATGACGCATTTTAGAGGGTCAGACGATTAGCTCATTCAACATTAACTGTTAATATGATGCAGTGATACAAATATGACACACTCAAACATTGGCTAAAAATCGGGGGCCTGCACATTGCCGCAGTTTAGAATTTGGCGAAGCATGTGCTGTTCAAAGAGCAGCAGCAAGTATTAAAAGACATGTTAACACGAACATCAAAATCATCACAAACGAGGAACACCAATTTTTAACGGAAGTATTTCAAACAACTTGTTTGGTTTTACAAGAACGTTGATGCCTGAAATATGCAAATATTATTCATTACATGCAACTTCACGTAAAATTACAACTCAATCCTCTTTTGTTAGTTAATATCAAATGTATTCCAGGATCATAAATCATTTCATTAAAATGCCGCCAGGCCTGAAAGAACAGCAAAGTGTTCACATATGTAACTTTTTTTAAACCAATGCATCTCGTGGCCTGAATGCTTGTTCTTGAACTGTGTAACTTGGGTTGAGTGAGAACAATGTCTCTTTTCAGATTCCCTTTAGTATCCTCGTCTTATTTCAAAGTATTTTCCCCTTTGAATATTCTTGCTGTTGTTAGAATAGTACAGTATACTACGCTGCTCAGATATCAGTGGAATTAAAAGTGGTAGCGTCCTGTAAGTATCATTTGTGGCAGCAGAGGCCACTGTTTCTGCTGCTCATCAAAAGTTACATAGTCTTGATATAAGCAGCAGAACCAGAATATGTATGATGCACAAAAATAACACTAAGTACCGTAGACTGCTCTTCAGTACTTCAATGTAATATGAGGGACATGAGTCAGGAGGCACAGTTTTGTACTTGTTCATTAAAAGCGAAATAAGATCCTCAACCGTTCGAGCTTATCAAGAATTCATAGAATTAAGAATTGTTTCAAATTGTAGATCAGTGGAATTATCATTCAGTGCAAATTATATTTTTCATGGGAATTAATGATTGAACTCAAGTTATTAGAATATGCTAATACGTAGGAATATTTTTAACAGATTCTATCTCAGGCTACATCGCTGTATTTGTTCAGAACAGAACACGCCTTCAGTTTTGTTGTCAGGGTTGAAATCCTAGTGGGTGCAACTTGTTTAACAATGTGTTCAAGATTAATTCATTTAGAATATGAATTATGTTAAGAAGAAATTAGAAACAGCTTGACTTCAGGGGAAGAGATGGGCGTTTGGTGCTGGAAATGGAACAGGAGGCAAGCAGCATGAAATCATATGAATTTACATACTCTACATGCAAACGCCCCATCCCTGTTTCTCTGCTCCAGCAGAAAATGATTGGAACCGAAAGCCAAGTCCAGTTTCACTATATGTCCCATTATGTTGTGGTCGCAGGTGCGCAAAAATACATCAAAAAGTATTTTGTTACAAATTCCAAACACTTATTCATCAAATGTATTCAAATAAAATACAATAAGGTGTGAAAAATGTATTTGATTTAAATACAAGTAAGTTGTCATGTGGAAATACAAATCAATTTAAACACAGACTGATATCATCTCATTTTAGTTGTCTCTCCTGGTGAGAGAAGAGAAAGAGTACTTGCTACAGCCACAGAAAAGTTCATTATGCTATTAGTGGTAGTTAAACTTATAATCTTATAGTGGAGATTTTCAGTTAAATAAGTATCTATTAAGTCAATATCAGCAAATGAGTTAAGACTGAGCATATGGCCCACTGACGAAAACCATGCATTTACAGTATTCTTTAGTATTATGAACAAGGTGTCCAGTTGACATTCAAGGGAAAAATCATAGGTAGCAACCATCACCCAGCAGTGTTTGGTCTGCCAGAGACGATAGGCGGAGGCAGTGTACTGTTTTGTCTGGTTTGTGATAGGAAACGATTGTGACAAATGAAAAAAAAAAAAGGTTGATGACTGGTAGAGTGGATCGTCCACCAATCGGATGATTGGCAGTTTGATCCCAGACTCCTCCAGTCCACATGTTGAAGTGAACTCCAAATTGCTCTTGAGGCACGAATTCAGCTCCTCCTGATAGCAGGGTGGGCAACCACCCATCCACCATCCATGTATGATGGTTGAAAATACTAGAGAGGTGCTATACAAGTAGCAACCATCTTTGAGATTGCTACTGCAAGTTACTTAACTCAGCCATAAAATGTCTGGATAAGTTTACGTTGCAGCATAACAGTCGCTGAAAGGCCATGTTTTGTGTTCACTGCCACAGAAGAGAAATAAGACAAAATAACCTAAAACCAGAATATCTACTGAGTATATTTACCAGTTCTATAGCACATGTTTGTTACTTGCTACTTGTCAGGAGGAACACAAATTAAGTTTTGTAGTTCATAATGCTTGTGTTGATGGAGCCAACAGAACATGTCATGTGATTCACTTGACTGTGATTAGACACATTTTTATACAGTTTAAAACAACATTTTAAATAATGCATTTTAAGTATTGGAAATACACTAATACAGGCTCTTTAAGTATTTTGTTACAACGGTTGCAATCTTATTTTTTTTCTGTTCAGCAAAATACATATTATTGTATTTTAAATACATTTAATTGAAGCACTGCCTGTATAACTAATAATAATGTGATATTCTCATATACAATATTATATTATATATATATGATATTTTGTAATCAAATAATTACGTCAGGAATTAAAATGTTAAGCAGACAAACAATAACTTGGAAACCACTTAAACCACCTCAGCCCCACTCCGTTTTCCTCTCTCCCCTTTCGATCAGCTCTCTCCTCTCGCTGTCTTTCCTCGTGCTCCTCTCCTTTTCAATTGTCACCTTCCTTTCTCTATACTCTGCCAGCATGCCCATTATCAGTTCGCACTTGTCCCTTTCCTCCTCTTCCTCCTCTACTCTTTCTTTCTTCCCCTACACTGTCTTCTGTTTCTCTCGCCTCAGCTGAGGGCCACGGCAACACAACAGGGACAAAACGAAGTCTCTTCAGTGCGGCTGAGCTCCAAATGCATCCATTTAGATTTTATGTAACTCCATCTCTTATAGGACTCTTTTCAGCCATTTACCTCTTTCATGTCACTTTTCATCCACTTTGTCTTAATGGTGTTCAGCATTGTATAAGGGATCACATTAGCAAAGTTTTCGACAGTGGCACATTCTCATTAAGAGGCTCTACAGTGTCTTGTTACCCAAACACACTTGACAAGGATGCTGTCTAGTCGTTGTAACATCCTGACATTAGTGTGTGACATTTCGATTTGGCTTCTATCACTGTCCAACGTCCCGTTCTCTGAGAAATGAGCCAACAGGCTGCAGCTATAGCTGCCAGGGCAGGAAAATTGTCTCTGATACGATGATGTATTTAATCACAGCTGCACCGGTTTTGTGTGACATCCATTCAGCGTCAGGCTGTCCTGTTGTTTTTGTGCAATGTTGTATAATGGGTGATGAAGAGGAGCATGAAGAAGGTTCAGCTGCTTGTTTTGGCCATTCTTGATCAAAGATGCATTATATTTAGGCTTTGTAACGTGTTCTGACTTGTTTGTTATCCTAAAGCTGGGCATACACTGTGCAACTTCAGAAACTCCTACTATACATGTCAATTGTCTGCAATGTTAAGTCAAAGCTCACACTTTATATGCTCACACTGTACAGTCCGATCACCAAGTCACGACCTGAGTGCCCGTTCTGCACATGAAAAATAAAAATATAATGGATTATTGATCCATGCAGATCATCCCAGCTATTGAAAATTATTAGATTATTTTGTATGCGCTGAGTCAGGTAGTAATAATGCTAACAAGGCAGAAACGTGCTGCCTTGATCATCTGTGCCACTCTGTGTGCTGAACTTCTGAAAAAGGAGGTGCCAGCACATATGGACTTGCAGGTGGCTAGGAAGACGTAGTAAGGCTTGGAGGTAAACTAGCTATGGTTTCTGACCACATGACGCATCATATTACCAGGGCACTTTGAGACGCCGCCAATCAAGCCCAGTGACAACAAAGTCTTTGGTTTTGGGCATTCAACTTACGGTTCTGCTTCAACTGTGCAAGAGCCTGGTGGCCAACATTTCTGACATGTCAGAAACTCCTCTGGATGTTTGAGAGCTGATTGGGAGCTGGTCCTCACCCCCCCTGCACAACACTACACAGCAACCGGCAGCTTACAAAGCTGAAATTTGACGCTGAAATTATCGTGTGGCTCAAAAATCAGGTCAGAAACGGGCTCAGCTCATACAGCGTATGCCCAGCTCAGGGCTTTGTTATGCTGTGACACTATTAATGGTAGATATGTGATTTCTTATGCGAGTTTCAAAGTTATGTACTGGACTTCTCATGTGTTTTTCATGTGTGATGTATTAGCATTAGTCCAACTTTTCCATTTGAATTCTACCTCTGAGGCTTATTCATAATGTGCTCTTTTAGCATTCAGCTTATTGTATCTAATGTGTGCTCCTATACTCCCATTAGCTCTATTCAGTTCTGTGATGTTGCATAAGTGTGTGTACTTTGTATGCATAATGCTCAGTTACTGTTTGTCCTTTTCTCTCTAATCTCCCATGCACTGCTCATATCAGTCCAGTTCATTTCGTGTGATGTTCTTGGCACTATTCTTCATGAGTAATATGACATTTGTATTTGGCCCATACTTTTCCAATGTGTGATGGTTTTTTAGTGCTTGGCAGATTCTGTATGTGTGATGTTTTCTCGACATTTGGCTTAGTACTTTTATAATGACTGACAGTCCATTAGCAGTTGCCCATATTCCTTCTAATGGGCAGTGGTGTGCTGTGAGACATGGTATCAAATGCTGTTTACTATGTACTGTTTGTGTGGGTTGATGTGTGATGTGTCCTGTTGGCTTGGCGATCTGATAATAGCAGCCATAATATTCTGAACTCCAGTGCTGTCAGCGAGGCTACACACATCTTCATAATCCCTTTAATGGACCTTGTGGGCTGAACAAAATCATCACACACACACATCTGAGAAGAGGCACCCACTTGCAGAGATGTACATATAGTGGGTAGTGGGTAGTCTGCACAAAACCCTTTGAAATCTTATTTTGCTTTCTTGTCTTGTGTCCTTGCCTTGAGGTGTGAAATAAGCTATCATCAACATTCAATTTCACTTTATAGTAGGCAGAAAAGACTACTGACTGTCTAAGGAAAGAATCTGAGAAAGTTGGAACGCATGTCCAAAATACAGCGAGAACATGTAGGAGAGCATGCTGGTCTCATAGGTCAAATTTAGGAAGACTTGAAAAATGAATGATGTCCGTTCATGGCATTCCTTGGCCTGGGACGCCCCATGTCTGTCGGCAAGTCCACCAGCCCCACCTAAGTAATTTGAATATTGAGATCAAATGAAAATATAGACAAAATCCAGATAACAAGAATGAATTGTAATATCAGGTGTAAATGCAAAGACATATGGATGGGATGCTGATAACCACATATCATATACAGATGCAGATCATATGTTAATACCAGACGTGAACGGGTTATTTACTAAAACCACATACACAATCACATTTTGAACCACGTGTGAGACCGTTTTTTGCATTTCAGACATGGAATATATTGCCATAATCCCCAGGATCCAACCATAAGAGAAAATGCAGACATCACACTCATAAAATAAATTAGAGACATAACAGTACTCCTAGTGCCATGTTGTCTGGTGACCATGTGCACCTCCTAATATGTGGGACAGTTCCGTCCAAAATGTGGGACACTGAAATGAGGGAGTAAGGAGTATCTTTTGAAAGAATGGTGTTCATCCCCCCCAGTAGAGCTGCAGAGACTTGGAAAATCAATGCCAAGGAACATTGAAACTGTTTTGGCAGCATATGGTGGCAAAACACCTTACTAAAACACTGGTTGTTCCTAAATATACAGAATAACTCAATTTACCCACTGGTTCAAAGTTTCTGCCTTCAATGACACCTTTATGTAGTGACTAGTAACCATTTTAAGAGCTTAACTAATCATCAAGACCGTGTTGTGGGTTTCAGACACATTTGGATCATCCATAAAACCACAAAAAAAATCAAAAAACACATGATTTTAACAAAGATGTAGTCACTCCCAATTATTGATTAATTTGCCCTTCTAAAATATCCATTAAAGTAATACATTAGAAGACAAAACCTATAAACAGTTATTGTTATTGCACAATGGTAGCCCCTCCATATATTTTGGCCTGAATTAATTTTTTAACTGTCCAACATTAGGCTAATCACACTGTCCCACTCCTCGTGCCATGTTTCCTAAAGCGGGTCAATGTGAAATTGGACTAAAATAACATTAGATTTGTCTGAACACTTGTCTGGTCACTGTCTTCACATAGGCTGCCTCCTGTTTGAAGACGTCTACAGCCTACTACAGAGACTGGACATTTGAGAAGTCAAGTGATTTTGAGTGCACAGTTTGTGGTAATCCATAGTTTTGCTGACTGTGATTTGTTTGAGGAAGACCTACACTCACTGGAGTCCTTAGTCTTGCTGTTGGTGGGTTGTAACTGTGAAAAATGTCCATTATTATGTAGTTTTTGTTTTCCCCACAAATATACTGTGATTTGGGATTTAAAAAAAAGAGTTCAGTTTAGGTGTAATTAGGTCAGTGGGGTACTAGCAGATGAGTGCAGAAGTGTCTAAATTGAATTTGATTAAACTGGACCACATATCTGGGAAGAGTTTTCAAACATAAATTTATTCAATAACTCAAAATTTGACATAGCAAGAAAACAGCAAAATGATGTATACTAAATTATCCAGGAAACCGATTTATATGGGGGTCAAAATGTAGAATTCTTGACTGGCAGGAAATTCTTAATGCTGATGCCATGATATAATAATTACATGTAAAGTTTGAAGGTGATTAGGATAGCTAAAAAGAGGGAAAATGGTGTAATTATAAACGTTCAGGAATAACAGCCTGCTATGAGTCACAAGCTTTAGAAAGATTCAGCTATTAAATACGTTTTAGAAGCTGCTGTTATTAGAATGATTGAGAGGTCATGATTTTTTTTTTTTTTACCTAGTTTTTTTTTACCTTTTACAATAATTTTCATTCCAAATGTCAACATTATCAGAAAAATAATAATTAAATCACGTATTTGCCCCGTAGACCTGTGCTACAGACTGTTTTGTGCTGTGCCTTGAGTTCCAAACATAAGCTTTAAGTCCTGACAGACAGAACAGACAGGATCCTGAATGGCTTACATTGTCTGATTCACGTCAATGCTGAGTGATTAAGATATTGCAAACATGCTCTTATAATAATAGTAATACTAATAATAATGATAATAATAGATTTAAGAATATATTACTATAAATGCATAGAGGATTGATTATCAAAATTCAACTAATCATATGCAATAGCATGCACCATGCTAAAGGTAGACCACTGTGCTGTAAGCTCTATAAGTGTGTGGTAAATTGTACAGAGCTAAAACAAAGCCCTGATCCAAAATGTAAATGGGTGGAGAAGAGGAAACCACTGTACCTGAAAAGGCGTGCAGTGAGGTAGTCATGCAAGAGGAGGGCAGAAGTCTGCATCAGAGTATAATGTCAAAGAGATGTGAAGCCAAACAAATAAATTGGAAAGCAAGTTAATTGACTATATGATTTAATCCATATTGGACAACCCGCTCTGCTGATTCTTTTTCCACCTATTACCCAATTAAAAGCATAATTTACTTCACCTGAAATTAGTTAAAATAATCTCATTTAGCGTTTCACATTGCATTCCAACGTGCACAGACAAGCGCACTGCATTGAAAGTTTTCATGTAAAAGGTCATAGATCAATTTTTTCTCACTGTCAAAACAACAATTAAGAACAACAGGAAATTTAAAAAAATTGCTACGACCTCGTGTAGCACCTTCAATCAGTTGTATGAGATAAAGAAATACACCTAATGTTATAGCCTGAGCTCACCGCTGAGGATTAATGGTCGGTGTCTTTTTAGACAGTTTTTTCCTATGAAATAGATAGTAGAGTGCTGTGGGACAAAACGCTACAAGAGTGCTACAAATGCAAAGAAACTTGTAGCATTTGCTCTAATTAATGGCTGAGAATGTCAGTAGGCGTGAATTAGCAAAAATACCAGGTCAGGTGGAGTGAGTGACCTGCTAAAACCTGATTGTCAGATGTGAGAACAAAGCTGGGATTTTCTCTTCCACCTGAAAAAACTCTCAGAGAAGCTAAAAGGGCCCTAAAGGTTTCTTGTGTACACTAAGCTTTAAAAGAAAAAACTCACTGATGCAAGACCTGTAGTCTTACAGGCACTGGTGCTCTCCAGTGTCATGCTAATCAAAACAACAGTTGAGGCAGATAGTCATAAACACCTCACTCTAAATTCAGTACCCAGTAGCTATTAGCAATATTTGTTTTGAATCTTTGATCCCCATGGACAACATTTCCTTAGGACCAAGAGAGTGTTGTGTTAGAAATATCACATATATTTGATCAAATTAGGGCGGCACAGATCAGTCAGGGTTGTTCAGGTTGGTTGGAATTTGAGCTAGAAACCCCATAAAGGATAGTTCTCGCACACCTCTTGCATATCGGTTCTCGTGTGTATAGCAGCCCATTCAAAGTGTGTACATCTGCTGTCAAATAACTTGTAGGTCTGACTTCACACAGGGTCATGCGTCACAAATTACAACACCGTCACACCTAAATTCCACCTTTTTTAGCGTGTGTAGCTAATTGAGATAAAAGATTAAGGTTTATTATTCGTTCTTGACTTAGAAACAGCTGACCAAACAATGCAACATATGGACCCATTTAGAAGCAAATTTAGGAAGATGTTCAAATTTCAATTTGCCTTTAAGGAGTCGGCATGAGGTTGAGGTACAAAGTTCTGCTGAAGTAGATATGACTGAAAGTTTTGGAACAGGTGTATATAGTATGTGGGATGTGGCACGATTTTTTTTGTCAAAAAGTGTACAAGTTGCATTAGTTCTTGTTGCACAACCTTTACGACTGTACATTTTTCAATCAAAACTCATATTTGGTCAAAGATTACTGTACAACCTGACCCTGAATTCAAAACATTGCAAACACAGTGCGAAAACACAATGTAAAAAACATACTAGACACGGATTACAACAATTGCTAATATTTGTTGTGAGGCATACCAAAATCAACAGGTAACATAGTGCAAATACAACTTCCTTCTCATCATTTTATTGTACCACAGGACTGTTAAATGGCTCTCTTTGTAAGCGCCCTTAAAAAAAACAATGCAGTTATAGCCAAGAAAGGTGTTAAGGTGTTATCAGTTGGGCAAAATATATATCCACCAAAGTTAGAACCTAAAAGGAACACTGCATATCTAAAAGGAACAACTACAAAAAAGAAAACTTAAAAAGCAGGAGGGGCAGTCCATGTCTACGTGAGATGTGCTGAAGTGCATGTCCAAATCCTTTAGAATGCATAATACACATCAAAATGTGCAGTACGCTCTACACTAACTGCATATTTGTAAATTAAACAATCCCTATCTCCCCTTTTTCAGTGTATCCATAGCAACAGGTATCACAGGTACTCTGATGAAGTAGTTGACTGTGAACACAACCTTAGCATTTACGTATGGACTATATCATTTCATATCTGTGCTCATCTCTACCCCTCCCTTTTAAGTGCTGTTCCACTCTGCTTTGTTTTGAGATGTTTGCTCCTTCCTGTCTTTTACTTTTCTGTCCAGTCACTCAGTGAGTCCCACAGATCAAAGGGTCTTTACGTAATGGAGCAGAATAACAGACAAAAATGCTTCCTTGCCATCAGGATGTCTTTTGTCAGTGGGCCGGAAATGGTGGCACAAAGATGGATGGCAAGAGGCATTCAGCTCAGCTGTGTGCAAGCACAACACTCACTCTCACTGCACTCTCTCCTTCCTTTTCAGTTCCCTCCTTCTAGATTCTGCCTCTTCTCCTCTCTCAAACTGTCCCTATTCTAGCTGCATGGTAGAGGAGTGTGTCACTTAGTGCCTGCTGGGAAGTTGAAGGTTGCAAGATAATTCTGCCACGGGAAGAGATGGCATAAGTGCACTTTCTTTGGACTGGACAGTCAAAGTGAAGACACTGGTGAAGAGAAGGATACAAATGACGGGACCGCACAACCCAGTGTTTGAACTTGTCAGTCCAGCCCAAGGGAGGTTATCTCAAAGGGCGAAATGTCTTGCCACAGCCAAGTAGTTCATGTTTTTAAGTGATGAATATCAAACCCTTAGTCTCCTTTAGCAAATGTATGAAAATAATGACGCCGACAGGGGAAAAAGTATTAGTTTTATGACGTGTGCATGGGTGGGTGTAACTTCATGGACAACAAACCTAGAATTTTATGAGGCCCCCTCTTGACTTGATTGACAATTTAATCAAAACATTGCTCAGCTATTTTCCTCTTCTTTATTACGAACTCAAGTTCTGTAGCCTTATTGTGTAATAATTACAGACTCCTTTCCAAAGCAGGCTGCCTAAGAGACCTGCTAGGCAAATTAATCCCTCTTTTGTAATTTGCTGGGTTTCTAGATTGGTTAGCCTTCACGGTTGTTTTGTTTCATCACAGGAAATAGTTTCAACTGGCACAAGCACTTATGGAAGACTTTTAAGACGTTTGGCTCCAGCCCGTGTTTCCACAGAAAGATTCTTGAACTCTAGAGAAAGATCTAAAAGTTGGAAGAAGAAGCCTGCATTGGGAGGCTAAATGCAGTCAGTCAGGGGTGATCTCTCTCTCTTTATGAAGTCATACATGTTTACCCACTCAGTCATTACCCTGTAGGGCCAAATCTGGGAAAGTAGCCCTTTCTGAAATTTGAAATACACTCAGTGTTTCCATCCAACACCTCTCCATCAGCAGCTGTACCACTGCCTAAGGTGCTACAGCTGTACATTACTGCTAGGGCCTGCATCATCACCTAGGGACAACTATTGGAACTGGCGCACCAAGATTACGGTATATGAATCAGTACCTGGGCTGGGACAGTTTCGGGAGAAGCATTTTGTGCTTCTAACGGGGTGATTGGTGGCTCTTGAGGGAACATCAGGGGCTTTGACCTACAGTAAAACCTCCATTTTCCTAGTGCTGGGGTGGTTAGATGGGCCGCTAATGACTCTTAGGGGGTCTGGAGGGAAAGGTAAAAATTATGGACCCTGTTAAGGAAAATGTACAAGGATGTACATTGGCACACGGGTGTGGCCAGAGGTGTCATGCATTTCTCTTACTAGAAATGGTAAATACAAAGTCATTTGTATACATTTGTATTGAATCTTGAAACCTGACCTCCTTCCCTGCCATTATAATCCTCAATAGTTTGTTAACTTGAGAGACTGATGGCAGTGCAGGTACCCATTGCTATTTTCATGATTATTCGCTCTCATCCTCCCATTCTCTCCTCTTATTTCTCACACTCTCAGTAATCTCAAATCATACGTGAACAATTTCAATGGACATAGCCACACACACAAACACACAAAACCCTCCAGGCATGATCCCAGCAAGAAATAGGAGACAGGAACAAATAGTTTGATTGGCTGATTAACACTAAATGAGAACCTGATTGGTTTATTAGCATGTTGATCAGAGCTGGAGAGTCTCTCCTACTGGGGAACAAACCCCCAGAGTAGCATTTTGGCTTGGCCTCATCAACACGTAAATTTTTTCATCTTGGTTTAATGAAAACAGAGTTCTCACGGTAATTAATCACAGATTACCAAGATTTTTCTATCAAACCACCATTCTGTAGTAAACAAGAGAAATTAATGAGGGCGTACTTGAAGCGCAACTGTGAGTATTAATGACGTTGAGAAATTTGATGCTGGATTGAACAGACCATAAGTCAGTTTGGTTTATACAGACCTCCTCTGTATTGCAGATGTAATTAAGTTACTGAAAAATATTCGCTTGTGTCATTTGTCATGTTTGTAAAAGGCATAAAAGCAAACACCCATGCTCCTCAACCATCTTTCTTCAACTCTGAGACAACAAGTTAATGCAGCACTCGCAACATACAGGCAGTGTGGTTGGAGTCATCGATCCACATCAGTTCGTCGTCAGCCATGAGCGCAATACCAGTGGGACTGCAGACCCGCCCGAGTGCGCTGACTGCCAAGCTTTGTCGAGACAGCTGCAGTGATGGAAGCGCATCCAGTACTCTCCTGAGGTAGAGCAGTGATGTGATGACAGTGAGGCTGAGTGTTGCGGCAAACCTCAAGTGCCCAGCCCCTCCGTCCTGGTCTTAGACCTGCTGTTACGTGTGTATTTCCCCCTTTCAGGATAGATTTTGGATGATTCAGCACTTACAGGGGGCCCAAAGATGAAATCTATTGTATTTTTCCTCTAAGCAGCTGAGAGAGTTCCTCCACCATTGGAAGTATTGGTCTAATACGGATAAAACACAAGAAGACATTTGAGAGACAAAGTACCATACACACCTTATGATGTCTTGCAATGTAATGTGATCCAATGCAACTTTATAAACTGCAGCCTCAGAAATTACCAATAGAGCGGAGCAAACATCTCTCTGGCACAGTGTCAACAACAATTTCACATAATAAGCTTCACAAAGTATTTGTTTCAAGGCTGAATTGGATTGCATTACATTAGATTAGACAGCAGTCCATGACACTGTGTCCACCCCTTGTAGTAAAAAGTTGTGCCTCCTAATTAATCAGTAATGATCGTTTTAATTACAGTAATCAAAATGAGAAGGCTGCAAGTATGAATTCATTAAGGCTCCACATTTTACCAGCAGAAAAAACAGGTAAAAGACAGACACAGAACAGATACTAAAGAGAGAGCACGACTAAAACCGATCTGCATGTGTGTGTGGGCTACTGTAGATGTGTGTTTGCAATCTTGCGTCCATATTTCACATTGCACATGTAGTCTTGTCTGCTAATATAAATTGCCTTGTGCGGAATTGAAAAACAAATCAATATGATGAAAAATAGAAAAAAATATTTCTGCAGTATAGCCTCTATCGGAGGTCCTCAGTGGAGGTGAGGAGAAAAAAGATTTAGCTTAAACTTGATATCAATTGAGCTTCTATGAATGTCCCTGAACAAGTTACACTGACACACCTCTGGTTTAGGTTCTGCAATTCTACAGTACAGGATAAAAGTACCCTGTCTTGAAGTACAAAAAACAGGTGTCTCCCCACTTTCTGTAATAGGGGATGTAACCACTGCCTGTATAATGACAGTAAAGTGTCATCTGCAGGGCAGCCATTACTCTCCCACCCATGTTGGTCAAATAATGATCTCCTCCTGCATCACTGAGCATAAAGTCATCTTGAAGTCTAGCTCTTTAATGCCCCATTTGTGGTTTGGAGCTATCTTACTCCATCGCAGATCTCCCTCTTTGAGATATAAGCACGGATACTGTACACTACTGCACACATGAATGGATCTGTGGTTGAGATTCTGTTACCCATACAAGGCATGGTAAATGCCAAAAGATACAATGCTGCTCAAAGATACCTTTGTCCCTTAGGTTTTGAAAGGAGCAGTATATTGTCAAGCATGAGACCTTCATCCACAGGCCATATCACTCTTGCTCACTTGCTCATTTCCATTTACTCCGCTCCACAGAGGCCTTACATCTCACTCTTCCAATGTGCTATTTCTCCTTTACAGCAAGAGGCCTAGGACTCAATTGAATCGTCTATTGAGAGCACAGAAACAAGTGGGACCTACCGCTACTTCTTCCATCCACAGACTGATGAGCACAGAGTCATTCTTGGATTCAAAGCCATGCTTCTCCACAGCCCAAAGCATAACAGTCTATTTGAAAGTCTATCCCACATTCCACTGACAGCTATCCTTGCACACAAGAAACCATAATCCATCATCAGTAATTGAGGCTGTTCATTTTAAATAGGTTCCTTATTCTTTTCAGGGAATAGCTCTGGTAACTGGCAGCAGCTTCTGTGACTTCTAAGGATCACTTGAGTGAAAGTACCTGGGAGGCGTTTGACCCAGAGGAAAATTTTTACTGCACACAATTGTCTTTTCTTTGTCTCGTCAGAAATGAATTATCCTCTAATTTGGAAGATCATCCCCCTCTTTTAAAAGAAATGAGAAGCAACAGAATAAATCAATCTGAGGAAAATGATCTGTCCTGTTTGAGAACAAGAGCAGGAATACAAGAAAAGTTATTTCGCTATGTTCATAGGCCGATAGAAGTGGAACACAGAGTTGAGACTTGAATTTGATCACCGAGTCAAATTTCTGATATTGCGCAGCCACATTTATAAGCCAAGAGATCTCTTGGATCTTTCTGTTATCTCAAGAGCTGATTATTTCTGATCAGTGCAGCAACAGAAAACAAGAGCGTTTTGTATGAGAAAATAGTGAACATCTCATATCGATGTTAATTTGAGTTAAGTTATGTCTAGGAGAAATAGGCTGGACAAAGAAGAGATCTTATTTTGAATTTTCCATACAAGCTGAAGTTGATAGCTATGACGTGTTTCATATCAGGCATCAAATCCTGTTCAGCAAGTTGACAAGTTGTTTTTGTCTCTAATCTATAAAACACTGAATATCAATTTAACCCATTCATTATGGTTTATTTATTATATTGTGGTGTTTTTGCTGTGCACTTGGACTTTTTATGTTGTATTTTTGGTTAATTCAAATCAATTTGCTGATCCTAATTACACCCACTGTGATTCAGGAAATACACTAAATGGGCAGCAAACGTGTAATTGAAGTTGAACTAATTAAGTTTGACAAAAGAGTCAGCAATATTCTGTGTGTTGTTTTCCACCATTTAATCTGGATAAACAACTATCTCATCTATGTATTTATGTATGCATGCATGCATCTATGTATGTAGGCAAGGGTCAAGATTTTGGTATCAGAAGTGATTTGGTTTGTTTTCCATTTGTATTTGTATTACAAATGTAATCCAAGTAGAACTGACCAATCAGGTTTGAGTATGCAGTGCGTGTGTAGAGGAAAAGAGGTGAAATGCATTGGCCGAGGTGGGAACCCATCACCCATCACCTATCATCTGGTGATGATTTAGCTTTTTATCATTTTTTTTTTTTAGATTTATCTGAATATCTGTCTGTTGAAGAGAGGAAGCACGAAGTCTTGGAAGCCAGTGGGTTCCAAGAATGGCCACCATTTGTTGTCCCGTGCCTGTGCATTGAAAAAGACTTGTAGTGTATAGTCACATGGTAACATCAGCATGCTATTATGCTCACAGCAACGGCGTTAACATGCTGATGGTAAGCAGATCTTTCTGTCTTTCTTTCTGTCTTTCTTATGTGCTTGTTTATACACACACTGTGCATGTGTGTGATGTGTATTAGCAGCTAAGAGGCAATAATTGTTTTGAATTCTGTAATGTCTGTTTTGTGCCAATCCATCTAGTACAGTGCTTCCCAGAGACTTGGTCGGGACCCACATGTGGGTCGCGAGAGATATTTCTAGGACGCCAAATACATTTTCAGAAAATCTTCCAAGGTCTTTTATTTAGGATTCATATCAGCAGTGCACCTTTGAGCCATATGGAGGAGCTTGTTGATATTTTTTACTAACTATCATAAGACTTTAATGTTTCTGTAGCCACCACTCTGCACACAAGCGCCTGTTAACTGCACCTAATTACACTTATTGGGTCTCATTTATAAAATCTTTAAAATGTAAAATCTTACTGGTGAGACGGAACGACCAGCACTGTTAACTGCACCTCAAAGCACTTATTCTCTCTGTCTTATTTATAAACTGTGTAAAATGTGTTTGGTTTTACTGGTTAGAGGAAACAACAGTGAGATATCTTATTATCTCTGCATTAATGCATTAATTTAGTCTCATTGACAAAGTACTCAGCATGTGTTTATGTTTTCAATAACACGTGCATGAAACAAAGGGGTGATTTATCAAACATATACCTCTTCAAAATGGCTGGTTTACAAATTCAAGATTCCAGGGGGGTTCCTGGAATGGCAGGAAAAAAATGGATTCACATATTCACGTGTGCACAAATGTTCTCTTCTCACAATTTATAAAATTTGGCCTTTTGTGATGTAATAAAGTGGGTTACCAGATCTGATCGGATCTAGTAGATATTGGGATATTTCATGAGAGAGGTGGACACCTTGGCCAAGCTGGAGGTACTAGGTGAAAAGTAAGGAGATTACCAAAGTCATTAGGATTCATCCTCTGGGGACCAAGCAGGTCCTCACAAATACAAATACAAATTCATGGCGCTTTCATGGCCTATGCTGTTGCTTACATTTGTATTTTAATGACCCTTTTAACAGAGCAAGGTTGAACAACAGGAAACACAGTTTATTAAAAGCAAATTCATTTAGTAGAAAAGTATACAAATTATGTAAACAAATCAGTAAAACATATTTGTTGTGTCAGTAATCAGCAGTTGAGTGGGAAAATGCTGCATGCATTTTTTGTTCTACTCTCAGGGGAAGATCGGTTTATTTGACTAAAATCTGGTTCAGTCACATACACTGTACATGGAAACATTCAGGGCCCAGGCGTGTCTCGAGGCGCTAATGGTTCTACATATATAACCCTGAAACTCTATTCCATTCATGGCGCTCACGGATTTCCACGAAAGCATTAAAACATTTCTGTGGCAGCTATTTTCAATGTACCTGCCAAAGGATCATTCAAGCAAGAGGATTTTAATGGGAATGTCCTTTCAACCCATTGACATTCTTTGCCTATAACTATGTAGTCATGGCTGATGTGCAGCAGGCTGGTGAAGATGGAGATAGATGGGTCTTAAAGAAAGATGGATGGCTTTCACGTAGTGCTGCTAAGCATTCAGATTGTTCCTGAGACGTTTATGAGTCATTTCTATCAGGTGGAGGAAGATTGATTAGCTGTGTCTAATGGGAATAAACATGACTAGCAACTTCCTTTTTAATTGCTTTTGCTTTTTGCTTTGCTCTGTACCCTCTCTTTCTTCCTCTAATTTCCTGTCACCTCTCCCTCTGTCATGTTAATTTCACATTGAGGCCATGAAAACCCTCTATACAATTTAGGAACATGTCCTCAATGTCCTTTTATAAAAAGACGCAGCTGTGTGTCACATGCTTAAGTCATACATCTGTCACTGGACAAATGAACATATTGTAAGTATGCTTATGCATAAACATGTAAATGCTGCTTCATATATTCATCAGTGAATGGACACAAGCAGACAGGCCTTTGTATATATGAATGTGGGCCCCATTCTGAGTGTAGATGAGAATACCACTGGATTTATTAATAGCCCTTGCCAATGTGGATGCAAATAAGTAATATTTTTAACATTCCTCATCCTCCAGCAAGTCTCAGTGGGAGACTGAGAGTGAGTGCTGGACCGCCCACAGTGCACCCAGGCTGCTAACAATGGTGCATAAAGGTGCAACACTTCTTACATCACATACAACCCTGGATTGTTCATTCTGAACACTCTCCAATACCTAACGGTCGTCCTGATATTGATCATTTGTTCTAACTAATCTATGTGCGTTGACCTGTGAGAATTTACACGTGTTTTCTTTAGTTACATGGTGTGCTCCAGTCACTTTGTTGCATCTAAGGATTGGATCTGTGACCAAAATGCTTTTGACCCAGCAGCCGCCAGGCGGATCCACTTCTATGTAGCAAAGTTTTGGAGTTGTGGTTATACTTGAATTGTTTTGCACTGTTATAATCTAAATGCATAATAATAATACATTTTATATTTATTATAACATTAATATATGTCATAAGTGTCCTGTGTTAAAAACATTCCAATTACTGATAAAACAGAGCAGGAGCTGAATGGAGCACTAGTGAACATGGATCACTGCAATGCACTCTTGCACAGATGCCCACGTGCACTTACACACATGCAAAACATGACTGTTCATCGTATAATATCCAAATGCATTCATGAAAGGAAAAAAAAGTGTTTCTGCGTGTATAACGTGCTGATCTGCTGCTTGAGTCAGGGTGCTGATTTAACTGTATGCATAAAGCTGAATGCCTGATTGGTCAAAGACTCGCTTCAGAGCCCCATGAAATTTTTCTCCCATGAGAAAACCAAAGCTGTGAGCTCCAACTGTAGCCCAGTCCTACTCAGTTTTTACCTCGGCATGCAGCTTTTGTGTGCTGGACAATAACCAATGATGTTGAGTCAATCATTGGGCTTGTGCTGTTGGAGTTATTGAAATGCAATCTTGGGAAAATGGTGACACGTAGATTATTAATAATAGGGTACAAACTGACCTTTTGGGGGAATTGTTGTGGTCAGTCAATATTCTACATTTACTTTTATCATTCCTCTATGTGTGTCCAATACAACATAAAAATCACAACTTACAAAACGTACACACTTGCTGTTTTCACACTACAACCCAATTTGTGATTGAAAGATTTGAAAGATTCTGCCCAGTGAAGCTCAGTGACCTTGGACTGGGATGGAGGCGATTTTCTGGGGAGAAGCAGAGAAAAGCAAATTTTGTGCCTGTTTAGTCATTTCCATGGCTCTATGTGACATCTCTTGCACTGAAAACATGAGGAGGAGTGCATTAGAGGGTAGAGTCAACACAAATTGCGCTGCACAGTTCATTTTTCACCTACAAAATATGGTTTCGCATCTGGATACTCAGATGATCTTTTAATGCAGGCAGAGATGTTGTTTTCCTGGCCATAGTTTATGAAGTTGTTATCAACAGCTGATCCATTTTCATTTCCACAGAGGCCAGCACTTCTGTAACATGTGAGCTACAGTCTGATGCCAGTGGCTGCTCTGATCTATTTTGTTAGTACATCACTGCTCATGATGCAGTTTTCTTTAGAATGCAATCAGTTTTGTTACGCAAAAAGTCTGTTGCTTATTTATTTAGCAGGTTTACACAGACTATTCAAGTTTGTCAGCCTGTTCTTTTGAGTTATAGTATAGCACACTCAGCATTTTTACGCCAGCTCTCTGTTACTGGTTTGTGTGTTTCCTCAAGCTCTGTCTTGCTATTGAAAGGGACACTTTCCTGCTTAGTGGACATCTTTGATTAATTTGTCTTGGCACATATAGACTCTAAATAAGCAGCGATGAACTATTACTTAGTTAAGTCATTTCTATCAAGACTTGTGTCTCCTGTGATTTTTATCTTCTCTTACCCCTCTTCTTTTCTCTGGCCTGTGTTTGTGTGTATGTGTGTGCTGGTGCGGTGAGTCAGACATTTTTCTTCAAACCTCCTGGGGGTCTGCACTCTGCCCCGTCTGTCTGAGGAGCCCACACAGAGCCCCCCCCAACCTCGGTGGAGCAGAGTGATAGTGGTGGTGATGGTGGGTGGGTCGGAGAGGGGACATATCAGCAATATCTTGTAGCAGAACCTGGAGGGCAGGGTAGGAAGACTGGCCAGAGTCCTGTAGAGTTTTGGCCTCTGTTCTACTTTATTGTGTTTGTTCAAAGTTTTCATAGTTAGAGGTTATATTACATAGTTTGCTGGAAATACAGCAATAAACAAACTCTCTCCTCTCATCGACTCTCCTCTTCCGCCATGATTCCTCACCCACCTCTGGACATCTGTGCTCTCATTACTCATGCGCTCTAGTGGAGTTGGGCAAGTTAGAGCTGCTGCTATCTGCAAATCCATCAGCTATCTTCTGACGACGAATTATCCCCTGGGGGCAGGGGCCAATGTTTTGGGGCTTCAGGTGTAGCCAGCAGATATCTGGATAATAGATATCGGATATCTGTTTCAAGGCTTCCTCTTCAATGTCCTGTTTATTAAAAAAGCAAATAAAAAGCTTAGCCAGCGGGCTCCAAGATTGCATTTCGGCCGATGCCTTCTGCCTCTTTGGCTCTTCACACAGACTGTTTACCTGGATGCAACCGAAGCTCTCTCAAATGTGATTGGCCAATACTACTTGGACTACACGTGGAAACCGAATGCTTCCGATACAAAAATCTTGCCCCTTGCCTGCAGATTCTGCATTCATGAGATATCTGTTTATACAGTTTGGAGTTGCTATACTTGAAACAGCGCTTTTCCTCCTCCTATTTAACAGACCTCTTGTCTTCCCACTGAGACCCCAAATACTTCCTGCTGCACCAAGAAGTACCTGGTGGGTGAGGCGCTCTCTCAGGGATGACTTTGTCATAGACGGAGCTTTAAAGAGTAAGTAAACACTACCTTTTAGCATATCCCGTACACATTTCACCAAAGTGAAGTGCTGTGTTCTCTCTCAGTCCTCTAGAAGAGTAAATAAGCTGGTTTGCATGCCTGAACAATTCACAAAATCAGGAAGTAGCATGTTTTAGCACTAATACAGCAAAATAAAGCAAGTCAGTCTTCAAAAATATAGTCAGGGATTGAGGATAAATCTGATTACTGACCTGCTACATGTATACATGGTCCCAAAGTAACCAGGTTAGTTACCACAGTGCATGTAAATGTGCTGTACGCTTACCTGTATAAGCTGGTTTCTTAAGTGCATGCAAACATACCAACAGAGGGCCATCTACTACTAGTTGGTGCACCACACGTCTGTGATGTCCACCCAAAAACTTTGCATCACAAACCAAAAAAAAAAAACAGCTCAAGACAAATGAGAAAGAAGCGTAAACAATTTAAATGCCCAGTAGATTCAACGGAAGCACTGGCTGCAAAATCCCCAAGAATAAATCACATCATTGTTGTTGTTGAGGATATCTCAGCGCATTCTTCTCCTATTCTGGTGAACGTGCTGTTTATTTGGACTTCGGCATCACACTGCTGAGTCTCTCCTTAGCATGAAAAATGAGTTGTATGGAAAGCCAGCATGTGATTAGTCACTGGGTTTTTGAAGCTGGGACAGGGCAGTCTGTGTATACCACAGCTATATGCCATGATGATTAATTTGCTTTGGGGCTCTTGTATACATTTGTTTTTGTTGTGGCAATTTAAGTGTGTATGTGTGTGTGTGTGTGTGTCAACTTATTACAGTATGTTTATCTGTTTGGATTGAGTGTGTGTGCAGTAGGTCTTTTACATCTTTAATTTCTTTCTTTGTGTACAGGATATTCACCAGACCTTACACATTGTACATTATACAGTACACATGATAAATGATCTGCTACAGCGTGTTGGTTGAAATTAATCAATTTTTCTGTGTGAATGGTAATGAGAAAGAAGTCACTGACTTGATGGTAATATAGCACATGTTCCCAACAGAGAGAAATTTGTAATAGATGAAATGGCTATCTATCTATCTATCTATCTCTCTATGAAACACACACAGTTTTAATGCTTATGGCATAAAACTGTATCTGTCATTCAGTGTCATGTCACATCTGTTTATTTTGTATTAAACAAGACAAGACAAGCACATTTAAATCCTTGACATAAGAAACCACCTCTAAAGGGTTTAGTCAAACTCTGACGCTTTCCAAGAACAAGGACACATTTTGCCATTCATTTATTGTACTGTTTGCACACATGTGAATATTTTCGTATGCTAATATTTACACATACTGAGTAAATGCAGCATTGTTGCTTATCTTGCAAGATTTCTCTTTCAACATTTCACAAGTTGCCTATTGAGTCTGGCAGTCTGTATTTCTGCATGTCTGTGTGTGCCTCCATGATGCGCTGATGCACTGAGGGAAATCCAGTATCTCTAAGTTCTTAATATATTTGTGCAACAATGACACCACAATGTGCCTCAGGGTGAAAATAATATCAGAACACCACCCCCAGCTGGCAAGAAAACTGTTTGAGAGGCACACACAGGCATCACTGACATGCCATATTTAAATCATTGTTGTCGAAAGACAGTTTAAAGAAATAAAAAAGATGACAAGAGACAAACTATTTTAACAAGACGAAATGGCAAAATATTTGTTCATATTATATTAGTTCAACTACATAATCTTTAATAACCACTATCTCAAACAAATAGTTGAATTTGCTTTACTTTGATGCAGTTTATACGCTGCAGAGTGTATCAAGTAAATTGAATGGAATGAGATTGTAAGTGTTTTCCTCAAACTAAAAGCAATTTAGGACGGACCCTGCAGCTCAAAGTGTTTGCTTCCCGTATGCATAATACCGCTTTATGTGACATTTCCGAGCAATCAGTATGTGTGAGTGTCAGTTTTATGTCTTTGGCTAAATGTGTGTGAAATTAAGCTGGGTGTTCGCAGGCTAGCAAACAGCCTTCAGCTCACGTTGCTTAGACATGAGAAACGAGGCCAAAATGGACTCCTATGGTCCTATGAAGTGTTTTCTGTTTGTCTGTCCCTCCGCTTGGCTGCCTGTCTCTCTATTTGTCTGTACAAGCAGCTGGCCAGATGTTCACTGTCTACAATTATTCACAAATTTACCAGTCAGTACCGAACTATGCGTCCAATTAATGGCAAAATAAATCTGATAAGATACTTCTCAAAGTCAGTTTTTATTAGCAGCAATGTGCTCTTTTTGGCAACACGCTTCCAACTGGGGTGACAAGCCTTATGATTGCATCTGTAATATTAATATGTTTCCCAATTCTTATCATGAGGTGGATATAAATAAATCATTTAGATTAAAATCAGTGTGTGTGCGCGTTTATTCCTCTCTGTTCGGCAACTTTAATATAGCTGGTATGTCGAATGTCATTCAAACCTCAAAAGATGTTCTACAAATGAAAAGTTTAGTTCATACATTGAAGGGCTTTGTGTATGGGAGTTCAGCAATGAATACAAAGCGCCAGGCTGCCCTTGAAAGGCAATGGCAGCCTACAGATAATCATCACCCAACTCTACAGTTCCCCCTCAGCTCTACAGAGGTTTATAGCAGCTCTAAGGTCATTGTTTTGGTTTTCAGAGCTCACTGCTCTCACCAGCATCGGCGAAAAAAAGAAGCCACAGGCCAGCGCCAAACAACGTTAGTAGATGGTGAATATATATTGGACAATTTAGCAGCTAAAGAGCCAGCTATCTCCCTCAAGCGTTGGTGGAGAGCAAAACCGAGCTAAAAGGAGAGTTAATGCTGGGCTTTGATTCACCAGGGTGGCAGAAACACGACTCCGAATGAATGCTAATGGTGCATTGTGTCTGCTGGAGGTCTAAATGAGCAAATAAACGATAAATTAAAAGATCATTATGTTGGTTTTGTCACAGCTTCTTTTTCGTTGCGCCCATGTGGCCAAAAATCGGTTAAGCAGTGACGGACTTAGAATTATTTTATTATGTGACTTGCAAAACTACTACACTTTTGTATTAAAAGCACACAGAGAACTATTTCCTGTTTAACCATTTAGAGGCACATTTAGGTCAACTAACTTTCTCTCATGGAAGGCCACTTGTATGGCACTGCATCACGTTTCCTCCACTGAAAGGGCATCCAAGAGGCCACTTTTGCATCAAAAAGTAGTTACTGAATGTCAGTCTGTGTTTAAGTCATCTAACCCTTGAATGATGTGGGGAATCCATTGATGGTTCATTAACTAACAAGCGTGATAACATGGCTAACTTTCCTCTGGTTGTTGTTGCCATCTGAAAGCTAACAGTTATCTAACACCACATTTAGATGCTAAAATTTGACACTTTGCTTTTTCTCAGTCTTCTGAGCTCAGATATAAGAAAATACTTCTTTTCCTTCTTTCACATTCTAACAAGTCCTTTGAACTCCTTTTATCTCTGCAGTTTTGGGGGATTATTCTCCTCTGGATGAAAAAGAAACTCATTTTTTGTCCCCTCTCCCCTCCCTTATGGCTCTCCCTTCCCTTTCCAACCATCCTCTAATCCCATCGTCTCTCCCTCTCCCTCTCCCTCTCCTCTCCTCTGAATTTCCTCTTTTTCCTTTCTTCTTTTCTCCATTACTGTTCCATCTCGTCCTCTATTTTCTCCAATCCTCACCTCCCCTCTTATCCCCCTTTCTCCTTGACTCCCCTCCCCTCTCCCAATGTCCTCTTTCCTCATCCCCTCCCCTCCGCTTCCCTCCCCCATCTTTGCTTTGATCCCCTAGATCGCTTCTCTTATTTCCTCTCCACTCTTCACTCTTTCTTCACTCCTCTGACTACCTCATCCTTCACTCTCCTTATATCTCCTCTCCCGCTCTGCTACTGTATTCTGCTCCATCCACCACTGTTAATATTTTCCGTTTTCTTTCTCTCTCGTGTCTCCGCTCTTTGCACCCCTCCTCCTCCTCCCATTCCCCTCCACCTCCGCCCCTTTCGACCTTTTACTTCTCAACTTCTCTCATCTGACTCAGTATCCCATCCCAGAGCGACATGTCTCTAAACAGAGAAGTGGGGAAACAAAATCTTGACAAAGCCCAGGGATCTGCCCTGTCGGTCTCCTCAGTCTGCTCATCTATTCATTTGTTTGTGTTCCCCCATCCCTACCTCCCTCCGACTCTGGTGTGTGTCTAACTGTCGCCCCTGGCTCGCTCGCCAACACACGCAGACACACATGCATGCACACACGGGCACTGATTGCGACTTGACGGAGCGTTAAATTACAGCCTCACCAACACTGCTGTGAGGGAATTGCTGTGTGCTCTGGTTGCTGTCTCTTATCCACTCCTCCTCTCACCCTTATTTTTTTCTCCTCTATCTTCACAGATCTTCCTCTCCAGTCTGAGTGCTGTTCCTCTCTCACCTGTTGTTTTCCACTACATTTCTGTTTGTCTTTTCTATCTCTGAACAACGCCTTGTCTCTTCCTCGTTCTCCGTTCACCTATTGTCCCTTATCTGCGCTGCACATTTCTCCTCTTCGATCACTCAGCCCAGTCCACCTATTATGTCTTTACCTATGCTCTCCTTGCATCCTGATTTTATCTTTTCTTCCTCTGGCCTCCTTTGCCGACATGTTCTTTTGTTAATTTTACAGACAGTGTTGCCATTCACGTCGGCTCTTCCCTTTCCCCCTCCAATTTCTGTTTTTTTGCCCCCAAAGCTTCTACGTGTTCCATAACTGCTGTCTTCCTTTCTTTCCCCAGGTCCATCTCCATTATTCCCCTAATTCCCCTATCACAGTGTCTCTTGCGTTTCGCATTACCATTCATCTCTCTAACTCCCTTCTTCCGTCCCTCCCATCTCTTTCCCTTCTGAGTGTGTGTGTGTGTGTGTGTGTGTGTGTGTATGTGTGTCAGGTTTCATCCTGTCAGTGAAAGGTCAGCAGCAGGGATTTCCCTGGGCATCACAGCTAGCAGCTTTAGCACTCTGCATCACCAGCCTTATGCTCTGTATTAATAATAGCGCCAGTAGCCGTACCCCTTAATGCCACCAGCCTGCATATTAAACAGCTAACACCTAGCCCCAAGCTCAAGTAACAAAAGCCTTGTACAGTGTAGGGTTATTTAAAAGACTAGCGGCTTTGACACTTATTGTCATCAGCTCACGGCTATAGCATAGCTTAACAGCAACAGCCTTTTGCTGCATATTTAAAAGGCTAGCAGCTGTGGCAAGGGGGTTAAGCACTGAGCCACCGTGATTTTGCTTGGAAGGCAGGAGTCAGGGCGGTCAGAAAGCATTTGGCTTGGCAATCATTTTGCGATGGGTATGAGATCTGACATACCCACAAACATGTTTAATACAACATATTGGCAATGTACAGTGAAATATATCATATTTTAAGGTCACTTTTAAGATGATACAGACCATATTCTGTATCCCCTGGAAATATAAATGAATCTTATTACTGTTTTCAAAGAGAACTGTTGTGGCATTAATTTAAAAATATATGTAAAGAAATTCATGTTTTGAGGAAAGATGTGTACTGTGCTCACGTTGTTTTTACTATATGGCAATATATGTTTTTTCATGCAGTATATGTATATTCAATGAGTTAACATTAACCTTTTCTGAATGACTATACCCACTAGTCATTCAAGACAAACGCAAACAAACAATTCTTTTTATTATTATGACTTTCTCTTGCATGCAGAAGCAGCTTGGGAGAACATAAGAATGTTGCTTGTTTTCCTTTAACTATCTGTGTACCCCCCCCACACACACACACTTTACATCAAATGCACACGTGAAATTCAAACACGATAAGCACAGTTTGGCATGTGATACTGTCAATTCACACGTGATTGACAGGTCGCATGCAAACTGTGCGAAAACGTCAGCTCCACATGGTTTTGGGATAACAATTCAAATGAAAACAGCATTTCATGCTTGGCAATTCGCATAACTACATTGGAGACATTTCGCAATGTGATTTCACAATATATAGGCTCTGTTTGTGTCTTTAACGCCTCATTATGGCCCACCTTATACCTGTCAATCTACTTGTCTGTTTCCTGTTCTATCTGTCCAAAAGTAAAAGGAAAAAAGACAAAGAACAGCACAGAGAAAGGCTTGTACTTAGTTGAGAAAGAGCTGAAAAAAAAGACCCAGTCTGTCAGAAGTCCATCAAGGTGAGTGCACAGGAGTAAAGTGTTGGTGTTCAATGTATGTCAGTGTGCAATGGTGGCAGTATTCTAATAGTAATAGTACCAAACTTGCAAATTGGAGTTTGCTGGCTCAGTTCCCTGCACTAATAGGAGATATTCAGGTGTGACAGAGAAGAAGAAATTCTCTCCAGCGCTCTGAATAACGAGTGTAAAACTACTTTTGACAAAAAACTCAAATGCTTACTGACCAAAGTGAAAAATGCTGGAAACAGACATTTGCAGAATTCAGAGAATTTCAGAGAAAATTAGTTTTTTAATCAAATGTGGCCAAAGAATGGTCTTATGGTCTATAATAATGAAAAAGCCCCATTAAGAACCAGCAAGACAAATGAGAAAATAGAACACAAAATGAAGAAAAACTTTATAATGATTTCCATGTTCTCTTGCACAGTTGCAGTTAATCCAATTTAAGATCCTCAGTAAGTTCCATTTGGTTTGGGCTAATATTGCATTTTAGCCTAAACATTGTCTCAGCGACTCCTAATGACAGATCTCTCGAGATGCAATCAGTTTCCTGAGAGAGTGTAAAGTCTGGGTTTAGATGGAAGGGCTCTGGCCACCAAGGGAACATTCATTACTTTGATCTTCTCTTCACTACATTGGTTAGGGATAAGAAGTTGATGTGTCCCCGAATGGCCCCTGTCTTGTTAGCTGAGATTTCATTTAGCACTCCCCATCCAGAGAGCCTCACACAGGCCAGGCGCAGCACTAATACATTACTGAGCAAATCAAAACAGGATTATGCCATGCACAGCAAAAGTTATCTTTGGAAATGGGAAATAACTATTTGTACTTTTTATAGCAGTGTTATTACATTATGTAATGTAGGACTGGCGTGGAAACAGCTGGTAGTGAGAGATTCAAAATGAAATCTAACGTGCTGGACTAAATTTGAGTATGTCTTGAAATCTGCACGACTTGTTCAAACTCAGAAGGTAAAGCCACTTATCCCCTGAGGGTAGAATTTTATTAAAACCGTGAGATCTTTCGTGTCTTACATTTCAGGGTTTGTTGAAACCTACTTCACATTTCAATGTGTTTGTTTATTCTCATATCTAAATATATTCACTTTATGTGCGGGGTCAGGGAAAGTTCAAAAATCCCTTCTTCAAATTAGAATGTCAGAGAGACTGTTGCATATTCCTCCACTAAAAGGGGTTGCCTCCATTAGCTCTCTGCTTGTCATCACAACTATTCATACATTGTTGTGTCTGAGGCTCCACATTTGCATGTTTCAACCTTAGCATTGCATTCAGTGTATTCTTTCTAAAAGGTGATGGGCTGTTTGGATACATTATTGCAAGTAGAGAAGATACAAATACAGTTAACCCAGCATGAGAATGATGTGAACGCATTAGCATCACTCAAAGTTACTTAAATCACCATTAGCGATTTAGAAATGGTAAATGGTCTGTATTTGTATAGCACCTTTCTAGTCAGTTCGACTTCTCAAAGCGCTTTTACATCACATCTTCATTCACCCATTCACACATCATTCATACAGGAGGAATCTAAGCTGGAGGAGACTGTTCTTTCACACACGTTCACACACTGAAGCTGTTTCAGGAGCAAAGTTGGGGTTCAGTGTCTTGTTCGAGGGCATTTCGAAATGCAGACTCATAGCTGGGGGATCAAACCACCGACCTTCCGATTGAGGGGCGACACACAGCCGCCCCTGCTAAAAAGCAGGTATATGAGCATGAGTCCATACCCTGTTTATTCGGTCATATATTACGGCTGAAGAAGAAGCACGGCAAGCAACTAACAGGCACTGAAAAGAGGCTGCATGCTGACAAAATGCCTTTTCTAACCTTTATAATTAGTTGCGAAATTATGACTCTGACCTGGAAGCAGCCTCCTGGCATGTTCACCTCATTCAGCCTAACAGGACATGAGAAACAGAGCTATTAATTATAGCGTTAAAGGCTATGCAAAGGTAAAGGTGGCAGGGCTAAATACAGAAAAGGGGTAGTGTGTGAAGGAGAATGACATCCCCTTTATTAGGCTAGTTATGTAATGGTTGCGCCGTCCCCTGAAGAAACTATTTGTGCCCCATTATTGAATCTGAACAAATCAACCCAGTGGCATAAGGAGCAACACTACTTGAATTTTATCCTAAAATGGCCCGTGAGAGCGTTGTGAAGTGTGGTCAAACTTATGTTGTTGTTTCTTTATTTCAGTTACGATCTTATCTACAATTAAGCTATATAGTTTTTTGGGGGGGAGATTCCTGGGGGATAACGAAGCTATTAACCACCGACCTTCTTTTTGAAGGTTATATACTGTCCAAGCAAAAGAAGCCTGATGCTTAGACTGCATCCATATCTCCTTAAATAACCCCGGCTAATGTCTGAGAGTGGACCAAATCAAATCTAAATGTGATACATAATGATATCAAGCTAAAATTTTAGTTTTGGTAAGCACTTGTTTACACACACGTCTAGATTAAAGTGATGTAAAGCAGAGGGAATGCGTGCATAATGGCATTTATAGTGTCGATTTTCCCTTTATATGAGATTAAATTGTCCACTTACTTGTGATACTTTGATTAACCCTGATAACATGTTTTGTTTTGCCAGCAGCTGGTTTGCTGCAGCTACTGGGTGCTCCTGTCGATTAGCATATTGCCTGTTTGTTTTCAGCTTATTGTTCACCTCTTTCATTTAGTTGCTCTAACAAGGATAACAGCCTCCTATTATAGGAGTCCATACTCACAAACAAACACATACAAAACACATTGGAAGGCACTCTCATACTATTTGTGTACAGGCAGCGGTAGACGCACAGACACACGAGTGCATGTGTACACACACGTGCCGCAGAAACAAACATGCAAACAACTGCACACACACACACACTTCTGTTGAACTCCCATATCACATTCAAACTGGGAAACTAGAACTAGATTAATTATTTACTTCACATAATATGGAAAACATGCTTAACCCATCTATTTAACATGTATGATTGTGCTCTGGTGGGGATCTTAGTTTAAGAGTGTGTGGGCAGTGTGGAGGTGTGTGAGTGGATGAATGTCTGAGCACACATATAAGGTCTGTGAATGCCTTTGTGCAGTTGTGTGTGTGTGTGTGTGTGTGTGTCTGTGTGTGTATCTGCATGTAAGTGTGTACGCGACTGTGAGTATCTGCTTCAGCTGTAGTGTAGTTATGCTCGCTGTCCTTGAAGCAGTGCTTTAGTAGCGGGGGAGCTGCTATTCACTGTTTACAAGGCAGACATTAAAAGCAACTATTTATTGATGGAAGAGGACTGAGGATACTCTTCTCTAAGAGAAAAAATCCGAACCTGAGAGAAAAAAAAGACCCATGTGTGTTTTAAAATTGAGAGTAAACTATATAAAATACATATTTGATTTCAGACGGTCTCTGTGTGCTCCTGTGCCTTGGGTAGAGAGTGTGTGTGTGTGTGTGTGTGTTTGTGTCTAGGGGTTCACCTTTCCACCTCTTCCCTGTGGAAAGATGTTCCAGGTGGGGAGAGGCCAGCTGTACCTGTTATGGATGGGTGAGGTCGCACAAGGTATTTATGTAAATATGATTCTCAAACAGCAAAGTGCCTGATGAATAAATGTTCAGTTCAGCGGTGAAACAGAAACAGAAACAGTTTCATAAATTGATAGAGGAAGTAGTGTCACCTCCTGAGGCTGGGATGGGGTTGTTAGCAAGGAGGAACTTTCATTTTCACAAGATGTGACATCTAGTGTCAGTGCATAAGCCTAGTAAAATATTTCAGCATGTGAAAAAAAATATAAGAAATGACTTAGCGTTGTCCGAAACATACAACTGTTAACAGTTAAAACAGTTGAAATAGCTGACATCTCTTTTCACTAAGTAATATGCACTAATATGTAGAAATTGCCTCCCCTCATTTGATATAGTCAGACTTCTTCCTACCATACTGTACATGGAGCTGTACCAGCTGTTACCATCGTCACATCACTATTTGAATCTGACATGATGTTTTATGCAAGCGATTCCTTTCTCTTTCATAATCAACTGTCCCATACAGTGAGCTCACAGTGCTCCAGTAAAAGAATAGTTAGGAAGCTGAAGCACACTGTGTCATGAACAGGAGAAACCAAAGAACTGAGCTCATGAGTGACAGCAGAGTAACTGTCACTCTAATATTTTTCACTCCCTGTTGAGTTCATACACATACTGCCAACTTTTTGGAATTTCATCAACAATGGATGAAAACATGGCGAAATGTGTATGTGTAGATATTCCCTTCTGGTGGAGTAGTAATATTTCAACCACAAGCAGATTTGGTATATAAGTGCATTGAGATGAGATGGACAGAAGACTGGGACAAAGTAAAAGGGAGGCGGTGTTATGACAAAGTGTGTCTGTCTATGCCATGAGAATATGAATAAATCATAGTGCTGAACTGAAGAGAGTTTAAGTGCCTATTGACTTAATAAGTTTCATGGCTCAGTTAGAAAAACATCAGATGTTTTTCTTTTTTTTAAACATCTGTTTTACGGAAAGACAGCAAAAAATAAAAACAAAATAAAAGTTCAACAGAGAATTGAACTTAATAGCTTTGCATTGCATTCACAGTAACTAAGAGAGGATTACACTGAAAAGCTTGGCAACAGCAATATGCACGGCTTCAGCACTTGGCTTTTTCTACATAAATAAACCATTTCATCCAATAGTAACTACGTTAACAAAGACCCTGTCTACATTACATTTCCTTTTTTGCCACTGGGGCAGACACAGCAACATTAGCATTCATTTGGGGCTGTGTTTCCAGTCAAATGTCCAAAAAACGTCCAATATTGACTCTCCTTCTGGTGCTGATCTGGTTTCCTGAGGGACATGTCTGGCTCTTTAGCTGTTAAACTGTTAACACACTCCTCTGTGCTCACCAGCTGGTCACTAACTTTGCCTTTCTGATGTTTGTGTACCATGGGCTGAAGCTGCAAACAAGGCTGCAGGCCAGACAACCAAAACAACGAGCTGAAAGACGCTAAAATGCTCCAAAGAGCCCGGAGTTGTTCTCCGACCTTATTTGTGACAGTATGTTGAATGTTTGCCTCTTTATGTCTCTCTTTATCCCTCTCTGTCTTTCTCTCTCCGTCCGGCTTTCTCTCTCTTTGCTGCTGGGTTGTTCTGAAATATGTCAGGCCGAAACCTGCGCAGGTCTCCATAAATATCCTGTCAGGAGGGTGCAGATAGCTGTTTGGAGAGCCCATAAAAACAGACCCAGGGGCAGGAGCCAGCAGCCCCTCATATACCGTGACTGCACTGCTGCCCACCCAACCTGGGGAAAGCAATAAAACAAGATGCCCACTGATGTTTTTATGTACACGGGGAGTGGTTTTTTTTTTCTAAGTCAATACAGCCACCTGTTCCTACCAATCTCCTTCTCTTAAAAGTGATCATTTTTGAGAGTAAGAGAAAAGCACTTGCGATTATTATCAGTTCTGTTCGCTTTTTTCGCTCCAATGCATGGCGATGAGATTTTAAGAATTACCCACAAGACTCTCCGTTTGTTTCTTCTTGGATGGTTATCATGTGCCGGTCTGAAGATGGGGCAGAACCCCTCAGGAGCAGCACTGCAGCCTGTCATGGCGCTCATGTGAGAGACAGGAGACACGAGAGCATCACTGGATCAGAAAACAGTGTGTGAGAGTAAAATGAGCCAGAGGGAAGGAGAGGAACTAAACTTGTGTTAAATCTTAAACAAGGAAAACTGGTGTGTTTTTTTTTTATTTAAAAAGCAACAGATGGTTGACAGTCACATAACAGAGACTTGAGCTTCATCTGAGAAATTTTAGATTTTTTTTTCCTCCACTCTCATCGCTCCAAAAACATTTTACAGTTTCATGAAGTAAAAAAAAAACCCACAGCAGATTGCAGTGGATCGTGAAGCAGTGAACTTTTCTCTACATCTGCTTTTTATAATTCTCATCGCTTCTCAAAAGTTTCTTTTTTTTTTTTTTTTCCGCCCTGTAAACTGTAAGCTTCTCAACTTTTCTCTCTTGTTTTCCTCTTCTCCTCCTCTCTTACTCACCTCTCAGCTTTCAATCGGTCCCTCTCTCAGTCACTCATTTCATCCTCCATACTTCATACTTCATTCTTCATTCACTGTGATTCTCTCTCACACACACACACAAGCAGACAGGGCAGTGAAGCAGATGCAGTTGACGTTCTGCACCAGCGAAGCATAACAGTGTAGTTAGCCTGCTTGGCATGAAACAGAACGCCTCAGCACGGACCAGAGCAGAGCACAGCAGGGCTGAGGGCTCTGAGGAGCAGCAGGGGCATCTCACATACTTGTCACGTTGTGAATTCAAGTTCAGAGCATCTCTCCCTCTCTCTCTCTTTCTCTCTCTGTCACACACACACACACACACACACACACACACACAGACATAGCTGTTTTATTTTCAGTCTGTGCTGAAAACTATAATGCACAGCTATATGTAAGAGAAAGGATAACACCTACAAAATCTGTCTCGGAAATTTCAGTTGCATTTAACCATTTATACTAATTCTTTTAGACACTGCCGTGGCTATAGGGACGGCTTGTGAGTCAGCTGGTCAGTTGGTTCGCCTGTCCACCACTTGAAGGAAATATCTCAACAACTATTTGATGCGTTTCCAAGAGATTTTATACATACAGTCATCCTGTTGGGCTTTGGCGACCCCCTGCCTTTTCCTATAGCACCACCAGCACGTCAAAGTGTATGAACTATCTCAACATTTACTTGACGCTTTTGCACAAACAAATTCTACTAAAAAAATTGCACTACTAACATGTTACACTAAGACGCTGATATTAGCATTAAGCTCAAAGCATTTGTAAACCTAAGTGCAGCCTAACAGAGCAGTTAGTGTGGCCGCTTGTGTCTGTTTGGCCACTGACTATTAACATGGGGGTTAATAATTTATACAATTTCTGCTCATCTTGTCCAGCCTCACAGGGAGACTGGAGACTATCCCAGCATGCAATGGGCGAGAAACAGGGAACAGTCTGGACAGTCTGGATGTGCCAGTCTGTCATATGGCTACCTCACATGCACGACAGCATCACATTCACATTTACACCTGCAGGCAAAGCAGAGTTTCTATTTTGCCCACCCTGCATGTCCTTGGACTGTGGAAGAAACAGAGGGACCCTGAGAAAGCCTCAGAAAACCACATGCTAATATGATACGTGCAATTCAGTGCCTTGCTATGCAATGCCGGGACAAGCTGCATGCCATTTCAAGCATAAGCCAAATGGGCCAGTGATCTGTGCTCTTAATCTACAGTCAAGCACTCCAATATCTTATGGCTTTACTGCACTATCGTCTTTCATAATGTGCTGTACTGTACCATATCATGCTGAGCTGAAATCTGATTTTTAGTGCAGTGCTGTGCCATACCTGTACTGTGCTGTGCTGTGCTGTGCTGTCCCACGCCATACTCTCCTAGAGAACTGAGGACGGTGGCATTGCCGCAGTGCTCAGCTCCGCATGCCTCAGTGATCATAACTATAAAATTCTTTAATGAGCAGTTTGGAGCCCAGCCACAACCATTCGAGAGTCCTGGAAACTGTTTAACAGCAACTCTGACTCAGTGAACCATCTACGGTACTGGAAATATACAGTCAGTGGCAAAGCGTTGAGGAGGTTGTATAATAGCGTTTTTAGGTAAAGGTAAGTGCCATGTACAACCATGTGTCATCTCACCTGTTGAAAATGTGTAACAAAAGCTATAGTTACTGTTTTTACCCCAATCCAAGTTCTCTACAAGGATTCAGTAGGAAAGAGGTGGCTGCAGGGGCAAACATTGCTACAACTCTAATTGTTTTATATCTTTACATTGAATGGCACACGGTAATCCCACGCCCCCAGGAAAACCCACACAGGATTCATTGACAACAAGGCCCACCACATTGATGCTGCAGTTTGGTCAGTGGATGACACAATCAACATGGGACTGCACTACACCCTGCAACACCTCGACTCCCCAGGGACATACGCCCTGTTTTTGGACTTCACTTTGGCACTCAACACCATCACCCAAAAAGTCCACCAGTCCAAAACTAGGTGGATCACAAACAGACACTATTTCAGCTGCTTTTAATCTACTTAATGTGAAGTCCTGTGCAAACAAGTCTTTTATATGCCAATATTTTCTGTGTGTGTCTAACAATATTGATTTCTTATTAATCACTGAGTTCTGGTTAATCACTGAATACTCTGTCCCACTTACTGAGGCATGTCACCCAAACTGTGTTCCCCTGTCTCTATAAATACTTTTTTTTGAGTCTGTTGGTTTCCTCCTGAATGTCCAGCACCCAGTACTGACCGTTTTAATCAATAAGCCGCCGAAGGCTAACACTAGTTATTTTATACTGATTCCAGAATTCTCTGAGCTTCTTTGTTTTATCATTGCCAAATATGACAGAGATCTTATCCTTAATGATATGAATATATACCTTTGTTTCCCCTCCATGGCTGCTTTTACTGCTGATTTATAACCTCTTCAACCTTAATCTTTAACAGTCTGTCAAAAATCGTATAATTACAGACATGTCCATGACCTTGTGCTGTCTTAGAGTGTTTCTCTCAATAATACTGAATTGCTAGATTTTAATTTCTTGGATCGCAAAGTTCCAATTTTCCATATTGCTCTTGGTCTTTTAATTCCAAGTCAGCTTTCTGTGAAAAGTTCTTTGCTGCTCCTACATGTAATAACCTTAATCAGAAGGGTCTGTCTGTCAATGATTTAATAACGGATGTCATTATTCTTGATGATCGCCCCTATCAACATGAAATGGGCAAAAAGGAATGTTCTCCCCTTGCTTTATGGTCAGACAAGGGATTTAAAGAAGCGATGACGGAGAGCTGAGCAAAAGTGGAGGAAAGATAACCCCAAAAAGCTTGATAGCCTATCAGCGTGCAATTAAAGAAGCAAGATATTCTCACTTCCCCAATTTGATTCCTAGGAGCTGCTTCAACCCCAGGGTTTACTTAAGGCAATCAACTAAGAAGTTAACCCTCCACCTGGCCAGCCAGGAAGCATCCACTGAGCTACTGAGCAGTTTCTCCATCATTTCTAAAATAAAATAAATGACATTAGACTCCATACCACACCTGTGACCAGACATCTGTGCTGAAGCCTCTGAGGCCTCATCTAGCGTGTCTCATTTCAAGCAAATTTCAATGTTAGAATTAGAGGATCTAATCTTCCACTTCAATTCCTCCACCTGTCAATTAGACGTTATCAACATTAAATTTCAGAAAGAGGTATTTCAGACTGCTGGCCCACGAATTCACTCTATTACCAACTGTTCATTGTACACTGTCAGTTTTAAAAATGCAATAGTTTGACCTCTTCTGCAGAAAGCCTCTCGCAACCCTCGTGTTTTAAACAATTTTAGAATTCAAACATGGCATTTTGATCCAAAATTTCAGAAAGGTCTGTTGCCCCTCCATAAATCTCACACATGAATAGCAGTAATATGTTTGAGCAGTATCAATCAGGATTCTGTCCCCGGCATAGCACAGAAACAGCTCTTATTAAGGTTGGCCCTATACGCTCATGCTCACTGCACAAGTGGCGCAGGGCTCTGCAAATTAAACAAGGCCCCATGCACCTCCCCTTCGTGTCAAAGTGGGTGGCAATGTTTACACCGTGAAGATGAAGCGGAACTATCCTTTTGGTCACAAAAAGAGAAAAAAAAATACACCATGGGAGTGAAGTGCAGAAACAGCGATGAGGGAAACTTGTTTTCTCTCCTCTCCAGGTTTGATGTTAGCAGATAACCTTAAGTTGATGTCCTGGCTTAGAGTGAACTGTGCATCTCTTGGTCTGTCTGTGTCTTTTTCCCAGCCACTTGTCAGAGCTGTGTTCTGTTAAGTGACAGTGAAATACAAATATTAATTCAGTTTCATGGACACCAACTGGCAACTGTATTTATAAACTGCAGCCTGGAAAACATGCACATGAACATGCTTTCATATACATTCATATGCACAAACTGAAACTCATATCTTCCACCTCTGTGGGGACCATTTTGCCAATACACCTAATTTGCAATGGAGGTTGAATAATTTGCAATAAGTGCAATTGTATGTATCAAATAACATTGAACATGCACATGGGTCATTATGTATGTAGTGTGTTAAAAGATTGTGAATAAGTAATACCATTGCATTTTACATACCTTCTGCAACACACATAAAAAAAACCACATCTATCTTTATATATCTTTTATCTATTTTTAAGCACATTATATAAAGATGAGCATTTGAGCACTTTTGTACATTATTTAGTCCAGGCATGATCAACTAATGAAAGGATTTATTTTGCCTTTTTTGTCCTCCTAATGGAAGAGTGCTGGGACGCTTTCACTGAATCATCACTTTCTAATTTGGGAAGCAACACATCTGCTCCTAATTAACGGGACTGATTGAATCTGGGCTTTTACAGACACACGCGTGCACAGACAGACACACAAACACATACACACACTCTCACATTATAATTTTAGAAAAGAGACAGACACTCTGGTTGGGGAGAAGCTTTTTCAATGTCTATGTGAATGGCATGGATGATGTGTTTTTACTCTTTTAGGTGGTCCCACGCTGTCCTTAAAATGACATTATAGAAAACTGTGTGGGCAACATGGAAAGAGAAAAATGTACTAAGCTGCAATAATAAGCAGAATTGGAAATGAGAAATTAAAAAAAAAAATGTTTTCCTTAAATATGTCTGACTATTAGCAGTATAGAGCTCATTTGCATCACATCGAAATCTTTAAAAAGCCTGCAAGCCAAGTCCCTGCTTGGAAGTCTATATGGTATATTAGACTGAAGCTTCAGTTATTACAGTTATTACTGTTGACCTTCAAGTATTTGACTACTTGAAAGTGCTGCAAGAGAAAACCTAAAGATTGTCTCTCACTCACACACACACACACACACACACACACACACACACACATACACACACACACACATATATATAATAGAAGACTGTCAGTAGCTAGCATTACATTAGTAACAACAAGCACAAATTCATTCTACACATTCTGTACAGCAAACAATGCATGAGTTTGGTGGCCAGAACACTGGGAAATATCGATTTGCTTTGTATCACTATGACATCGGGAGATTAACGGGAGAAATTACCAATCAGTAGCACAGAGGGTTAACAGTAGGGAGTGTTTGCGGGTATAACACACACTCACAATCTGTCCATTATCACGTTCAATCAAAATAAATGAAAGACATCTGTTGTGATGTACTATATTTATTTTTGAGGACACCGTGATCTGACGCATCTATCCTTTATCGTGTTGCATTGGAGTTTTATCTCTCCACGTGTTTTGGTATCATACGTTGTATTACATTTCCATGAGTGTATCCGTGGATATGATGCAGGTCAGAGCATGCTCCTGGTCATGTTTTCTCCATGCTAGTCTCTGATATATGCACGGTTCCTCTTTGGCACAATAACTTCAAAAACATTAGCGGTATAAGGTTAAAAAACGCACACTTTCAAGCTGTGATTTACTTCAGTCTCAGAAAGCAAAAATTTGTGTTGAGAATTAACTCATTCATCGGAATACAGCAACAATAACCTTTTCTCCAAATACTGAGTACGATAACATGTACACAGGAACCTGCGCTGGATTGAGAGCACACTGACCTATACTGGACAACCTCCAGAGTTCAGAAAACAGAATTAAAAAAGAAAGAAAAAAATGTATTGTCTCTCTCTCCCTTTCTCTCTGATGGCCTTTCTCCACCTGTCACTCAGTCATGCTCTTTCTATTGACTTTTCCTCTCATCCTTATCTTCTTCCCATCACTCTTTCCCAGCCTGAGCCCCAGGAGATAGACATTCACCAACTCTCAATCTCATTTCTCCATCTCCCCTGTCCTCCATTTACTAATCTCCTTCAGTCTATCTCTACATCCACCCCCACTTCACAAATTCAGCATTACTTAAGAGCAGTGGTTTAACAATCAAGAATAATAATTCAGAATATTCCATATTATTCCATATATATATATATATTGCCATTACTGTACACTTCACAGTGTTATATAAACACAGCTCCATCTCTCTCTCTAGTTTGAGGAGCAATGGATGGCCATGTTGTGGGGGTGTCAGGGTCTCTACCACTCCCTGTCGCAGCACTCCCCCTCCATCTCCCTCTCTGGATCAGTGTGTTGATGGAAGGTCATGATTTGGCAGTCTTTCTCTCTCTGTCTGTGTGGCTCTGTCTTGCTTTCTCTCTGTCTGCCTTTCTGCCTGTCTGTCTGTCTGTCCCCTCCTAATAGATGGCCACGGTGGGGTGGATATGTCAGGAGAGGCATTCCTGTTGGCTCCATTAAACTGTAACCTTGCTACTCTGAAGGACAATGCTATAACATCTCTGTCTCTCTTTCCCTGGCTCAATTTCTCTCAGGGAAATAAACAGGCACCCTCAGAGCTGGTTTTACTTTGTTGTTACTTTAAAGATTTTTCTGAAAACCTCCCCTGCTCACTTGAAAAACGCATTAAATTAGAGTAATTCTATCTGCTAATTACTAAACAGCATGAGAAATTACTTTTCTTCTTTAATCAACTCAGCTTGAGCAAAGGTACCATCCAAACAACTCGTCCACATTCTCAGTATTTAATTTGCAAGAAAAGAACTGGAGACATGATGGAACATAACATAAAGCAAGCCAATAGTTTTGAGGTGTTTTGCTGACCATTAACAGGTAGGTAGGCGCATAGCTTAGCGTTCCAGAAGTCTGGTCCTCTCAGCAAAGCGTTAGGGGTCACACACCCTCATTGCTGGCTGGCAAAAATGACAAAACACAAGTAAAACTTTGGACTTACTGAAAATTATTTGCAAAGTGACAGCCGTGTGTTGGCGGACGCATTCCGTCCTCTGGCATTGTCTGTACTGTACAGGATGCGTTCAGGCACAGCTCTGTAGTGTAGGTCACCAACTTTGAGCACTGTAATTATGCATAGTTGTTTAAAGTGGAAGAAAATGGACTTAAAACGTAGAAATAGGCTTCGTGTTGTGGTATAATACAGCTGTGTAGACAGTGACTCTTGGACACCACTGAGCCCTTGAAAGGTCAAACCTCCCTGAAACAATGTGGGACCAAATATCGTGCTGTGATTCACAGAATGGAGGTGTGTTGGTTCTCCTTTGGCTGGCTGGTATTCTCTTTTGGCCAGAGCTTTGTTCCAATTTGGTCTGACCTTAATTTAGCACTGTGACACTGCCGCAGAGAGGGCCGGATGATGTGGTATGTCAATCCAATGTATTTTCATTTCTTCATAAAACAATGCGGTGCTTCAAACGTGAAACCTGATGGATGTCGTCTCAGTCATAGGTTTCCTGACTTTGTTCTCTATTTCACTTATATTGGACACAAAGAATTGTATTGCACAAGATGGGGGGGGGGGGGGGGGGGCGTCTTGACTGCCATCAAGATGCCGGTGAAACATTCTTTGAGTCAGATTGAAGTGAAATGATATTTGTTTTGATTGTTGTGCTGCTTCAAAGCTTATTCCACCCAGAAAGAAAGAATTCTTGTGAGACAAAAGATCCCCCAGACTGGGCTGAGGGTTGTCGAGGCTGACTAATTTACACTGGTTGTATATAAAATGCACACTCAGAAAATAAACAGTTTTATTGAAACTAAGAACTTAGATTTTTATGCACTGAGAAATGCATTGGTTGGAGAGTCTCCTCTGGTCCACACGTACTGGCTGATTTGTCTTTATTAACAACAATAACCTCTGTTTCAGTGGAGTGTGTTGTAACATGAACAGGCTTAATATATCTCCATTGAAGATAATAAAAATGGGCGTGTGCTTCACCAGCAAAGTCAATGAACAGGCTTGTAGGCCTCTTAATCAAACACTTACCTACAGCATTAACTAATCAATACCAATCAATTACTCGTTCGATCATCTGTCAGCCTGAGGCACTGATCTCATGATCAGCTGATTGATTGATTGATTCATTGACCGGCTGACCAGTGTTGAACTGATAGCGGCGGATAGGCTGAGGGAAGACGACATCTGATTGTCACTTGAAGAAGAAGAAATGTGTGCCTCGCAGAAATACACACGGGAACCAAGATTAAACTCTGATTTAGGCTGTCCAACTATATGATTATTAGGGAGTGACACGCTAAACAAACACGCCAATCTTCATATCACTTGTTTCCAACAGCTGGATGTGGATGAGAATAACAGGGACATAGGACCCCTCTGACACAACACCTGTCTAACACAAAGGTCCAAATGCCATGCTGTGATTTTTGGGAGCCAAGGAGCGTATTGAGAGAGCCGATTTCTCATCAAATGTTACTTTTAGTGTAATTAACACAAGAGTCACGTTTTGATTTTCTCTCCAAATTAATAACTGGAGTGTTTCTGCCGACAGCATTAATTAGTAAAACCAAGAAAACACGTTCATACCTTTTTTTGACAAACCAATTAAAGCTTATTTGATCAGGTGGATTTGTAGATCCAACAGGTGTCGTAGGCAACTGGAAATGGAGGCGAGTCCTCTTCTTATTTTGTCACCAGTAAGTAGCTTGTCCTATTAGACCAACAGGATTTAACTGTAACTGTATTGCTCAAGCTTTGCTTCAGGAGTTCTCCAGCAGAGCACAATCAACAACGTGCAGAATTTCTAAAATTGTCTGTCTGTCTCATGTAATGCTTTATTCTCTCTAGCTCTGATTATCTCGATTGCTTTATTTCTACCATTCATTGTCCCTGCTTTCGCCTCCTCGCGGTCGATTACTCGCACTATAAAGAGCAAACACTCTTGTCCCGTTGTCCTTTTGAGCTGTTCCTCTACTTAGGCCTTCTCTCAACATTTGGTGACTTTGGGAGGAAGACATAAAAAAAAAAAAAAAAAAAAAGCCTCACCATGTTGAGTGACACACACATGCGTGCTTGACTTATTGTCAACTATTTTCTGATGCCGATCCACAAAGAGAGCAGTCACACAGGGAAATGATAAGAAACAAACTGTGAAGGGTTCAGGAGGATGGCAGGCAGGGGAGAGACAGTTATGATAGACGCAAAGATGAGTGTGTGTGTGTGTGTGTGTTTATGTGTGGGGGAGAAGGGAGGAGCAGGGAAAATACATGGCTGTGAGATGTGTGTGTGGGTAAGAGAGCTAGAGAGTTAGAGCGAGAGAGATCAGAGCATGTTGAGAAGAGCTTTTGGCTTTTCTCTCTGAGGATAAAGCTTGTTCCGGCCTTGTGCTGCTGAATCCCGCTGCAGCTCTGTCCATGGTGCTGAATCGGCTGGAGGGGTTTCTGTCCCTCTTTATCTCCCTCCCTCCCTCCCTCCCCTCGCATTTTCTCTCCTTCTCTATGTCTTTATCTCTTGTGCCCTCTCATTGTCTTTTCTATCTCTTCCCTCAACTTCACAGACACTTTATTGTGATGAAACACAGCGTGTTGCCACAGCAATGTCAACACATACAGAACTGAAAATGCATTTATACTGTCATTTATGTCTGTTTATTTTTTTTTTTCTATTGGAATTGTTTCACACTATGACATGCGGGATGGAAATTAAAGAAGACAGACAAGACAGAAAAACAACACTATTTATTCAAATGCCTGAACCAACGTTTACCTCACAAGGACCTCTTATGGCCTCATGATCTCTTCTGTCTGCTGGTTCCTGGAAGCAAAGGCATGGGCGGTTATTACACCACCACACAGTCTTGTAGGGGGTAGCGAACATTACATTGCAACAATATAAGCTATACTATATAATTTTTCATTAAGGTCTTTGTTATTTCGCTGATTATTCTAATAATGGGTCAGCCTTTAATACATCACGATCATCATGAAAAATCAGTCACTGCAGTTTCCCAGAAGCTTCGGTAATGTCTTCAAATTGCTGGTTTCGTCCAATCAGCAGTTGAGTATCCAAAAATATTTAACCTACACCATACACCAACAAAGCATTTTTAAATTCCTCAATTATCAAAAGTGTCTGTCAATCAACTAATGGCTTAATCAACTGGCAACGTCCTCTTTTTGATTCTGTGATGCATTTCTATGTTTTTTTAGAAGAAAAACAAAAAATATTTATTTAAATTAAACATCTTTGGCTCCTGCATATTAAGCTTCTTTCAAAAGAAAGTGCCCCCTCAGATTTCCTTGGGAGCAATGCGATCAGAGCCTGTCCTCCAGCTCTGTGTTCACTGAGTCTGTATTTTTTCTACGTTTTCCTTTGGGGGTTTATTAGTCACACTGGTCTGGTAGTCTGCCATCATGTAGGCCTACTGGCTATTTAAGGATAAATGTGTTTCCAGTTTGCGTCAGGATTGTGTTATTCTCTCCATATTTGTCTTTTTCTTTGTTTGAATTTGGTTACAAGGGTTGTCTTGACTGTATGAAGCTCAGGGAGCAGCTGGCTGACGAAACATCTGCTTTGGCATTTCAGGGCCCTGTGCAGTGGTGCAAGATAAAGGTGCGGTTTTCTAAATGATTGTAAAATATGATTGTTATTAGAGGATACTGACCTAGTTATGTCCTGAATGCAGAGTCTTGAAGGCATTTCTGGGGGCAGTAAACACTTGTATAATCAACACTGCTCTGCCGCTACCTTCTTATCCCTCTCACCCTCTTCCCAACACAGCTTTCTGTTACTCACACTCAAGCATCAGGACTAAATTTGTATGTGAAAAAATTCATCAGGGTATGCGTCTATATTTATACAGCTCTGATAACACTACTCAGTGGGATCCTTCAGGTCAGTGGCTGTTTTCATTTGAGGATCTCCAAATGAGTACATTTTGCTTCGCCCTGGGGACACCAGTTGTAATTAAACCATTGCTGCTGTGGATAGGAACCAAGGAAACAAGGTTTTGACGCATTTTCTTGTACTAACCGATAGTTAAAGGGAAATTTCACCACATTTCATGCAGATGTCCAATCAGTGTTGATGGTAAACCTTTGAGTTTAATCAAGAAAGTTGAGTCCCCTGTCACTGCCGTGCTTTGTGCAGCCCGTGGGCTTGTGGGCCAACGGGACTAACAACAGTGCAAGCAAGCGTTAAAAACCAGCTTGCAGTCAGAAGGTTGACTGCGGCACCTGTTGACAGACCTGTGCTAGCGCTGGTGCTAGCAGGCCTGCTAACAAACCTGTGGCGAGAGTGCCTGTGATATCTAATATAGTGCTAACTAAGAGAAGCTGCTCTAACTCCCAAGCACTTCTCTCTTGAACAGGCTTCCTTGTCTGCAACAAGTCAACACAAGGTGTCCTAACACTGGTTACTGAGGTGGATTGACTGTGGTGAAACAGCCTAGACTGGTAGCGTGATGTTATGGTTTTAATTAAATGTATCAAGTCTAAAATGATCTAGACTGAGCAGCTTAAAGTGAATACTGGTAAGGCCTGGAAACCGTGAAATGAATGAATAGATTAGAATAGACAAACCAAGAGGGAAACAGCGTAAACAGTGGCTATCGATCTGAAGGAGATCGTGGTGGGAGTGGTTTCAGGATATTCTTCTAGGTTTCAACGCCTTCAGCAGACACAACTCTGGTGTTCCACAGCAGATAGTGCTGCTTAGTCTTTTATGATTTTGGAACCTGATTTTACAAACTTGATTTGATTTGATTCATTAGACAATTTCATTTGAAAAGAAAACACCAGTTTTGCCGTTGCAAAGAGTGTTAACATAACTTAGCGATGTTTTTAATTATTCAAATTTGGTTGGGTAGCTAATAACAGTTTTCTGTGGTGTGACAAACCCAGAACACACATTTATTATTGCTTTATGTGGGTTTAAAAGAAATGCTGCTGAAGGTTGTTTTTTTTTTTGGAAGATCTCAGTACATTGTGCCCTCACATGCCACCAGAAGTAAATTTTGAACATGTTGTTTCCTAAAATAAACTTCCATAACCTCCATACCTCACCTTTAGCCCATGTAGCCCAGAGTTTTTTTCTATTTTGATTGAGGCTGTAGAACATGAAGCAAAACGTCATCGTTTTCATTTTCCTGGCCTCTGTCTGCCTCTTAATCTGTTTGTCTGGTTATTTCTGCCTTCCTCTGTTACTCTCTTTATCTCTCCTCTGCCCTACCGGCCCCACCACTATCAACGACAACAACAACAACAACAACCCTGAACTACTTTATGTTTGCCAGCAGTGCACCATCAAATGTGTCCAATCTCTTGCTAATCAGATAATTGTAGAGCACTCACACTTTATAATCCACGAAATCCAGCAGAATCTGTAAAGTGAGTGCGCTAATCTGCCATCTGTGTCAGCTGCTTCACCCGTCTCTGATGGAAGCATTCATCACTGTGGCTGCTGAGTTGCCTAACTTCTCCATCAGATGCTTTGGTCATAGCTCTGCGTCTATATCAGCGACCCCCTGAAAAGAAATATATCAGTCGTTTCTTGTCGTTTACTGTTAATTCCACTCATCTGCACCTCCCAGTGGTTATTACGAGTACAAATAGGAATTCTTTACTCAAAGTTGTCAGTGTTGCCGCTGCCAGTGGTAGCTTTATGTATACAATCAGACATGACAGTGCCATTGATCTTTTCATCTAACTCTTGGCAACAAAGCGAATAAGCGTATTACACAATATGTCAAACTATTGCTAAAATAGTAAAATGAGAAGAAGCTACCAATTTCATCTCCATAGGTGACCAGAAGTCCAACTAAGGTAATTTACAGATTAACATCATTCAATCATCATACAATCATAAATGCAGTGTGTTTTTTTAGATAATGTAATACTGTCGATATCTCTGTCTCATTGGAGCGTGAGAACGTTCTTGGTGTTGCATATCAGCACATGCAGAGGCAGTGCTTTAAAGGTCCCTTACTCTGTTCCTTTTCAAGGTCATATTTGTATTCAGAGTTCCTACTGGAAAAGGTTTACATGGTTTAATGCTCATAAAACCACATTATTTTTCTCACACTAGACACGGCCACAGCAGCTGTTTTCAGCCTCGTTCTGAACGCTCTGTTTTTAGAAGAACAGAACGATCCGCTGCTTCATTCTCGCCCTCGACATCTTCGTTTTAGAGGCAGCAGCTGACATTAGTGAAGAGAAAACAATGGTGTGCAGGGAGGTGTTTTTTTTTTTTTGTTGACCTGCTGAGGGACTGGAGAAGGTCACGCGATTAACGAATATAACTTATGACATCATTAAGGGAACCAAATCTAAATGGCTTGATGAAGATGGAGAAGGACAGAAATGGAGACGACGGTCTTTTCTCAGAGTTTGGCGGTCTAGAGACACACCAGATGCACATCCATGCTGAACAGACATTAAAAAATACATTTTGTACAAGATGGGACCGTTCAAAAGAATGGATCATTTTGTGTATATAGCGGCTGTGGCTCAGTGGTAGAGTGGGTCGTCCCTCAGTCAGTCGGTCAATGCGTCGAAGTGCAAGACACTGAACCCCAACTTGCTCCTGAAGCATGGCCTCAGTGTGTGAATGAGTATGAAAGAATAGTCTCCTCCAAATAACATTCCTCCTGTATGAATGATGTGTGAATGGGTGAATGAGGATGTCATGTAAAGCGCTTTGAGTAGTTGAAATAACTAGAAAGGAGCTATGCAAATACAGACCATTTACCATTTTACCATTATTATTGCCTAATAACAACTAATAAAATAATGTAACTAAACGGGTGTATTTCCACCCAAGGACGCACTTGTAATCGCATGGCCCCCTTTGAGGTCCCCGTGCCTCACTTTGAGAACCTCTGTCCGTGTCGGTGTTTCCTGAAACTACTTCAGCGACTTCTCCCAGGCAAACGCCCCGGCGATGGCATCACGCACAGTCGTCATAACGCATCCATCCCTTATTACCGGCTTGTAATCCCGGAGCAGCGGCTTGTCAATAGACAGAGCAGGACACGGATCCAGAGGGAAGGAGGCAGACTGGAGGGGAGCCGGTAGGCGGATCGCCTCCCGGGACAAACCGCCGCTCAGTGTGAAAGTAGCTGCAGGAGGGGACGGAGATGCTCACCGTGGCGGATCGGAGCGCTTTTTAAAGACAGGAATAAATGACATGATTTGGAGCTGGGCTCTCCAGCGGGATTTATCATCCCTTCTCTCTGTGTGAAGGTTGCCTTTTTTTTTTTTTCCTGACCTGCAACCGCCTCTATCTATAGGCTGCCATCCCCCCGGCTGCACGCGCTGTTGTCCGGTGTCTCCCTGCGTGAGGACGGCGCGCGGAGAAGAGAGAGGTCAAGACAAAGTCACTTCAGTGGCTGGAAAGAGAGGGGTGGGGTGGGGGGGGGGCGACCATTTACCGAGCTCACCTCATTCTGCAGTTTCTTTCCTATGTGCGCTCTTATTGTCCAGTTTCTTACCTCGAGGCGGATGAGCACCCACCGACCGAAGAGGATTATTATCCCAGAACCAAGTGTATGTCATGAGTGAAACGTGGTGCTGGTGCAGAAATGACAGCTGCTGAATGGGGAAGCAGAGAGCATCTGTAGGGGAGTTTACGCGGAGACCGGCTGAGTAGCCTAAAAACGACGACCCTGCCCGGCTTCCTCACTCTCCCTGCTCATTTCTCTCCCTCCACTCTTTAACCCTACGCTGGATTCCAGCGACAGGAAACCCTGAAGCCTGGCTATTTTCCTATAAACGACCGATTAACGGGAGTCTTTACGGGAACGCGGGGAGCTCATGTGGAGACCGAATGAGTGCGCAACGCGGCGGTGCGCCGGCTTAACGGCGTTTTTTCCACGCTCACAGTTCTGCCCCAGTGGATCAGACACCGGATTGCTGTAGGTTATAGGCTGCCACTGGTCGTGTCTCCTTACCGGGCTTTCAACGCAAACTCAACGGGAACTAAATCGAAACGCGTCGCTTGCCCCATCACCACTCCAGGAGCCCAGCAGCGCGGGCAGCTTTGCGCCCCCCTCCAAAAAAAAAGTGGATATGATTTCTTATTTGGTTTGAAAAATTGCCACACCAACAGGAGGATTATTTCACAGATTCTTTGCTGAGTGGAGTTCTGCACCTGGAGGAGAAACAGCCTCCACCTAACCGGAGAGGAGGAGAGGGAGACGCGCAGGTTGGCTTTATCTATTTATCTACTTTTCTCGTCTGTCCGATTATCGCACAATTCCCTCCCCCCTCCCTCCCTCCCTCCCTCCATCACCTCCTGCTTTCTGTATCTGATCGTTTATTTGTGCCGAAACGTTTCTGGGAGGTTGCAATGTAATTTTGGGAGAGCGGAGTAGAGTAAACACACACACACAGGGAGGGAGAGAGAGAGAGAGAGAGAGGGAGAGAGGGGAGGGGGGGGGGAGAGAGGGGAAGGCAGATGGGGAGATAATGGCGCTGGTGTTTTCTCTCCCGTACGATTTAGAGATGGTGATATCCTTTCTCCAGATTAAAGACAAGAGGGAGGGGAGGGGTGAGGAGAGGGTGTAGATGCTGAGGAGGGTGGGGGGTGGAACAAAGCATGACAAGTGTGAAGAAATAGGTGTGGAACAGATGAGGAGGTGAGATGGGGTAAGACATGAGCAGAGATGGGATAAAGGAGCCGGTGGACACAACAGCATGGGAGGAGAAAGGGGGCAAAGAGGAGTGGGAGACTTTAGAGAAGTAGGGTGGATGGATCAGGAGGAAAAGCTGAGGGGAGGAGAAGACTGCAATTAATTAAGCTGGAGAGAGAAAACAGGGGAGAAGAGCAGGACTGGGGGAGCAGAGACAAGGGGGGGGGGGGTGAGACAGGAGGGACTTCTGGGAGTTGTTGGGGGAAAGAGGGCAGAGGAGACAGTGCTGAGATGGAATACGGTACAGGGAGGGAGCAGAGGGGAGGGGAGGGGAGGGGATGGGGAGATGGCCTGGGTGATGGGAGAGAGAGGTGTGTGAGAGGGGAGTAGAGAAGACGGGAAAGAACGGGAGAACGAAATAGATTGGGAAGGCAGTTCGGAGGGGCCGATGGCCAAGAAGACACAGGAGGGGTGTGAGAGAAGATTGAGAAAGCAGGTGTTGAAATGACGCTTTGAGAAAGCACTAACAATAACACGCTGGAGGCCAAGTGTAGAATACTCTAACAGTGCTGTGCCGAAGCTACTGCTTGGTATTATCCAGTGAACTGCTGCGTAATGGTTGTTGCTGCACCATGGTCACAGAAAGGGAGACACACACACACACACACACACACACACACACACACACACACACACACACACAGAGAAGAGAGGAAACCACAAAGAGCTGCACCCAGCCAACAATTGTAGTTTGCCTTGTCAGCTCATCAGCTCCTCTTTACCTGGTGTATTATCGTGTCCCTAACTGCCCCATTTGCATTTTGATGGGGTTTTGCAGTGCCTCTAAGCCACCGTAAAACACATGTAAACACGCATGCCAGATTAAATGAGGTTTGGAGGAAGTCCCTCGCTGGTTTTCCTCCCCTTCATCTCCAGATGTGTATACCTGTGGCTTAGCTGAAGCCTTGTTTCAATATTTCAATCATCCTCGCCTTCATTTTGTCACTCTTTTTTGCTCGCGTGGCGCATGATATTTGAATGTGGCTCGACCGATGGAAGATTTAAAACTTTTAGAGGGATGTTGATGGATTTCAGAGCACAGTTTCAATGCATGCGATCTCGTCGTACAGTTAATCAGTATCCTTAACATGCTGTACTGCAAAGGGGCGTAAATGGAATCATAAAGAGCAGATGCTGTCAGCATGCATCTTTGATCAGGACCACATTTGCTCCGTGACATTTAATGAAAAGTTAAGCCCAAATACTGACAGAATATTTTATCAACAATGAGTTCAGAGCCTCAAACAAGGCAAATATGCGCAAAGAAGATGGCAGGGTGACTTTTTCTCCAATCATGCTTGTGTGTAATCAGACATTGCTGAAACTAGTGCTATAACAAGCTGAGCCCCGATTCTCTAAATCATCATGGTTACTGACATCTCTGTCACAGTGAGCGTGCCAATGCGCACACGGTATTCTGATTTATAGCTCATATTCCGGTCAAACTCTGATTTGAGATGCACTGCTCATGCATTTTCATACCCAACTCATGAATATCACAATACATAAATAAAGAGAATATTCTCACACTGCCATGGAAACGGAGGTTTCACAGGCGGTTAGAAAATAAAAGTGAAATTAGATAAAGTGCCCCAGGGAGACATCGTTACGTCCAGCTATTTTAGTTTTAGATTTCTCTACGGTGTAAAACACAACTGGGGTTTTTATATGAACATATGTGACATTCATAGCAACTCCTATAATAAACTGTATAATGATCATAAATAGCCCAATTTGAAGCCACAGAATCCATGACGAAACTTTGGCTATTCAATTTACTCACGTGCAAAAAGCCCATTGTGTTCATGATTTTGATTGCATGTAAAACACCTTCATTTGCTAATTCAGAGCATATTAAAGCAAGATAATATAATAACGTTTGTGCATTATTATTGTTGGTACATCTTGATAAGAATCACAGGCTTGTAAGTAGTTGGCAAGCAGTTTAAGGTAAAATGTGCTTAATAGTCCGGGCCTGCCAGATTCTGTAGTCCTTAAAAGAGCATTTGGACATTTCTGGATATACACTTATTCGCTTTCTTCCTGACACTTGATGAGAAGATCAACTTTCTTGTGTGCACAATAAATTTGAGGCTACCTCCAGCAGTGGGTTATCTCTGCTTAGCAGAAAGAAACTCCAGCTCTGGGCAAGAAAGCCAAGAAGCATAGCCCAAAGTGTAGTACCTTTTCTTTAAACTTAGAATCCATTCACAGAAGTTTTTGATTTAAGGGAGAATGCATTTGCTTTTGAAGCTTTTATGTGTTTCTGTAGCTTCACATTATCGTTCTATATGTTTTCATATCAGAAAACTCAAATTGCGGTCTAAGTACGCAGGTTTTGGCGTCTAATTGGTATTTCAGTCCACATGACCTAATGTAGGTTTCTGCATGATGACATTGCTACATGTGAACACCTTAGCTCCCTAAAGTGCCCTTTCTCTGTCCGACTGAGCCATGCGAGTGTGTTATTGATCTTCCAAATGAGCTATTTAGCATTTGACATTGTGTTATTGTCTTTCCCTTCCACCTCCCTACCAGTTACTCTTTGTTCTTCTCTCTCCCTCTAACTCCATTTTTTTTTTTTAACTCAATGGTTATTGTTCATGAGTGAGAGAGACAAGTAGACACACTCAGACAGACGTGCGCACGCACACACACACACACACACACACACACACTCTCACAAGCAGACAGACAGGGTTGCCAATACGGAGAAATGTGCTTCTGCTGTGAACAGCCAGACTAGTACTTGCCATCTGAGAATTGCCATATCATGGCGCTTCACGGTCAGCGCACTGCGCATGTGTGTGGGGTTGAGGGAGTGGAGAGGATCGGCGCTCTAACCTACGTCACTGCTTTTTTGCTAATGGCTGAGTGGGTGTTTCAGTTTGAAAAAACCCAGAAATGAGCACAGGTGGAGTTGTCCTTTAAGTGAGGACGGACTAGATTGGCAGACTGCAAGTTCTAAGGCGGATGCAAAGAAAGGCAGTGATTTGCTGCATAGTGGAAGCCCAGAAAGTCATTTTACCCTGCAGGGGACTTCCAGCAGGGCCAGACCTAGCACCCTCAGTGCCCCGGACAAGCCTCTCCTGGCACCCCAACCAATTTTAACACACCCCTCTGGGCGTGTTCTTTTCTTCCTCCTAACTGAGTGCAGCAAAGGTGGGAGATTTATGGGACACGTTATATGACAGTTAAAAAGCGAGAGTCCTCTAAGACGTCCCTTGCTTCTGCAAAAGCTGACAATGTGTGGTGCTTTATCATGTTTACTGTTTACTGAACTGTGAGTGACTCAAAGAAGGGAAGAGGGAGGCTTGATTCTGAGAGGACGGAGAGAACTTACATTATTTTGAAGCGTGGAATATAATCAGTCCAGCTTACTTTGGTCCCTTATCACAGTAATATAAATGGGACTGCATTAAAAATAAGTCATACAGTGGATTAAACAATTATAAGCCCTGAGTTTCACGAGAAACGATGAAAAAGACACACACATCCCAGTGTCCAATAGGGTGGGTACTGGATCAAAAAACATGAGCAGAGTTGAAATAGACCAAACAGCTCCCAACTATTTGAGCTATTTGATTCTGACTCTTCAATAGCCGTAGTTCCTCATGATGTCTGATTTGCCAGGAAAGAGATCCAAGCTTGATTGAACTAACTTTGAACAATAAAGGCTTCTACTTTTGGTGCGATGTAAAATACCTTTCAGTCTGTCAACGTCAGATTGAATAATGAAGCTTAGGAGAAGTGTCAATTCTGGGGGAGTGTAAGTCTAATTGATTGATGTGTCTGCATGGGCGAGAGAGACAGAGCAGAAAAGAAATGGAACTCACACAGAGAAATTCAATGAGTTTTAGAGCGAGAAGGAAAATACTGTTTCATCGCTCTGGAGCAACAATGCATAAGTCTGCAGGTATCAGTCACTCATGCAGAGACTAAATGTATATATGTACACATTGGTGGATGGATGTGTGCACATATATTTTTGTATTCTCAAAAAGAAGGGACGCATGGAGATGGGATGGCGTGGCTGTAGCAGACGTGGAACAAACAGGGAGAACTGCTGCTGACACCGAGCCGGGCAATAAGCTTTACTATTTTGAGCTTCTGACCCGTATGGGATCCACAAACCAATATTACGAAAACACACGCGTTAAACAAAAGAATACACAAAAGTGGTACAACAAGCAGCACAAGAACAAATGAACAGACAGACAGATTATTTGTCTCTTCATTTAAAAGGTTTACACTGGAATTATTATCCCTGTTCAGTTTGAAGGTTCTTTACCAAGTTGCTGGTGCACTATTCATTTTTATTTTAGTAATAAATACTAAAGTCAGTACATTTATATCTGTGTTCACTTGTTACATTTTGTCTAGGTCAGGAAGTTAGGAAAGTTAAGTCAAGCCTGATGTTTCCTTACACATAAAAGAATGACCCCAGTCTCTCTCACACAGTGAAGCATATAGTTTATTGATTAAATATTGTTATTAGATTGGCACTTGGTGTTGGCTGATACATAAAGCCCAGATCGGTATTGGAATTAGGCTTCCCCTAGGCTGCTGTAATGTTTGAAGGAGGAAAAGAGGAGTGATGTTGCAGTGATGAAAGACATGCAAGGTAGGGCAGACTTAAGAAAAAGACAGATGAAAAGAAAGGAAGATAGACACGAAAAAGGCTGGAGGTGGTACGGAGAAAAAAAAAATGGAACTCAGGAGGCTATTGGGGGAATTGACCTTTATTCAACAAGGCGGGTCAATTAAGAACAAATTTTGTGATTGGGTGAAGCAGAGAGGGGAGAAGGGGAGAGATGGAAGTGCACAGAGCAGTGAAAGGGTTGGCGAGGAGGGGAAGGGGAGGAGGAAAAGAACAGGAAGGGGCACTTCATGAGGGAAGAGGATGAAAGGAAGAAGGAATGAGGAAAAAAAGTAGAGCATATGGAGAGAATATTTCACCATGAAGCTCTAGGTGTTAAGACTGCGATATGGCAACGCACTGCTTTATAGCTCTGATGTCCAAAATATGTCATCATGGTATTTTCAACACAGCGACATGCTGTCCACTACAGTGGGGGTTTAAATGTCTACACAGTCTGTGTAGGTGTGCGTGTGTGTTTGTGCATGTGCACGCGTGTGCATGTGCGTGGCAACAGATGCTGGTTCAGTGGCGCAATCCCACCTCACCAGGGAAGAGCGGGCGAGAGATGTTGCTGACAGACAGAGAGAGAGGTGAAGAGAAGGAGGCAGGGACGGTGCCAGGAGAAGGAGAGAGAGAGAGAGAGAGAGCAAGAGGGAGCGAGCAGCATGCTGAATGCCAAGCAGCTTGGTATTAGAATGGTGCTGTGTTGAGCAGGCAGGCAGAGGGATATAACACTGCTTAGCTAAACCACAGTATCCTCTAAGTGTCCAAATTTCATCTCAAGGGAGCACGGATTTATTATCCCCTCTTTTTCCTTTTTGTCTTTCGGCAACCAGTAACATATTTTGCTGATTCTAGGCTGCGCTTCTTTTAAATCCTTATTTTTCTTGTCTCACAGTCCAAACAGATTTTGCAGAGTTATTGTGACGATGTTAACCAAACAGTACCTACTGGGGTTCTTTTATACAGCCTACAATAAATGACAGAGGCTTAGATAGGATGTGGCAGCTAAAACCAGTAGCTATGGATACCTAAAATATGTCAGGAGTAATATGGGGATCTATTTTTGTCATCCTTTGACCAATCTTTGGGGCCAAACTTTATCTCTGGAAAAATACTGGTGTGCAGCAGCAATCGTCTGCCTTTGTTTCTTACTCCTCACAAAACCAAGAGAAATGATCGGTCCTGGTTTTATCTGCTGGAGGTGCACGTGTATCGACCTCTGCAAACTGTCATAAGGATTTTTACATTTACACCTACTCCTTTTTCGAAAGCAACATTTCCAAAGAGGTGCAGTCCAAGCTGCAGTAGAGTATGGCAAAGCCTTCATCGCAAGCCCAAACCATTTTTACATGTTTCACCTTGAATTATATTAGCATATTTCATTTTTTAATTGGAGCTGATGCATACCAAGTGTTGCATTTCACCTTTTTGGAAATGAAGTCAAGCTGTGCATCTGTCTGCATTATCCAATATGGATACCTCAGTCTTGGACAGCCTCTTCAGTCTGCCATCAGGGTGCAAACTTCTTTAAAAGGGGATGAAAAGAGTTGATTTGATCGGCCATGACTGGTAAAAACATTAGTCCCTGTTTACAACTCTGAAGCCACTCCAACGTGCCTGGTCACATTTAGTCATGTGAATAAAGCATTGCATTTAACATCATGATTTAAGTATAAAATTAGTTTATTTTATGACCACAGTGACCCACTGGCACTTTCCTTTAATAATGTCTGTGTTACAGGGCGTGGACAGAAACAGCTCTGCGTATCGTCACTGTGTATGTAGTGTATATAAAGAATTATGGTTCTTCCAAATTGAGGTAAGCACCTACTGCTCTTCTCATTAGCTCACGGTGTAAAACTAATTCACCAAAAAGTCTAAATGTAGAAATGAGTGGCTAATCTCACTTCAGCACTATTAACCATTACTGAAGACTTGAACTGTTGCTTTATAATGTTGCACAACCTATTACCTTTACTGTAGGCTGTTGCTTTATAATAAAAGCCTTAATCAATTATTCTTACTGAGAGGCTATTACAGGGAGTGCAACTTTTACAGTGTTTACTGTGCATTAACAGCATGCAAATTAAATTGCAGTAGTTTCATTTAATATTCTATAATAAATGTGTTCAAACACTCATTTGTCTGAAAAAAACATCTCTGTTATATTCTGTAAGTCACTGGAACAGAAAATGTATCTGAATTTAATTTGTGTTTCATGCATTAATACCAAAGTCATAAAAATCTTTCTAAATGACTGTTGTTGAGAAGTTAATTAACACGTGTTGATAACTTTTGATAATTTGAATTTGAATGAATATTAACATTTTTCAGTAAAATATTGGCTTTTTGTGTTAATGTTGTTAATGAGTAGTTAGTTCATAAGTATCTAGATCAGAATAATGACCACTTTCTTCATGAGCAGTTCCTGATTAAGTCAGAACTAGCAGCTGAGCTGCAAAAACAAGTGACCACTCGTTTATCACTAATTACATAATAGTTAGTTACTCTTTTTGTGCTCCTCTAGTGAAGTGTATCATACTGAATAGTCCCTTGTCATGATTATGACGAGTAGCTGGTGAGTTTTTACTGAAGGATGCACATATTAGTTCCTTAATAACAAACCACTCTAATCACTTTCAGATTACAAGCTGTATATAATAATATACTGTATATATTATATTATTAAAATTATCATAGACTTATCAGGGTGTTCAGCTTAACGGTACAGTCCAACCTCACCAGAAGAGATGAGCAGAATAAAGACATGGCCTTTAGAGAATGCATTAAGGTTCTCAAATTCTTAGCTGAGTGGTCCAGAAATGTTCATTATTTCTCTTCCTCCCCAATGTGCATGTGGATGGTTAGAGGTGACTGACAGTATAGGGATGTCTGATATGACCATGACCATATGACCATGCGATATGAATAGATAGTTTAAAATGACCACATGCAATGTGGATGTACAGACTAGAGGATGAAGTTGTTGGAAGGTAAAATCACAAACAAAGGATGTTTTTCGCTCATTGCCAAAGAGTTATCACTATCAGGATGCACTTTACCCAAACCCTGCCTCACTCCCCGTGTTTGAAAAAAGAGCTGTGGTCTATTGAAATCAAGGAGGGATGACTGACAGCGAGACCCGTAGCTCCCCATGTTATTAATGATAGAGAATATCAAGTGTTATTAAGCCAGCCATAAATAATGAATATATGTATTGCAATATAACACCATATATTAGCTTGCAGCTACTCTAATTGTATAGTAGATGACATGTGGTTGTGTATTATGTCCTCTATATATAGAGCCATGAAGAGTCACAATGATTCTTTATTTCCTTCTTCTCTTCAGTTAAACAGCATCTGAGCATCTGAGTGAGTGTCACTCTCTCTGCTTGCATCCGTGTGTTTGTGTGTCACTGTACCTCTCTCCCCTCTCCCCTGTAATTGTCTTGGTCCGGGGTGACAGAGCAGACATGACAAGCAAACCCAGATAGTGAGTGGAGATAGATTGAAGAGGAGTGTCTGCTCTCTCCTCTATCTCTCCTCATCTATTACTTGTGTCTGACAGAAGCAGCGCTGCATGATGGATGGATGACCCACACTATCTCTTTCCACTTCTCACTCTGTTTCACTCTTACTCATTTTTCTCTACTTGGTTTCTCTTCATCATCCCATCACTTGCCCCCTCCATCTTTTTGAAATTTGTCTTTATTCTGTCCCTCCATGACTACCTTTCCTACAGTCTGTATCTTGCTATCTCTCTTTCTTTGTCTTCCGCTATTGCTTTGATATCATGTGCGTGGTTAAGGTGAGGATTTGTGAAAGTGCAAGTGTATAAGCGGCGGTCTATGTGTTCATGAGATCTGCGCAAACCCAGATTTTCAAATTACTGAGGCAGAGTGATCTATCATTCTATCTTTGCCATTTGTCGGTCTGTCGTGTCTTACAGGCATGATTGTTTGCTCTCTGTGCTTATACATTCAATTCTACACTCAGTGCTACAAGAATAGTGGCTTGACTTTGCAATTGTAAATGCATACTAAAAAATAAAAAATGGAGACGCTGATGTAATTTGGAAGATATGTTTAAGTGGTTCTGGGCTAAGGAAATACAGCCTGCAGTTTACATTATAGCTCACTGCAATGGTTCCTCGTAATATATTTTGTATTGTGTTCTATATGGTATGTTTTATTTATTTATATCAATGCACATTGATCAAGAAACACATATAATATAAATATAGGCCAGAGTTAACCAAAGGGATACTTTCCATAGGGTGACCCTGACCAGATCTTAATACGTATAATATCCAACAACAGTTGAGTGCCAGTCTGTAACAGAGCATGGATGGGATTTGGACTGCTTCTCTTCATTACTAGTGTTAGTTAAAGTAGGTAAAGAAGTTCATGTGCTGTTTCCGGTCAATATAAATATGTTATATCCATAAAATGTCTCTGAAATTGTACCCAAGACATAATTTTAACCCAATGTGGCTGTGGTCGCTTCACTCTCAATGTGGATATATTTATTTAAATTTCCATTTGGTGATTCAGTTACTTGCATGTTGTTTGGAATAGATCCTAGTGTCCATTACAGCGCAGCACACTTTTTTTTTATCGTTTATGACACCTGCAATCCTGGAGTGCAATGGGTAGCAATAAATTTGGAAATAGGTCAGGAAATGCAGTGGGTACGGAAAGTATTCAGACCCCTTCACTTTTTCCACATTTTGTTTAAATTCTTTTTTTTCCACATCAATCTACACACAATACCCCATAATGACAAAGTGAAAAAAGTTATTTAGAAATATTTGCAAATGTATTAAAAATAAAAAACTGAAATATCACATGTACATAAGTATTCACACCCTTTATTCAGTACTTTGTTGAGGCACCTTTGGCAGCGATTACAGCCTCATGGATGGCATTTGCCAGGTGATGAGCGGTGCCTGGTTTCCTCCAGACGTGACGCTTGGCATTCAGGCCAAATAGTTCTATCTTGGTTTCATCAGACCAGAGAATCTTGTTTCTCATGGTCTGAGAGTCGTTTAGGTGCCTTTTGGCAAACTCCATGCGGGCTGTCATGTGCCTTTTACTGAGGAGAGGCTTCCGTCTGGCCACTCTACCATAAAGGCCTGATTGGTGGAGTGCTGCAGAGATGGTTGTCCTTCTGGAAGGTTCTCCCATTTCCTCAGAGTAACGCTGGAGCTCTGTCAGAGTGACCATCGGGTTCTTGGTCACCTCCCTGACCAAGGCCCTTCTCCCCCGATTGCTCAGTTTGGACGGGCGGCCAGCTCTAGGAAGAGTCCTGGTGGTTCTGAACTTCTTCCATTTACGAATGATGGAAGCCATTCCCCAGATCTGTGCCTCGATACAATCCTGTCTCGGAGGTCTACAGACAATTCCTTTGACTTCATGGCTTGGTTTCTGCTCTGACATGCACTGTCAGCTGTGGGACCTTATATAGACAGGTGTGTGCCTTTCCAAATCAAGTCCAATCAATTGAATTTACCACAGGTGGACTCCAGTCAAGCTGTAGAAACATCTCAAGGATGATCAGTGGAAACAGGATGCACCTGAGCTCAGTTTTGAGTGTCATAGCAAAGGGTGTGAATACTTATGTACATGTGATATTTCAGTTTTTTATTTTTAATACATTTGCAAAAATGTCTAAAAAACTTTTTTCACTTTGTCATTACGGGGTATTGTGTGTAGATTGATGAGGAAAAAAAAAAGAATTTAATCCATTTTGGAATAAGGCTGTAACATAACAAAATGTGGAAAAAGTGAAGGGGTCTGAATACTTTTCGTACCCACTGTAGATCATGGATCATCTCAAACACTGAACCCTGAACAAATTCCTTAATCAGCTTCAGTATCACTGCTGCAGATTGGCCCGGAACATCCCTAGTTTTTGTACACATTACAACACTAATACAGTCTCATTACCTTGCAGCCTTCCTGTTGTTTTTTTTAGTACAAGGCGCAGTCCCTCGAAATACTGGGATGCCTGTTTTAGGTGGAACAAATTCTGTGTAACTGTATTACAAGAAGGAGCGAAAAAAGAAAAAATCGTCCTCGGTCAAAATTGAAACATTTCATTAGTAAAATGAATGGAGTTTGATGATGGTTCCTTAATTTGCTGATCGAAATCAGAGTGTCTGAAAGAAATCCATTAACCTCCCAGTTTGAAGGTTGATCACTACCAATTATACACCAGATGTAACCTTGTATGTCTCTTTGTGTCTTTCCAAAGCTCATTCCTTCTGAAGTGTTCTCCTCGTTTGCTGGTGTGTGTGAATGCGCCACTGTGCATGTACAGTGGTGTATGAAGGTTTTGCCTGGCAAGTTAACCCGCTGTAAATGTCAAATTTAAAATTAATATTCATTGTGACTGAAACCAAAACTGGCAGGCTTTTGTCCAGGCTGACAAGGCCTTTTATGTTACATGGCTCACAGAGTTGTGCAGGCACAGCATGCAGCACAGCACGAAGTACAGGGATGCCAAGTCTGTCTCTGAAGTTTTCTGTTTTTTATCTTGTTTTTTGTGTGTGTGTGTGTTTTACTTGAGCCGGTATCGGTACAAGCTCAAGGATGGATTGATACAGACTGCCTGTGGCTTCAAACTTGGAAGCTGTAAGTTTTGCCATGTTTTATGCCTGTTTACTGCTAATTTTGTAAGTTAGCCTGGTGAACATGGCATATTCTGGGGCTAATGTGACTAGCGTCTGTTGTACTCCGCGTGTAACTTAATGTTGTAAGACTGAGGGACAGTCACTAAGAACTGTGTAAACCTTAACCTGACTTGAAGCCAACTAAATAATGAGTTTAATAAGTTGGATGCTGGAAACAGTTTTTTCTTGTTACTTTTTGCTGAAGTTTATTCTGGTATTTGTGTGTGAGTGTTGCTGCGGTATGTAAATGCACTTGGATAAATGCATGTATGTGCATATAAGATGTTGATGTTGTAAAAGCTGAGATTTGGATGATGTTGGGGTAGCTGTTTCCTGCATACATGCCAGCACATCACCAATTACCTGCCACAAGAGATGTTGTCTGCCAAACCAGCTCACCACAGAGACACACTGCTGGACTCTTCAGCGTCACATCAGAAGTGCAGGTGTGTATCCTGATATATTCAGACTAGTTTGAGCTACAATGACCTGTTGCAGCCGTTAGCAGTTGTACTTATACTGTAATATTGATATGTATTCGTCCTTAAAGTGACATTGAAATGATTGTGTTTTACAGATAATCTGAGTCACTTTAAGACGCTGACGCTGGACCCCTCAGAGGAGGAAGTTATTGCTGTGCCTCAGTGAAGCGACAACCTGAACACAACACAATGGCCAGCAGCATCATGATGTCTCATTATCCATAGGAAGAGACGGCCAAAGAGCTCAATTTCCAGCTGACTATATCTCAATGGAGGATTATTTTCTAAAAAAGTTAAATTCGAAATTATGGCTTTGCGACTTTGTGAATTGTATATGTATAGTACAAGTTTTATATTTCAATTTCATTGGTTATGAATAAACTACCTTATTTCTAAGGAGACTTTCGGTCATTTTTAAATTTAGCAGTAATGATCCCATGGTATTAAAATGTTGAAAAATCATGTTTTCCACAAACGTTTGATGTAATTATATAAGTGGTGATATGAAAAACGTGCATTTAGTTGGGTCAACCTGGTTCATTTAACACCCTGACCATTTTGCCAGTCTTTACTACTAAATAATGACTACTAAATAATGACTGTGTAAGCAAGGCATTTCTGTTTCACAGTCAAAATTGTAGTACTGTGTTGACAGACCACAATGCAAATTGTAGAATATTCTCTACGGTATTGTCAAAGGTTACCAATCTGCGATCATTTGCAGCTTTGACAAACATTCTAAACTATAAATGTGGCAATGATTGCCTGACAATTAAAAACTTAAGTAAAGAGATCCAACATACTCTATGAAAAATGGACACAGTGCAGTCGTCAAAATAACTGCAGCTACTTTGATTACTGCAAAACAGCAATGTTCAACTGCATAATCAAGTTTTTTTTTTGATAAGATGAGTATTTCCCTCACTCATAGTAACTTACAGGATAAAATCCATTCCATGCAGGTTGTTGTCTCATCATGGTGAGTATCACTGGTCAGATGTAACTAATGTGTAGTCAGCTACAGTAATTACTATTGATTTTTTCAATGGGTTTATTAGGTCTCTTTTTGTTTGCAGAGGTTTAGAGACTTAAGGTATAAACGGAACATTATGTGACGCAGATATTAATAATGTTAGCCGTATTTAGTCGTATTTTATTTAGAAATCATCCTGGAAAACTTTAACCTTTATTGCAGATGTTGTTCGTTTCTCCCTGATTGGATTGATTGATTGGATCAGGTTCCTGCTTGAACATGTGCAGTGGTGAAGTTTTTGGTTTAGAATCAGTAATGATATGTGTAAGTGATATTAGCAGCAGAAGTTTACCCAACTTGGTTCTAGTGGTTCCGTAGCTCCAAAACACCAGCAAAGTGGAGACATGGTGGGCGGTGCCTGTTCAGGCCCCTGGGAGCTAACCAATCAGAGCAGACTGAGCTTTTTTATAAGGGCCTTAAAGAGACAGGGGCCAAAAATGAAGTGTCTCAGAAGATATGAAGCAGGCATGTGCAGTATGAGAAAAATAATGTGGTTTTTGAACATTAATGCATGTAAATATATTCTAGTAGGACACCAAATAAAAAAAAGGATCCTGAAAATGAGCACAATAGGTCATCTTTAAGAATACTGTGTCAAATAGCTGTTTTCAACGTCAAGAATACATTTTAACACCGTTTCTGGGTTTCAAGAATATGTGGAGTAAGTAAAACAATGGTGTCTTATAAAACTCCCTTTTTCAACACTCAGTTTACTGCCAGATAACCACTGAGGAAAATTTTAAATATCCAAGTCCTGTAGAATAGTAACCACCTTATATCCTAGTGTGTGAATGTGCAGTGCTTCTATCGTATTGCTTGGTGCACAAATGCACACTGAATTTCTCATATACAGGGCTCTTGGGGCTCTGAGTTGCTTTAACAGTATAGACTTGATTCCCCTGACCAGCATGCTCTGCAAAAAGTATTACAAATAAACACACACAAATTAGCGAATGCACAGAGCCATCTCTCATAGAAGACTTCCTAAGCATTTAAAAACCTGCCCATGCCTTTTAATCTTAAAGACAGGGAACACTTACCCTGACACTGGGTGTGATGTACGCTCCTTAGAACACTGTTTTATATGGTAAGGACAATAGGTGAGAGTATCTCATCCTGAACTAACGGTGCCTACGCCTACTTCACAGAATTACAAGTAACAAATTCTAACCTTGTCATCAATTTTGAAAATGGATGCTGAAGGGACAGTCAACCCTTCAGCCCGCTCAGCAGTTCACAAAATGAGTGTTTATTAACACAGGCTAAAAGGACAGACCCTGCTGGGTTGAAATGGTGCACTTGACACAACATGAGCCTGATAGTCTGCAAGATAGTCGGTGAAATAATTAGACTTGAGAGGGCAATCTACTGTAGATAATGGCACTCTTAAGGAACTAGCAGGTGGGTTCATAAAGCTCAGCAATAGTTGTAGTCCGTGCAGAGAATGGTGAAATTATTGTTTAGCAGCGTTTGTGGCTCGGCTTTGATTCTAATCTGCACCACCATATTACGTGGCTTAAATCTTTCTGATCAACATGGTTTTACTTTGTATTCTGAATTGTCTAAGCAACACTAGATATTGCAGTATTGACCCTCCTGTCACTGTATTGAGTGCTTAGCTAGTTACAATTCCCTCATGAGACACCAGGGAAATTATCTAACTGTAGCCTTCTGGAGAGCCTGTCAGTGGTACACTATCAGAGTTTAACATCAGGCATTGCATTTCTTGCTCGCTTTCAAAGGCACAGCATTTTATAGGTGATCAGTGTACTTTTAATATGTTATTATTATCTAAAGACAGGAAAAACACTTCTAAAATTCATTGTGTTTTATTACTACTTCCTGTGTGCATTAGACAGTGTTATCGGGATATAGGATCAATAGTTGGACCGTATTTAGTTTCAACTTTGCAGAAATATTAATATATATCATAGCACACCCAATGGGGAAATCTGGGTGGGAAATTGGAAGTCATAATACACCTTTACATCTATGGCATTATGTTGTTTTCCTAAGCAACTTTTTAGTTTTACTTCACTTTTGAAAAAAAGGAAAAAAAAAACCCTGGTGGTACATTAATCCTTCAGTCAATATGGGGGGCTGGGAGCTTTTACAAATGTAGAATGTGGGTTAGATTTCCTTTGAATATGCATGTGAGGCTGGCAGAGTGGAAGCTACAGATCAGATACTGTTGAGCACACAAATCATAGTGCATGGAGGCAAGTATGACACACACACACACACACACACACACACACACACACACACACACACACACACACACAGGTATATATTCTGCTATCCTCACACGAACAGTTCAGGCCCATGCATACTCAAATATGTAAGGTCTCGTTCAAACACACACACTACAGACACAGTAATTTTTCTCTACTTTACAGGCGCCTGTAAGGCTCCTAATGCATATTTGATGATGGTTTGACTGACAGTGGCAAAGGATTGTGCCTGAGTGTACGTGTGTGAGAGATCAAGCAGCAACTCATATGGAGCCATGCTGACTATATAATGCAAAACGTGGAGCACCACTCATGGAAGCTGGAGCCTTACTCCGAACAATGTATAACTCCATCAGAAAGATTGAAAAATGTGTCAGATCGCTCTCATAATAAAGTGATTTGCACTTGTAAATAATAATAATTTCATGTTTTGAGTGCAAGTTATGGCCCCATTAGTAGGATAGCAAGACTTATAGAGAGGTATATTTTCTGGTGTGTGAGTCTTGATTAGCACATTGCCAGGTCACTACCTGCTTATGGCCAGACTGACAGAGATGGTCCCTTTTCCTCTCTTAGCTAGTCTCTGTTCCACTAGATTTTATAACCGAGGTTTTTAGGAGGTGTCTTTTTTTCCTGACACTGTGGCACTCACACCTATCATAGCAAAGTAGTTTGAAAGATTGGTTTTAAAGCACATCAAATCCACCCTTCCCCCACCTTAGACCAGCAGCAGTACATCTGTAGAGAAAATATGTCCGCAGAGGATGTCATCACCATGGCCCTCCACACTGCGCTGACCCACCTTGAACATAGGGGAACATATGTCAGGATGATTTTACAGATCCACATTCAACACTATTGTCCCCAGCAGGTTGGTCATTACACTGCTTGACCTGGGTCTGAGTAACTTCCTGTGCATATGGATTGAGGACTTCTTATCCAACAGTCCACAGACACTCAGACTCGGTACCTCTCACAAAGCCTGATCCTCAGCACCGACACACCACGGCCGGCAAGGCTATGTACCGAGTCCTTTCCTCTATTCCCTTTATACATATGAATGCATCCTCTCATATTCCTCAAACACAATTATTAAATTTGCAGATGACACAACAGTGGTGGGACTGCTCACAAATGAGGACAAGGCAGCCTACAGGGATGGTGTACACAAAAAAATCTGTGACTGAATAAAATAAACATCAACTCATCATAGACTTAAGGAGACATTGCAAAGTCCTCTCTCTTCTAAAGTCAATTGGAGAGAGTTTCCAGCTCTCGGAAAACACATCACAAAGAACCTCAAATGGACAATTAACTTCAAAGGTTTGCTCAACAAGGCTCAACAATGGCTGTGCTCTCTAAGGACGCTGGAAAAATCAACCTGTCCACAAACCTGCTTATGTCCCTCTACGACTGCTCTTCAGAGTGCGTACTGGCGTACTGTATAACATTATGGTACGCCAACTGTTCAGCAGGAGACAGGAGAGCTCTCCCGAGAGTCATAAACACAGCCCAAAAAATAATTAGACTTCCTGTACCCTCACTGGAGGACACCTTCAGATCATGCAGAGGCAGTAGTATTCAGAAGGATGTGTCCCTATCATCATCTCTTCTCTCTGCTGCCATCTGGAAGGCGCTACAGGGCCTTAAAGACCTGCCCCTCCGGGCTCAAAGATAGCTTTTACCTGCGAGCCGTCACTTAACTGCACCCCAGAAAAACACGGTCTCCCCCCACGGGACTAACAACTTTTGTAGTGTTTTGAAACAACGAGGAAATTAAATAACATCTGTAAATATCTGTTCATAATGTGTGATCATATTTTCATAAGGTGCAACAGCATTTGGTACAATTTACAAAAGTAGCCTCTGATATGCCACTTGTTTTTATTACTTAATTCACTTTATTATTATTATTTAAATGTATGGGCAGACGTGCGTATGTACAGTATGTATCTGTGTATGTGTCTGTGTGTGTGTGCGTGGTATGTTAAATGAACTGTTTTAGGGGCTGCACAGAACATTTCATTGTTCACTATTCTGGGCAAAAGCGGTGCCCAGATGCTTCAAATCCAGTGTAAATGTAGGAGTTTGACCCTCACTGCCAAATGCACTTCCCATGTGACTTGCCCCTTTACCTTCCAAGTAAGTAGAATATCTGTGGTGATACCGTACACGTTAAAGACAAATTCATATTGCCAATGTCTTTAGATGGCGAGAGCCCAAAGCAGGTCGTGAATGAATGGACACATTTTGGACACATATCTTAATGTTTCTCCTTGATGCTTGTTGGCTGGGGGTTCGACTAACAGGTGGTGTAAACAAGTCTCATCATTACCCACTAAAGTTTTACATTTCTACATTGTTTTGCCAAGCTGGTCGTCAAAGAGCTGGTGTGTGTCCACTGTCTCCAGCCAAAGTCAGAGTTACTGTGTGCATGAAATAGATCCTGGCTGTGATAAATGACACCAAGGATCATCAATTGGTTCACTGGACCAGTGGAGGCTGCATGAGGTCAGACATCTGGCTGGGGCCTCCCACTCAGCCTGCTCCTTTTCAGACCGAGCCTGAAGATGCCCCCTCTCTAGAACTGGGAGCTATTTGCTGCTGATGTGCCAAACGCTCCATAAATCAGGTTATACTGAAGCACAAATTACTCAGCAACAGCCATAGGGAAGGATTGTGAAAGATAAGATGGCTGCCATTAAAAGCCGCAGTGCTCAAACAAACCCTGATTGGTCTGATTTGTGTGGATTACTCACTTTGGGTTTAGCGTAGGTTTGAAACTATTCTCAGTATTATCGGTGCTTACGGGACATTTATAGCTTCAGTTTAATGATGTCCAGCATTTACTGGCTTGACACTGTGTGTGTGTATCCATATGTCTGTCTGGCAGCTGTAGTAGTCCTTGTCCCAGCTGTTGTGCTTTGCCGCCAATTCACTGAGCTGGCAGCTGTTACAATAAAGTTGTAGTGTCTAGCCTTCATGCCATCCCATAATAATTCTGAAAATTTGAAGTGTTTGGATGGCAGATTCATAGCTGACATTTATTATTGCCATTGGGTGCACACCTTGCCTTCTATTGTGGTGGCTGTTATGAGGACTGTGGTGATGATGACACTCTGTAATGATAATTGTTGTCTCACAAATAATGATTTAATTGGATTTAATCCTCCAAGGTGAATGAGTAATGCCCTGAGCACATCATGAAACAAACAAATAGGTCACAATGTTAGAAAAAACAAAGCACTGTTTGGAGAAGTTGAATCAGGCTTTGCAATGAGAGTAACATTGCTCACTGGGTTACATATGCCAATGTTGGACAAACAAGTATAGCATCCAGAGAGACAGGCACAACACCAAAGGCACATAAACATGTGGACTCAAACAGTCCTGCAGGATTTCTCTGAAGTGGTTTCACACTCAGACCTCATCAACTCATCAAACAAGGTAAGGTAAGGATGTGAGAAATTTTGATGTGTGGAATTATTCTCTGTGGGTTTTTATCTAACATCTAGTTACATCAGTCTGTGTCCCTTGTAGAGCGAAAACTTCATCTGACCTTTTCTGTCGTTCCCTGCGTAGAGATGTATGCAGCGTGATCTGAATCAGTTAGTAATGACTTGGTCGACAAGAGCATACAAATTCTCACCAATTTACATATTTGGATTTATTTTTAAAGTATGCTTATCTTAAATAATTGGCTCCACAATAGTTATTGTGCAAGCACTGGCAGAGCAATAGTCATTACGTTTCTACTTTGTAGTATGTTGACCAACTTCCAAAATCCTGCATCACTTATCTATTCTGGTGAACATGAAAAGTAGACTTTGTGAGTTGCACGAGCAGAAAGCATAATGTGCAAATTACACACAAGATGGAATTTGGGACATTCTGCCAGGTGTCTGAACTTAACTTTAGCTGCCAACCAGCTGTCAAGCAACTGATGCTATTAGCTAGCCGCCACTATTTGTTTGTAGTGTGCTAGAAATGCAACTCAGTGAAATCCAGGGAATGATTTCAGAGCGTGTTGGCCTCGTGTAAGAACCTTTCTAATGTTAAGTAGTGTTTCATAATTTATTGACCCAGTCATATACAATCCACAGTTTTATGGCAGCGATCAAAAGTTTGCCTCAGCTGCTGTGGCCTCATCAAGACATCAAAGGGTGACATACTGAAAATCACTGCCAGCTTTTGATAGCCAAACTGCATTGACCTCAGTGGTAAACATTTTTAAAAAAATCACTGATCCAGTGCAGCAAATGCAAAATGTTTTTGTTAATTAATTTGTGCATTTGTGGCTTCCTTCAAATCTCTTGTTGGTGCATAATTTGAATCCTGCAATTTGAATGAAAACCACTACATAGAGAGGTAATTAGCATGCACATCCGCTGAATGAGTAATGCTGACAGTGGGGTTGATATAATGAAAAGCCAAAGGATTTTAACTTTTAACTGGCGCGATCGTGAAGCTTGATGAGGATAATGATGGGCACACAGTTGTCACATAGCTGAGGAGACACTCCAGTATGGAAAATGTGACTCCAGAGTGAATTCTGCTGATCCTCTCACACTGGACAGTCGTAAAGACTTCAGTGATTGTTTCCAAATACTGTCATGTTTTAGTTGAGGATTTACATTTTTATTAAACAGAAAATCCGCTTGACAGTCCGCTCTGGCTGGTGTGTGTTGGAGCTTTGAGGAATAATGTTCGCGGTCATAAACTGCACTACTCAAGATCACAGAAATTGTGTGTATGAAATCTTCTTTATGGTGGCTTTTCTCTGATGCCGGTCCCCAGGGTTTTAAATTACCACAAGAACTTACTGTCACTTTGAACCAAAGTTAACATCTTTTATTCTCCTCCTCCTTTAATTCCTTTTCATATAGTAGAAAATTGGGCAACTTTGGATTGCAATTAAGGTGCATGAAGAATTATTATTTTTTCTCTTATTTTGTGCCCCTTTCAGTTATCAGTGAATTCATCTGGGGATGCATAATGGATTGAGTAAAATGCAATGTTCCTCCAGCTGAAAATTATGGTCACTGGAGTGTTATTTTCTTTCAAGGAAGGAAGATCAATTTTGTTTTTTCCATCTGTTCTTTAAAACAGGCCTTTCAGAGACATTTCTACTTTCAAAGGAATTCCAATTGTGTTTGACCCGATTGGTTTGCTGCAGGTTCCATACAACATATTAAATATCAAACTATTCAGAAGTTGGATCATTTGTCAGCATAAGTAAAAATGTTCAACTTTAGTGTAACTCTTGGATAAACAGACCCGAAGTGGAGTTGACAGAAGGTGAGTGATTTATCTCCAGCACCAGGCTATGATTATTCTATTGTAGTAGAGAGATATTCTGTAGACTATCAATGAGGTAGCAAGGGCATGTGTGTGTTCTTCTGCACAGACACACACACACAAATGGTGGATTTGTCTACCGCTGGCACAGAACAGATCAATTTCAATCCCTACTGTTATCATCATAAAAAGTATAGAATTAATTAGAAAACTTCCTTCCTTCCTTCCTTCCTAGAATTTTTACAGTTGTTTATAATGATGAATTAGTAACCTGGAATCTGAACTTTTAAAATAATAATTTGTTTAATATCATATTATTTATGAAAGGACCAATGATCCTTCATGCATTGGCTAATCGGCATTTATCAGCAGGCTTTTTGCATTCAAAAAATCCAAACATGTTTAAGATTGTAAAGTATATATAGACAATAATAATAATACTTCGATTCTGTAACGCATCTTTGTTCATCAGAGTCGTGTAGATGTCAGCTGCCAACATCAGCTCCTGAAAGAATCTGTGTAAGATCACCAACATTAAATTACATCACCTCTTGAATGCTGCGGTTTCTGTTTATATCGGTACTGCATAATAAAAATAATCTACGTGCACTGTACTAGCGAACGTAAAATACAGTGCTGTCAAGAAAACAGAAAATACACAGCACATAATCAAAGCTCATGGGTTACATCAGATAGTGTGTATTTATTGTCTGAGGAAATGTAGTTACACAACATTGCACATGAATATTCACCACCACCCTGTCAAGCTGAGGGGGACAGCCCTAATGAAAAGCCTTAAAGCTTCGGGGTGGTTTTGGAAAGACAAGTCTTTACCCTTGTTTTCCAGTCTATGCATCTGAGTCTATTCTCGCACCATTCATTAGTTGTTGTCGTAAAATAAACCAGATTAAGAAAAGTAAAAAAGAAAAAGCCCCCAAATGGATGAGATATGCCTCAGGAACGCTTCCATAAATTAAATCAGGTCCAAACTAAATGAGTGTGTTGATGAATAACAGGGCAAATGTAATGTAATGTCTTGGTTGTCTTCTAAGAGTGGTGTTGCTGACAGTAGGAGTACGCAGAGACTGATTTGTCACTACATTTTGTGTTTGTGTGTGTGCACGCTTGTGCAAGTTACTGTAAATGATGGTTCACCTAGACTTACGTAAACAACCCTACCTCTGTGAGCTAAATCAGATCTGTTGCACACACACACACACAGATACAGTTGCTGTGGCGTTATTTTCAGCTGTGTGTAAGAGCAGCCACTTTATAGATTGATAATCAGTGCAGCATGCAATTTACCAATTGATCCCCATCAACTCTCATTATTCTACTGAAACAGCCGGTGTCCTCGTCTCTGTATGTATCCACAATATCTGTCAGTCTCTCTCTCTTTCACAGACATTTATCTTCACTCTCTTTCCACGTCTCTGTGTCTGTATTTGTCTCATGTGCACATACACATTCACACATTCACTCTTCTTGTTAAATAGAGGTTACATCGATGCAGGGGTTTGAAACCTTTTTTACACCTTAAAAGAAAATCAATTACAGCGAGTGACTGGCATGTCAATGTCTGCAGCAGCGCAATCTTTTCCACTAGTTTTTCAGGACTGTGTGAGTGTGTCTGTCAGATACAAAGGAGAAAAAAAAAGAATCACCTTTCAAGCTCAGGTCAGCAGCTGTGTTTGATATGCTACCGGTCAAACACCTCGATCACAGCGGTATTAATGACTGAACTCTTTGATATGGGTTCATTATTTGTATTCATAGCAGCTGAATACACGTGCAGTTTGTTGCCTTTGGCCTGTGTTATACTAGATTTTTCATCCTGTGTGTTACACACATATTACAAAGTTATAAAGAAACGTTGTTTGGGAACCAAGAACGCCTTCAGAAAATAATGCGTCAATCCATCCAGATGTTGAGTCATTTTTCTGGATATGAGCAAACTTTCACTTGCTAGATTAAAAGTCAGGGGATCATGTAAGTCATTATGGTTCATCCTCTGGGCACCACGAGTGTATTTAAAATCAATCTAACCAATAGTTGAAGGAGAATAATTATATGTACATCATGTAGGTGCAAGCGTAAATGAAAGAAGGGGGAAACACCTGCCACAAGAATGTAATACTGACAACGTTTCGATCCTACTTGGATCTTCATCTGGTCCAGCTCTCATCTAAACTGCCCAGGGTGATAAACATCAAACATATGTAATTAAATACATAAAAAACAGGTACTCAGAAAAAAAACCCAGCAATACAAAAGCAATAATTGAAAATATCAAACATCTATATATCTTGTATGTAAAGTAAACATAAATTCAAATACAACATCCTATATGTTAGAATCTTCATCACCTACGTTCACAAATATTGTATTCAGTTGGAGGAAGAAGACGAAGAAATGTTAAATTCATGTACTGATATTGGGTCTTAAACAGCCCTCTATAAAAAGTGAGTGAGATCGAATCACAATTAGGAAAAAAGTCACATACTTATTTTAACAGACGTGTGTGTCTGGGTCTAGAAAACCTACATATGTAGGGAGAGGCATCGCATACTCCCGACATTTTTATTCATTCATTTTTTATTTAAGAGAAAATGTTTGATCTCACATTCTTGATTCAGACCTCTGGTGTCAGAGAGACTGAAAATGTAAAAACTTTCATTTTGGAGTAAGAAAGTATTTAAAACACCTCCTCTTGTCATAGTTCTAAGTGCCTGATGTCAGAGTGTCTGAAAGAAGCTACTTTGTGATTTGCACTGTCAACAGAGTTACGCTGGTCCTGGGTCTGGATGTAGCTCCTGTGCTCTGCTATCCCGGTCTTAAGTGCTCTTAGTATTTTTGCTACATATGCTAAACCACATAGGCGTTTGATAAGATGGTAGGATTCATTCTCTGAGGATGAATTTCTGCACACGCTTTTATGGCAATCCATCCAATCGTTGTTGAAATATTTCAGTCCCCAACACAGCGATGGACCGAGTGACAGAAAATCCCTGGAACCACACTACTTGTCGCACAACACTGTTTTTTATTTTATGTGCTGCCAGTACCAGAGTGGCTTTGCACTGCTGAGAGACTGACATCCCATTGAATCCCAGGGGTCCTGCAGGATTCCAGTGGGGCAGCAGTGCTATTTCTCTGTGTTGTCAGGATCAAGTTGGCATGAGAAAGCCAAACTTCAGAATGGACGGGTTTCCGCTGGATCTTTTTGATATAATACCGTCATTGCCTTAATACTGTACATATGTGGCCATTTCAGCATTGAATGAATAGCTTGCTTTAAAAAAAATATTCAGGAAGTCACCTTCTAGTGCTTTTGTTGTGAAATGATAATGGCTATTGTTCTTTATTTTGGCATCACAGTAGTAGAGCGGTTCTTATCTCTGACTGTTGCCAAAAAGACTTATTTTTAGTGTTGCTAAGAATCATTTTGAATGTCCTTACCAGCCAGAAGCTTTTGTGTTGGCCCAAAACCCCCAAGCCCATTTGCTTGGAAGAGACAAATTACTTGGAGCGAATTTCTACTCGTCACACACAAGTTTTAGTTTATTTTTAATTGTTGCACGTTCACGTCTCAAATTAGAACCATGAAGAGGGGAGAAAGACCTGTGCACAACAGAATAAAAACAGCCTTCATGAAGGTTATCCTGCACTTTTTATTGACACACGGACTGCAATATATTGAAAGGTATTTATTAAAGTATGATTGAAGGTAGCACCAATCACTAAATCGGGAAATGCTCATTTGGTAATTATTTGCTTCATTTGTTGGCAGCTAATCACTCTGAATACAGAATTGATTACTATGTGGGTGAGTGAAACTATGCTTTTGTGTGCAGTTGGGGAAGCACATGTGAGAATACTACTCATATGTGAAGATAAACTAAAACTATAACACATTTCGCTAGTGAAAAACGCGTTGAGTGTCCGTAATAAAAGGTGCTGAATTTGGCCAAGCATTTAAACCCCCCCCCCCCCCCCCCCGCTGTTTCAGACTAAACTGACTGAAATGTGAGTCATTAGAGCTGTATACATCAACTCTGAGATAATGATAAGTGCAGATAGAACACAGCTCACGATAATTGGAAATAGAGAAATTCAAATGCAAAGTAGGTTTGTGATGTTATAGATGTGCTCATAATGACGAAAAGCTTTGGTGAATAATGCATGGGACTATTTCTTAGAGGAAATGTCTCTGGATCCAATCAAAACGTCTGCTGTTACGAAGAACATACATGTTAATGAGCCATTTGACCCTTTTGTGTTAAATAAAGGTGACAGGAAAAGGCACAGAAAAGTTGAAGGAAAATAGTTCCCGTCCAAGAGATGGATGGGTGAATGTGAAGAAGATGCTTAAAAACTAAAAATACAAGGAGAAAAAAAACGTACTTGTCCTCATTACGAGTCCTTTCTTTCTCTCGTTCTTTTTTTGTTTTACAAGACTCTGCCTTTTGTATAACTAGCTCACAGAACAGCCGAACAGAACACAATAGCCTAAACACCAAGGGAGTTACTATTTCATTACTCTGCCTGTCTTGCCTTTATTTGCCTTTGCCCTCTTCTTCCTCTCCTCTCCCCTCTTCCCATCCCGTCATCTTTTCTTCTTCTTAAGCTCCTCTCCCCTCTGCTCTCCTCCTTGGTTCCAGGTCGCCATGGTGACTCAGCTTTTCCCCGGCCAGCGACCAGAATCCCAATCAGACTCGCTCGCAAACACACATACACACATGCGTGCAGAGCGCCAGTGTGGCGATGCCAGAGGCCTGATGAGAGTAATGACAGATTAACGAGTGTCTATCGGCCACAGCTGACCTCTCCTTGGGCAGCTCATAAACAACTCATCTCTCGACTCCTTCTTTCTTCTTCGTCTTCCTTTCTTGTCCTGTGTTTTTGTCTTTTTTCATTGCTCTTTTCCCTCCCTTGTCTTCATTTCTTTTGTCTCCTCTAGTCAGTAGTAATTGGGTCTGTACAATGGGATTGAGTGCAGCTGCTCCAAGTGATATTTTATTGGTCCGAGTCTAGTTCACCTTAGGCTAACCATCTCCACTCTTACCATGCTATGAGGCACTTTAGATTAAAAAAATGGCTAGCAGATGCTTTACCCTGGCTGCTGGATAGTGGCAGATTAGGCTACATCATAAATCTGTGGTCTTTATATACAGCTGTGGCACTGAAATCATGCACCATAGTCCAGCTGTCAGTGCTGATAGATTAGTGCTTTTCTAGTTGACACCTAAACAAGGGAGATAGGCTACATTTATTTAAAGGTCCACTAATTACTATCAAGAGCGCCAACCTATCCAAGTGTGGCTTTCACAAATTTAGCATCTGATTCATTAATCTACATTTGCAAATTAATGTTTTTTCAAATATCAGGGAACAGCCATAACCTGCCACACTATTGACAGTTTGCGTATGGTGAGGCACGCAAGACTCATTTGGACAAAAACAGTCTGATAATAATAGCATTAGCATTTTAAAGTTTATTTTAATATATTCTCTAAATTTAAATACCCTTTTATTTATTTCTTATTACAAGAGTCACTGTCTGGCGCGATAAACAAATAACCAAAACACCACTAAACATGACAGCCGTGAACCTAATAGTGCAGTAAAAGGATCTTTAATTTGCAGTGATGAAGCAAGGAAAAGCAACATGAGGGCACTATTTAAGCCATCTACTGTATAGTTCATGGTTTTAAGTGCATGGTGCAAGAGCCTTCAGGGAATGTCGAACTACACTTTACTGCTACTTAAATGGTGCATAATCTGAGCGCTAAGCAAAGGCCTTGTATTTAGACTCTTAAATAATCATAGGTGTGTCTTAGGTGTTTCATGAATTCAGCCAATCAGAAAACAATAACTTTGTTGGCCAGAAACCAACAATGAGACTTGAACTGCGCTGTGCGCTGCTTTGCTCCTGGTGTAAGAAAGGGCCTGCTTCACAGCAACATGATGTATGTCCCAGTTACACACCAGCACATACATGTATGTTCATGAAACAATTGTCCATAAAACGAACAGACACTGTGGCTCAGAGATTCATAGTTCCTTTGGGCTCATCCTAGCCCAGCAGTCTAGACTTGTGAAGGAACTTTTGAACAGAAGCTAGAAATGCTTCATTGACTAATTACCAACTTAAAGATCAAAGTCTCCCTTACGCAGCCACCCCGTGCCCTGCAATCCTCCTGATTGGCTTAGAGAATCACAATTAAATCATTATCGTTACATTGCAGCAATATTAATTACAATACCACAACACAATTATTGTTTGGCGAAAAGTGATTGGTATGACTAATGGATACAAGCTCTCTGCAGCGACAAGTTGGTAAAATGAAACTAGCAACCGCTTTATTTTATGGTAAGCCAGTGTATTACTAGACACTGAACGCCCATGTTAAGGCTTATCACCATTTTCTACTTAAAGCAACTGATGGGCAGCTTGGTCTGTGACTGATCCAAAGAGTAACAAGTAAATCTCTCGCCAGCCTCCTATTCAGTCCACCAGTGGCCTATTACTGGCTGGATCATCTGTGACTTCTGCTTCTATGGACGTATGCTCAGCATGCCTCTCTGTAGTCTGTTTTTAGCACTCATGATGCATCTTGTTGATGATTACACAAGGAAACAATATTAAGTAGAAGAACCCCCAGAAGCAATGGATGTTGCTCCAAAAGCTTCCATTAAAAACTGTAAATACAGTATCTGCTCTGAAATCCAAGTGATAGACATTTTAAAAGCATGGCTATAGATGGACCCTAAAGCGACTATTTAATAACTTAATACTGCTTCCCCTCAAAGGTAAATAATTGTGCATTGTATAAAAGCTTAATTTATTAACTGGATTCCCTCCATGCTTGAAGAATGCATTGGCGAAGACAAATCTGGGAACCCTGCAGAATGCCTTCTTAAGAGCACAGCAGCAGATGTTATGTTTGAGTTGTACAGTCATTTCTATCTCTGTAGAGGAGTTCAGTGGTTCCAATGAATAATAGATACATTTGTAACTTAATGTGATTGTAAGTGCTATCACTTATCCAGGGCATGCTCCAAATTTCACTCTGCTAGTTTGTTTTAGAAACATAAATCTGAGGCTTATTTGCATAGCCTGTAAAAATGTAATTAGAAATGGAAAATCTCAATATCAATATCATGAATGCAAAATACAGAACCTTCTCAATGCAATGTTTATAAACTGATGTAAAAAAAAAAATAGTTCAATAGTTCTAGCTGGAGATTAAAGACAAATCAACGCTGATGAAAAGGGGGGCGTATCACTTGTTTTATTCACACGATAATGCACTGATGGCCTGGTTTCAAGAAATCTGGGCCACTCATCTAAACACTTGGCTTGTTATCTTAATGTTTGAGATTTTCTTGGCATTTACATACATGATTTCACATGTTTGCATGCATGATTTCCTTAGAGGTGTCAAATGTGCATATTTGTGTTTCAGCAGTATGTATCATATAGAGAAAAAATTTAAATATATTTAGTCATTGCTGGTGAGAAAAGTATTACATATATAACAGTATAATTAAATATTGTATATATCAAACAAGATTGAAATATGACTATCTTGCTGTTTGGGACTTCTGACCCAATTAAATGGACTGGATTTGTATGGCACCTTTCCAGTCTTTTTGCCGACTCAAAGCCCTAGAACATTCACACTTATGGACCATGACAACCTGCCATCAGCGGGGAACTAATCATTCACAAGCTTTCACACACCGAAACTACGGTTCAAGAGCAATTTGGGATCGACTGGAGGGGCCAGGGATCAAACCGCCAGTCTTCCAAGCGGTAGAAACCACGCTGAGCCACAGACCCCCACAGCCGTATATGCCTCAGTGGCTGAAATGGGCAGGTACTGGGTGGTACAGAGTGCGGGCACTTCTGATTTTTGCCCACATCAGTAGTCCCCATACTGGTACGCGTGTGCCCTATCCACTAAACACCTGCGTGAACTCAACCTTCATCTCTGTGTGAGCTAACCTCTGCCAAAACAGCACTGGAACTGTCCATGTTTGAAAATATTTTTATCAATTTTACCAATTTAACAGCAGGTAAGGGTTCAGTTCAGAATGCTGCTGTTACTGCACCGTTAGTAGCTGGCTGCAGCGCTAATAACCTAGAGGCTGTCACTACTAGCTGCACTACAAAACAATGTATGATCGTTTGAAGAACGTTAGTCTTCAACAATTTACAAACCTGTGTGTTTACTATAGTGGTCACTACTGAGTACATATCCCTAAACCATAGGTCGGCCATGCCATATGCTTTTATCCAATTTTGAGCATTAAATATCTAATTTAGCATATATGCAACACTATATTTGTGTACAATTGGATTTGTATCAATAGCTGCATAAGGTTTTTCGTGACCAAATATACACGTATGGACTATCTGAGGAAGTGTAATGTATGTAAAGAAATGCATTGAAAAATACATTTGAGATGGACTACATTACCAGGACATGCGTGGAAATATAATTTTATCCAAGACACATGCGATGCTTGTGTGATGCAACTGCTAAATTAGCTTACTGGCTTCTTTATTGGTCCAATTCAGCCACAGATCTGCAAAAGTGATTACATAAATGCATTTCTCTTGACCTTCCAGACCAAAAATTGAGAGACAGATTCAGCTTTTTAGGGAACAAGAATGAGATCAAATCAGTGGTGGTCCTTGGGGTGCCTGGGACCTTGCTAGGCTGCTTTATTCAATATTCTGCAAGTATTGCTGTGTCATCTGAGATTTCAATGACACAGACCCATAATACAGACTGTGCTACAATTTGATAATATATTGTAGTGGGGTTCATTCCATAACCACACCTGTCCCCGGGGATAGGATGCAAACAGTAAATCATTTTTGACATGTATTGACATGTATTATTTCATGTTCCGATCACGACAAGATTCAAACGATTATCAAATAAGTCATGTATCCTTGGAGGGCCTCAGCCAGAATAAAAGAAAAGCCCTCTCCAAAGCAATAGCTATCACTTTTTCATAAACATTTCAATTAACTTTTAAAAAATGAGTTACAAATCAGAACTTCTGTTTGACCTGTGTTATCAGAATTGGCATGTTGATTTTAAAACCTGATAACTTTAATCACCATAGTAAAATCCTGCTCCATAGATGTGGAGTGCAGCAGCCTTGAGCTGAATAATGCTTGTTACCAGACTAGAATAATATCAAATGGAAACCACAATGCTTGAATATACTAAAGGGTTTTTTAAGCATCTAGTGCAGTTACAGATGAGACACGCTTGAATCCCAAAGTGTTTCATATTAAAAACACACAGCACATTGTCAGGAAGAGGCATGAATCTGACGACACTGTATAGTTTGAATGTATGCTGTCTACCTTTAAACAAATTGTACATGTAATAAATGGTCAGTACAGGCAGACCACAAAAAAAAAAGTGCTGGTGATGTTAACATGTGTTTCTGAGCGGGGCTTGTCAGTCACACGTTAGGCCTCGTTGTTCTTTCACTTGACACCACCTTCCGCCATTGTTTTGGTGCCTGTGACTCATGTCACGGCTCACTACTGTCTGCACCTGCAGCAGCATTTGTATTCCCAAAATACCCTGAACATCACTGAAGAGACATTTTCAGGTACAAAAAGGGAACGTAGACACGCGCTCACAGGGTCGCAGACAGATTGATGACGTGGTTGTGAATCATTTATTCGTTGATTTTAATGTATTGCGGCGTTAATGTGAACGTTGGATAGTGTAGCTTTTAATTTAAGCAATAAACCTTAGCGTTGAAAAAGTGATAGCTGGCATCCAAAATCAATGTCTACCTATCGCCTCTAGCCAAGTCTCATGTGCAGTGGAAAACTCCCAGACAAACATTCCCCAATTAAGCAGCAGTTTTCTTTCTAGAGCTTGGCGGGCACTACCTATAAAAATGAGTCAATGGTACAAAATAAATAATGTGAGAATACCTGTAGTGTTGTAATAGTGTAGCTTGTTGGATTGCACAGTGCATTCATGATCAGGTTCTGCAGCATTTAGTTAACACTTTCACCTCATTTCATTTACTTAAAAATCTAATGTGTATAATACATCTAAATAGGAGGGAGGAAAACAGGCATTAAAAACAAAATATGATTGGCCTTAATGTGTTCTGTTAATGGATTTCAGATGAGTCACCACAAAATAAAAAATGACTGGTTCATTGAATATTATCTTAATCCTTCTGAGTGCTTTTGGCACCCTGAAACGGGGGACTATGAATGAAAATGCCCATTGAATTTGAAGCCATTAACTGACACTGCATGGTTTGAACTCAAAGTAACATTTGCATGAAAATAAAATAAATCTTGTGTATTGGCCTGTTTGGGGAAAATCAACATCCATTTTGACATGGTGGGTATGCAGAATTTGGCTTTCTCACAGTACAGCTGATACATTTCTGACTGCAGCACCCTGATATGAATGTGACAGAGGTTCGGCTGGTTTGTCCATTAGCTGTAAATACATTTTCAGTCCTCCCAGAGTTTTCAAACAGAGTATTTTAAACCATTGGATCAATACTGCAGATAGACACACATCATAGATGCAGACATCAATGCCACCGGCTGTGAGACGCTGCTCTTATGCTTCTTTCTGCTTTCTTTCAGTGTCTTTTCTTCACACTTTTTTCCCCTCTAAGAGAGACTATAAATAGCTGCTCTGTGTTACCATCTGGCTCCACAAAGGCTGCTCACCTCTGTGTGTGTTAGCCAGTGTGACTGCTGTGAACTATGTTAGCCTGTTGGCTTAGACACAGTATTGCTATGGCCTCTGTAAAGTAGCATTAGACTTGAGCCAGCTGGCTGGTGGCACCAACTGTAGATTCAGGATGACCTGCCTCCGCTGAACTGCGAGCAGTACATGAAAAAACACCACATTTATTTTGTCCAAGCATTACCTTGGTGCCCTCCGGGAACTTTGAATTGTTCATTGTCCATTTTTGACCAGTTTCAAAACTGCTTTGGTGGAATAAACTTATTTTTGCTCCATTTACAGAAAAGGTGAGCCTTGAGGTAAAGGATTTCGACACTAGCAGTGGTGATTATAGTGACCATGAAGAACACCGGACACTTTTTTTTTTTTTAGTAAAAACACAACTAAAGGAGGACAAAACTGCCTGGCTCTCAAATGACGGTCTTACATGTGACAGCTGAGCAACGTCCCAAAATATGACAGAAATATAAGAGAGAAAAAAAAGAAACATCTGTATCAATATAGTATATTTCATATCTAAATGTGACATGATCTGTTGTAGAATCACAGAAAGGCTTCATCTGGATTTGTCTGTGCTAAGGTTAGTGTGTCAGAGAATGTGATGAACACGGGATTAGTGCACACACGCACACACACACACAAAATAGCCATAACAGGTGGACCGGATAGAGGGATAAACTGGGTAGGGGGATAGGGAGGGAGGGAGAGAGAGAAGACGTTGGGATTAAAACAGGCACAGTCTGGACCTTTCACTCTCCATTGATCCATCTATTCAACCATCCGTCCATTAATTCAGCAGCTCATCCAACCATCCTGCTCGTTCCCTTAAAAAATTTTTTTATATCAGGTGCGCTGTGCAATTTCCATGACACCAGAGTCAATGAAACTTGCTCAGAATAAATCATTTTTCAAACTCAATTCTTTTTCTTTTACTCATTGAAGGCAGTGGTATAGAAATAATCTGCATTACAAGTGTACGTTTAAAGTAGCAAATGCAAGATGAAAAGCACAAAGGAGGGTTATAGATTTCTCTTGCTGGCCCTCCTTCACACCACCAACTGTTTGAAAGAAAGAAAAAGAGACACAGAAAGGCTGTGGGCAGGGACGACGTGAAGAGAGGCACACAGTAAGACAACATGAGAGAAAAGAAAAGGAAGGCAGGGAGACAGAGGGAGAGGGCGGCAGGGAGAGAGACGAGACAAAAAAAGAAGGTGGTTGGTAGCCAGCTGTTACTCCATGATGATCTCCTGTCTCGCCATGCTGTCACGGACACTCACAAACAGCACTTACCACTGCAGGATTACATGCCCAGTTGCAATATAAGGAAATAAATCACTCAGATGACCAGAAAATGGCAGTCGAGCTGACATTTTACACAGTGCGAGAAACAGAAACACACACAGCTCTCCTGTTGTGGGATAAAACTGTGTGTGTGAGTCGTCACTGTTTCTATCTCTCAGTTTCCTAGCATATACTGTTTGGTCTTTTTCCGTCTTGCTGTCTGTCTGTCATCCTTGCATTTGCTCTGGTATTACTCTCCATACTCGCCTAGATGTCTGCTCTCAAGGAAGGCAAGAAAGTTATGGTCGAACCTGAAGAAAGATCTAATTTTGCTGTTTCTGCTCTATTTCTCAGTATCTCTGTGGTGTTTTATGTTGTCCTGGGAGCTTTTCTGGAAGGATGGAACAGTAACAGCCTGAATTTCCACCACACACACACACACACACACAGGCAGGGGATTTTTACCACTTTAGGTTGAGACCCAAAATAGGTCATGGACCTATCCCTTGTGTTTCCCCGTATGACAAGAGAAGCAATGTGCTTTAATGAACGTTGTTTTCAAAGCAAGAAACTAAACTTCCTAATTAGATTCTTTGTTAAAAAAAATAAACTTTTGGAATGCCTCAGTGAGAAAGATATTGTCCAAATCACAATAAATTCAGGCCTGGAAGAAAGGAAACGTGGGTAGTTCGATTTCTCTATTTTGTCAGTTTCCACAAAAATCATCCGTGGCAGCAGGGTGAGGGTTGTTTAAAAAGTACGGTGTGTGTTATGTACCTACTCAGTACCCATTTGTGTATCCTCAAGTGTGTAGCACTAAGAACGACCCTTTTGTGCCTATTAAACAACCACAGTCATGGATTCAACAAGATGCCAGAGATGTTTCAAAAGGGTCTTTTTTACCATCAGACATAACAGTGTCAGGCTGTTCTTTACGAATTTTTGGCAGCACAATGATACTGTGGATGTGCCACTTTACTTCCTCCCAATGGTTTTTCTATTTCCCGGAGATCTAGTGAATAGAAGTGTCACAATACATTGCACCAAATCATATCCTCCAACACAAGGCTCTAAATTCATGCATATGATGAACTGAACAGCTATCAACATGTTTTTGTTCACAATGTAATGTCGTCGTAGTGCACATCCTCACTTCGTGTCACCGCGTTTTGTGTCATACAGTTAAATTACCGAGAAAAAACAGGATAAATAAGTGGAGGAATGCGATAGAAACAGGTGTTTCCACACAGGACACGAGGACTCACTCAATGGATTGATGTGTATGAAAACGATGGGAATCATTCACTATGACTTTCATAATCTCAGATTTCGACCCATTTCAGCACCTGTGGAAGATTTTGAACCGACAGTGCTTTCTGTTCCCACCATCATAACACATGTTCTGAAGAACAAGCAACGTTAAAGGCACAGTGATGTGCGGTGGATGCTAATTGTTGCTCATCGGGTGAGATGTGTGCGTCGAGCATTTCATTCTCACGCTGCTGGTCAGCCTGCTTTCTTGAACTGCAGCTGAACTTGCTTACTGAAATATGAATAAACCATTTTCATGAAACTCTACACACTGCAGTACATGCAAATCCCTGACGGGTTGATTGGTGGTCCGGCAGCAACAGTCACACATGCCGACTGTAATATTCACCTGAACAGCGACTGAACCTCGTGACCCTGTCTGCATCCTTTATGCTGTTGTTTTATTTATGTATATGCGAGTCATTGTCTGGAGAAGCTAGATGCTGGCATAAATAAAGAGTTGTACTTGATAAAGTACATACAGAGCTGAGTATGTGTGTGAGTGTGTGTAGGTTTTCAGTGGGTGTTGATGGAGAAGCTTTTGGACTGAAAACAATTGCCTAGAAAAAGACAGTATACAGTAAAATGTCAGAATAGACTCGTGATGGTACACTTTATTTAAAGACTGTAGATTCAACTCTGAGTAGGGTGCAGGAACTTCACCACTGATACTGCATAATTCATGTTTATTTAAGTCACTGCTTAGTACTGAATACGTTACTGGAGACAGGCAGAGGTAAATCTCTAGTGTACTTTCTACCTCAGTTTATATTGGCTCAGTTGCTACCTTGACTTTCAGAAAGTATTCGGCTGTGAATTTGTGTGAATGCACAAAACATCCTAGATATGTGTTATGTGCTATTGTACACAACGTGTGTCTGTGCATTACACAAGGAGCCTGATTTTCATTAGACTTGGTGCCTGTGCAAAAACAAGCTTAAATTTGGCACAAATGTATGTGACAAGTTTTTGCAATTTTGGTGATCAGTGGTGGCAGCACAAAATCCTGGCACAATGTGGTAGACCGGCTGAATACATTATTAGAATTGCAACAGCTCCAACACACACCCACCATATGTCGCTATCTTTGTGGGGACTTCCCATAGACACAATGTCTACAGTAACTAAAAAAAAATACTAACCCATCCCTGACCCTAACCCTTACTTTAACCACCAAACAAATGTTTTGTTTTATCAATAACACCAACATAGTTTGGAAAACTTTGCTTTCCTAGTGGTGCCTTGCAAAATGTCCGCACAAGTCTCTGTGGGTCTGTGGCTCCCAGTCAGTCCCGCCAAGCAATACACCCCATGCAGTAGGTATCACTAACATTTGTGTTAGCGTGTAGCTGATCAAAACGTTTTGGCTTCGTACAAGCACATACGCGCGTGTTAATCTGTCAGAAAGCCATTCGCAGGCGCGTTTCTTTAGCCCATCATATTGGTTTGGCCATGCGTTTGAATAAAAGGGAAGTGTGAAATTTGGCAAATAGAAATAGAAAAAAAAAAAGTCAAATTGCCACAGCCCCACAGGCTACCACGTGGTTGCTAGGCAGCAATGACATTTCCTGCTCTTCTCTGAGAGACAGTGAGAGAGAAAGAGTGAGAGAGAGATGTCACATGTGTCTTTACTCAATGTGACGGCTGGCAGTGCATATTCAAATATCACACCACACATGCACGCACACACACACGCACGCACGCACGCACGCACACACACACACACACACACACACACACACACACACACACACACACACACACACACACACACACACACACACACACACACACACACACACACACACACGCGCGCGCTCAACCCAAAATCCCCTGGTGTGTGTTGACAGGCTACAACTGTCAGCGCGTCCTGCTGCAGCTCTGTTTCTCACTCACTATCCCTCGCTCTCTTCTTACACTGTCTTGCTCTCTCTCTCTCTCTCTCTCTCTCTCTCTCTCTGCCTCTTTTCACCCTCTATCCCTCAACTTTTCCATTCCACTTCTTCTCTTCCCATCGTTTTTTTTTTCCTCCTGCAGCAGCAAGTCGATGACTTCTCTCATCCCGTCTATCCTGTCCTTCCTCTCCGAAAGCCTCTTCAGTGGTAGTGGAAGGGTTGTGAAAGGGTCTGGAGCAACAGTGCAATGAGTCTGCTATGAATATATCTTTACATCTGCTGGGAAACAGGTCATCCTTACCAGTCCTGGCTGTGGAAAAACAGCTATCCTGTAGAGCTCTTGTACAGATTCTCATTTCTATCACAGACCTAAGTAGGCAGAGAGAACGAGACAGCAAGCCTGCCTAGACTTGTAGTCATTAGGAATGAGCCTGAAGCTGCTTGTCCTGCATGTTGTTTTGAAAATCAAGAGATGAACTTCACCAGAGAAATCTGTGGATTGGCAGTCACTGTCACTTCTCAGTGTTAAGTAAAAACACACACTAAACCCCATGGGGAGTCTGCCATAGGCTCCTCAAGACGAGTAGCAATTCACATCATTTACAACAACAGACATGGTGTGTACAGGCTAATAGTTACTCTAGCTCCAGCTGAAATGCTAAGAGCAGCAATAATTCAGCCCAATAACAAATTAAATATTCAGTACCTAACTACATACAATATGTGCACTTATGTAGGCTGCTGGAGACTGAAGCACTCAAGTAAAAGTACTGCTGAGCAAACTTTACTCAAATAAAAGTAAAATTACTATTGTAATGTACTTAGATAAAAGTGGAAAAGCAAGTCAGTTAAACTACTCTACACTTTGTTGCATTTTTATAGGGGTGGGGGGTGATGATGATAATGTCATATGATGCTATATAATAGAACTATGAAATCAAAGAACAACGTTAGGCTAAAAAATAAGATGTATTAAGTTGCTGATGTATATACATTGACATGCTTATTTATTGCTGTTATTGTGTCCAAAGACAATGATAAATTCTTTTTCTATTGATGGACATTTGCATCCTGTTCATATAATTGATAATCAGTGACAAAGTGATCCTCTTCCTCAGTGTAGCATCACTACAGTGAACCAGAAAAGAGGAAGAAAACTCAAACCATTAAACAAGTACAATAAATAACAAGGGCTATTAAGCTTTATTAAGTTGCATAGATTAAATAACACTTGCCACCTTATCATTAAGCATCACCAAGGCAGGCAATACAAAGCTGTAAAAACAATATACACTCCACAATGGCCTCAGCCCAAAAAGACACATTAAAGCAGATAGAGAGCTTCACAGTTGTTGCACACAGTTTAGTGCACACACACACACACACACACACACACACACACACACACACACACACACACACACACACACACACACACACACACACACACACACACACACACACACTGCTACATTGCTACGAAACACTGTGGTTGTTGACACCTTAGTGAAAGTAAAAGTCACCGCTGATCCACCATGATCACATTGACCCAGCATGCACCTGTTGGTCACACAAACATCCCAGGTGGTGCATTAAGTAATTCATCAGTAATTACTTTAGATTCAGAAGCAACCTCATGCCAAGGTACGATAATGCTAAAATTAACCATACTCGGAAATTACATCATCCTTAATTTGATTGCATTGTTTTGCTTTTTTTTTTTGTACTGTTCACAAAATGCAGGGAGCAGTGCGACCGACCCCTTGCCTGCACCGATACTCCAGGTAATGTATACATTTGGACCATAGGTGCCTTAAGTTGACATGGAGCTCTGTGGACATCCTGCAGTTGACTGTTTTGAATATAGTCAAAAAATCACACAACTTTCTTATATTATCAAGAGTAAATGTAATGTGTTACTTTCACCCCCACACACGCACATCTAAAAGTAGCACATTTAAATTAAACTGTGACAGTTAAAACTCAACACGTACATCTGCTGAGCAACAATCAACTCAACAGACACAGACCACGTAAAAGACGGAGGAAATACGTTTTTACACAAGTATTTCGATCAATAAGAGGAACAGTTATTGACACTAAAAGGCGCTAAGTTGAGCTTTTCACACTGCACTTAACTTTGGGGCTCAGAGAGCTTTTACACAGGCACAGTCCTGTCATATTCCAAGTGGTCTAACCTTGACTTTAGCCTACGGCTTGCTGGCCTTGCTCCGGAGCAGTCTGCAGGGTTATCTCCGGAAAGACACCTACACAGGGGGCTAAAAGGTGCCACTGTGAAACAGGGCTACAATAACTAATGGAATTCGGATTCTTGCTGTTAAAGAGTAGTGACACTACATGTCTTTCTAGAGTGAAAACATCAAAACTGTGTGCTCCTATGGACATTTCACCGGGTGCCATAAGAATGTGTGTGTAAAAAGGGGTTAATTTAGCTCAGGGCTATTCTTATGCATATACAGTATGAAAGGCCCGACAGACAGCTGCTGATGACCAATGAGCAGTGAGCATTCAGAGCAGGGGCACACATGGATTGTAATTGTATACGTTCATGCATGTGGATCAAACAGAGATGAGTAAAATATGTCTGCTGACAACGTACATGGGCCCAGTTTATTCAGGTGAAGACTTTCTCTCTTAAGGAACGTAGAGTGCTTCCAGGAAAGAAAAAAAATGTCAATAAAACCAAAGTTTTGAGCTCTTCTTTGAGCCGCAAACCACTAATATGGAGTGAGAAGCCTGTTAAAGCAACCTAGCATTGGAAATGGGACCTGAAATAAAATGGTCTTACCACTAGCGTTAAAAAATTCAAGTCCAGTAAAATCCCTTTGAATCAGCTCATACTATAGCCTACTATATGTCAATTTGTGCCAATGTGGACAACAATCTTCTTAACACAGGTGCTTTGAAAGGAGGGATGACACAGGTGAAGGAGGGGGAGACGGATGTTATAGTATTTATACTTGCTGGGTGAAGTCCAGCAGCAGTCCAATGCTCCGGTTGCATGGCTAAATGGTGCTTTTACTCCTCCAACACTGACAAGTGATCAAGCCTCCGCTGGGACAAGGCAGGGAGCAGAACCGGCCATTGTTTTGGGCCATGCTCCAAGGAAGGACCTTGGACCTTCAGGCTGGTCTAAAACAGCCGCAGGCTCTGGATCTCCTGCGATGCTGGAGACAGGCCACTGAGGACGGAGATCACTGTCCGACTCTGGAGTGGAGCAGCCAGGAGAGTGAGATGGACTGGTTACGTCACATCACCTGCACTGCTTAGCAAGATACACATAGTCACTCAGTACTGAAGTGAGTTTTTAACATTGTTTGAGGCTGTAACGCTTCCATTTTGATTGATGGCAGTTAGTTTGGCAACATACGATGAATAGATGAATAGGGGGCAGAAGATCAGAGCCCTTGTCAGTGTCAGACTTTCCTCGAGGCTGTAGCTTAGACCCACCAACGAATCGAACTTGGAAAATAATACAAAAGATTTGTTCATTCAGTTTTTGGCAGCACTACATGGGTTGTCTGTCAGATTCATTACTTGCTGGATTTTCAAATTGGGCTTTTTTTCTAAAATTCAAAACTAATTAGGGGAATGGAGGGCCTGTGAATGTTTCACACCCTTTCTACACAGCCTTTTTTTTTGTAATGTAATGAAACTGGTGACCTTTGAACTCAACCTCTATGAGTTACATATCGTCACAACTAAAAGTCATGGACTGGTGATTTTTATATTTATGAATACTATACACTTTGTTTTAACACGACGTTCACGGTTCACTGAGCTGCAAAGGCTTGACTGCAGCAGGTTCCTCATATGAACTTTAAGAGCTTATATAACTGCAGACTGTAAGCCCTGTTCACATCACTGTGATTTAATGTATGGTAATGGACTCTCAACATTTAATATCACATATGTTTTTCCATGAAGGGCTAAACTCTGGATTTCATCCAGTACGTCCTGTTAGATTCTCTCAGTCCGCACGTTCTCCACTCGTTCTCTCCAAGAGTTTATATTGTGACAAAGAGTAATTTATCTAAAATTGTCAGCTCTCAAAACTGTCAGGCTTAGCAACACATAGTGAGCAGCCTATCAAACTCACACGATTCCAACAGTTGCAGACATGTACAAAAAACGGACGTTGATAAGTGATGTCTTAAATTGGGCTTTTAGGCTGTCATCTCTCTCGCTCTTTCCTCACACAGTCCATTAGTATAATGCTGTTTAATGTTTTATAACAAAATAATCAAAGCTGAGACAAATGCACACATACACACTATTGTCATAATGGATTCACACACACACACACACACACTGAATAAGTTTATCCAGTTTATTTCATTTGATAAATGATTCACAAGGCTGCTGTAATTTTTACACTGCAAAGAACTTTCGTCCCTGGCTTTCGTGCCACCGTCCACCCAATTTATCACAATAGCCAAAATGGACCGTGCATTTTGTGCATTTAATCATGACCTGGCACAATGAATGCAGTGTGATGCAAGTGGAAACATTGAGTGTCTTGGTTAGGACATAAACAGCCACAGTCCTTGCCTGAGGGCTTGATCTCTGCAGTTTTCACTAACAGCCGTACTACACTCCACAAGTCAGCATGAGCAACAGCAGGCAATGCTATGACTGTGGCTCTGTAGTATATTCTAACTGTTTATCTCACAGTGGCAATGTCACAGAAGCTAATTATGATTTAAACTACGTGGATCTTAAAAAAGCCATTAGCTTTAAGATGTAGAGAATGAGCTGCGTTGCACTTAGAAACCATCCTGACCAAACTTGGGAGAGTCTTCTTTCTAGTGCAGTCGTTTGCTAGTAGATTTGTATAGAGTATAGAGTTTATTGATTTTGTTTAAACAGCAATGACATTGGTGAGTTTTGACAGTCACTCTCCGAGACTTTATCTTTCAAAAGTAAAATCCATACGTATATCATAGAACAACATTTGAAACTTTTGAGAACATGTACAATTGTGGGGTGAAAACTTTTGTTGCATTAGTTGTAGCTGTGGAGATTTCTTTAAAACTCCACTAATATACAATATGTGGTTTTCAGAGGGGATATGTGTAGGAGTATTTCTTGGCCGGGAGTACTGACTTACTGCAGTCTCCTCTGGTTGCCAGGCAACCTCACAGTAACGTCAAGACTCCAGAAAGTCACTGCTCCAGGGCAAATAAATTTTAATAACACAAATTGTCTTCAGTTCTTGTACAGACTAAACAAATAAGACATGTTAACTAGAAAGTGCAATTTCTGGAGAAATAGCGGTGTGAATGCTGTCTGCTGCCGCCGCCATAGCGCTCCGCCACTGTCGCTGAGATGCTGCTCTAATGTTGCACTGCTCCTTTCACGCAGCTCTGCTGCCACCTGGTGGCTCAAACGTCAGTAATATGCTGCTGCTCCTGTCGTGCTCCCTTACTGATGGTACTGTTTTCATTGGGATGACACACCTCTGAAAATGTAGGTTTTACTTTTATCAGAGTGATAAAGTAACTACAGAGCTCTATGTTCTGAATGTGTGATCTCCATATCAGTTATCACGTCAGTAATTACTTAATTAACAGTCTAAAACACACACAGTTTGTGTTTATCTGTTTAAAAACTGAGCACAAGGTGAGGAGACACTTTTACGGTGAGAACGCTGGAATGTCCGACTGTCCCTGAACGCCCCTTGTCGGAGCTCCGTTGAGCTGAGCTCAGTCTTACAGAGATTCATACACCTCTGAAAATGCAGGTTTTACTCAAAACGGTCCAGTCACAGCCATAAAGTGCAGACCACTGGTCATAAGAGATTCTCCTGAACACGTAGATGTAAGCTAAGGTCTCTATCTGGTGAAATGAGCGCTTGCTAGCAGGTAAGAGAAGTGTTTCTCTCTCCCTCCCTCCTCTGTCATTTTAACATGGCAGTCAATGAGCCGTTGGGTCGGTGCTCCCGTCGCTCCGAGGCTCGTGGGACGCGCTGCGTGCGTTTCTGTGTGTTGTGAGCCACATGACTGCGTGTCCAAGGACTTAACCTGCATTTTGAGCGATAAGCTGTGACTGTGGGTGAAACGGTTCGGACAAACCAGCGAGTTAAAGACAAAAGCTTCATGTGATTTTTCCGCTCCTCCACGCTCTAGCGATGACGTCACCGCTCTAGCGCGGCCACATACACACTCATGTAAAATGAGAAAAAGGAGGGAGAAACTTTATTTTTTTAAAAGACGACTGTGATGAAATGGTGAATGGCACAAAGGAGGTAGAGGTATGTGCTGAAAGAGGGAGAGATAATGAACGTTTTACAGCTTCAATGGAGTTTCTAGCTAAAAGCATGAAGGAGCTGTGAGGGCTAGAAGTCGGGTGAAGAAATTTCACCTTGTGAAACTTTCCTCCATTCATTCCTATGGGGAAATTTTGACAGTTAATATGGAATATTATGGAAACTGTACATGTCAGAGATGTGAAAAGTCATTGCCCTCGATTCCCGATTGAGCTGCACGTCCTCCATTGGAATGAAGTTTCTACCTTGAGCGGTTTGGGGGCTGAATTGCGGCAAAAAATCTGGCGGAAGAATAAGAACATATGTTGTGAATGCTTTCACACCAATGAATGGGCTTTAAAGGTGCTGGTAGGTGGATTTCGTTATCTTTCGACAGACAGGCTAGCTATTTCCCCCTGTTTACAGTCTTTATGCGAAGCTACGCTAAGCAGCTGCTGGATCTAGCTTGTGGTATCGTTCTTCTCATGCAATTCATGGCAAAGAAGTAATTAAGAGTATTTATTATTTTAAGCAGTAAACAAAATAGAGGCACAGCAGTCTCTTTTTGTATCAAACAAAAAAAAAAAATTGGTGGCAAGTGGTACAACACACCGCATGTCCAATACACTGTAAAGGACCAGTCTGAATCCACCATGTTCGAAAAAGCTGCCATCATCCTGTCTTTTTCAGCTTTCTTCTGGCGGAGAAAATTTTGCCCACTCCATGTACAGTTAGGATTAAATATGTACTTAACAGATTTTGGACAGATGAAGGGTAAAACGGGCTGCTTGAGTGAGCGGCCCATCAGTTCCAGTGTGACCTTGTGCAGTGGGAGCTTAGACGAGCAGAGAGGGAGATGGAGCTCTCAGCTTATGTAAGTGGTGTCACATTCTGACTTTGCTTCAGTGCTAACTGGCATGGTCTGGTCCCCTCTGATATACGAGACTGTAGCCCCATCTGTGTGTGTGTGTGTGTGTGTGTGTGTGTGTGTGTGTGTGTGTGCCTGTCTGCCTGTGCATGTGTTTGCATGAGTGACAAACAAATAGTGAGCTGCTTAACTGTGTAGGTTTGTGCGAGTGATTTTGTGTGTGTGGGGAAAAAGAGACGGGGTAGAAGAAAGGTGCATGTGTTTGTGTGGTTCATTAATAGCTTTGCCAGAGATACATGTGTCTCAAAGCTGCCTGCAGACATCAAGGGGAAAGAGAAAGATGTTAAGCAAGGGAGGAGAAAAGGGACAGGCTTGCAGAAGGGGGTGACAGTGGTAGGAGAGAGATCAGACACCCAATGTGATTTATTTGTGGTTATGAAATTTGTTCCATATACCAACATTTTTCATCTATATGTCCCTGCTGAGTTTGGGATCTAGGATGGCTTTGGGTTGCCGCTGTCTGTTTTTAGATGAGATTCAACTGTACAGATAGCCCTTTCCTCTGTGTGTGTGTGTGTGTGTGTGCTATATGGTGTGTATGTGGCTAGTTACAGTCGTCTTTAAGGATTCAATATTGTGTTCTTTGGCTGTTTTATCATGGACTGTTGTGCATGTTCCTTGAACCCAATTTATTCATTCAGGGTAGGTAATAAAATTGTTCTAAAATTGCTAACAGAAAAAGACCCTCAAATGTTCACTTTAGCGAGATGGGGCATTGTCAACCTGTCAGAAAACATCATTCCCACGAGATATCAGAAAGCTGTCGTCTGATCCAGTGACTGCTGTGACTGATGGAGCTTTAGCAATGGAAAGCTTACAGAAAGCTAGAGAGTTATTAAAAGACAAAAACATAATCAAACCGGTGTAAATTATTATCACCCATCCAAGCATGACTAAAGGATGTATTGGATGTCTTAATTATAGCACATACGCAATCTGAGACCTTCAGATTACTAAACTTTCATAAAGTGATATCATGAAATCATTTTTTGCTTAACATCATTCTTAGTTGACACAAGACCCCAAAAGACAAGGTTGCAAAAAGTGATTTACCAAGTTTAAAACAATGCTAATGTGACACTTTAAAATGCCATCAGGCCTGCGAATATGTGAATATGTGAATATGTGGTGCTGACAACAGGGGCTCCCACCAGCAAAAGCAATGCCTAATTATAGCCAAGCAGCAGCTACATCAAACAGCCTGTGTGGGGCGGAAAACAAAGGCATATAGTCATTTAAGACTGTAAAGAAATAACAGTCTGTATTAATTCTGCCCACTTTTTCACTTACAGTGGTGCAGAGAAATAAAGGACACCCGATGGCTCACTCCACTGTTGGAGGAAGAGCTTTATTTTGATCAGCTTACATTTTACATGTACTTGCCAAACTATTGTGCAGTATTTGATTATGTCTTATGGTGATGTTCAGACATCAAACTGGCAACATGTAGGTCACAAGTAAGACACGCCTGTCAAAATATATTAGAGAGAGGATCTCCAGTCGAGTTTTGATTGAACACAGAGCTATGAGACACGAACACCAACTATTGTTGAGACTACACAAAGTGGCTGGTACTGATGGGATATCATAAAGCATTTTTACCTTTTTTGTTTATTGCTGTCATAATTACTTTTCAACTAGAATCTAAATCCCACGTACGGTAAATCTTTCCAATATTTTGTAGGGCCCTAGGGAAAATAAAGCAGCCTGGCTGTAGACTGAAGTTGCTTGTGATGGTGGCAAGTTCACCGTTGAACTTTTTATTGTCATTAATTGTGAAGCAATAATGTGGGATCTGTACCCATATGATCCTCTTCACTATAATCAGTAAATGGTATTCTGATGTCAAGAACACAGGATCTCTGGTAACAGCAAAATCAGCGTCCAAGCTATACATAAGAAGAGCAGGTGAAATTGTGTGTGTACAATATGCTTTGAACATGATGCAGAAAAATGCAAAAAAGCTATTTAAATGACTACATCTGTTGTAAACTCCCTAGGCCTCTGTGTAGACAGCCGGGCTGAGTCAGACGACTTAATATGTGTTGAATTCCACTGTTGACTGCAGCATTAGTGCTCACCTCCTGCATACATTTGTGATAAACACACTGCAATTGTGCAAAATGTGTGTGTGTGTGTGTGTGTGTGTGTGTGTGTGTGTGCGTTATTTTGATCTATTTAAATGAACCAGAAATTCATCTGTTGCTGAACAGTGTTTAATTTAACAACAAAAGCAGCGATGCCAAGGGTTTCCATTAGGAAGAAGAGTATTGGGAGTGCATATGTGGCAGGAGTCTGAGCTGAAGTCTTAATCATTCTTTTCCATATTCCCCTCAGAAAATGCGTTTATGGCGAGATCAGCTATTCATTTTTTATGTGAAGCGCAGGATAATAGGTTCTTGTAATCAAACATGAGTGTTCTTTCTTAAAAAAAAACATCAGGTTTTTAATTGAATTACAGCTCTTTCTTCTTAACAACTTGATTTCTTTTTTTTTTCTTCTAAGCCATAAAGAAACTCACATCATCAAAATTATCAGCATGATTTTAATTGATGTGATTCACTGCTGCAGGAGACATCGTCAGCTTGTCTTGGAAAGTTTGTCACTGTCATTTATTTGAAAAGTGATGCATTATTTTTAACTCCCATGCCACGTCTACTGCAGATATTCTATTTTCTGTCTCCCACAAACATGGACTTGGTAAATTACAATTTAATGATTTAATGGATTGTATAATAGAAAGTTGCTTATGTCTCCAGCGATATATCTAAATGTGTTTAAAAATGCATGTGGCATCGACAGTTATTTCCAATTATCTCTCTTCCACTCACTGTGTTTTAGACACACACGCATGCATGCACACATGCACTTGCGTGCACATACACACACACACAGCACTACATATTTCTTAACATGGTAATGAGAATATTGCTTTTATGGCATGGGTCATGTATTATGTTAATTACATTTAGGCCTCTAGTTCATATGCAGTCAAAAAATATGGCTAATGAATGTACAGACTATTGTATTTGTTGCCACTGATACCAGTTGTGAGTGTTACTATTCTAATGAAATCCACAGCTTATCGCATACGCAGAATATTCATACTCTGCTTCAGGCATGAGGTTGACTGCTTGTTTGAAAACAGAAAGGCAACACTAAAGCACCCCTTTCAGAACTTGGTTTCAAGTTTTGTGTTATGCCACTCGCTGTGTTTGTGATTCCCACTGTAGAGGAAAGGACTCAAGACTGTTCAGTAGCATTTCTGCTTTTTGCAGATGACATGCTGCTCTTCTGTTGCCTTCTGCAAGTATGGGCTTTAAAAACAAGTGAGAAACAGAGAGAATATGGTTCAAAATCTCTAAGTCCAAGGCCATGTTTTTTTTTTGTAGGACAAAGGTGGATTGTGCCCTTTGGCGAGGAACTGAGTTGCTTCTCCATGTGAAGCAAGTTAAAAGTACTTGTGTTTTCATTCCCAGTTGAGAGTGAGATGGAAAGTGCGATAGGGAGTGGATCAGTGCATCAACCACTTTTATGTGGGAGTTGTACCATCTTGCCATGAAAAAGAAGGCACTGAGGTCGGGGTGAGACTCTCACTTTAATAATCAGTCTATACAATACAATCCACTCTTATGGTCATGACCTTTGAGTGGCGACTCAAGGATAAAATCACAAGTAAAATGGCTGAAATAACCCTGATTTGTAGGGTGCCTGGTAACAAAGTGAGGGTCTAGGAGCCAGCTTAGGTTGTCTATTCATAACTCCAGGACTCCTCCCTTTAGCTCTATTCTGGGCACAGGTGGGCAGAAGAAGACCCACGTAATAGAAAGATTGTATGTGAACTAAGTAGCACAGGAACAATTTGTCATCCTTGGGGGGAGCTGGATGATGTCTAGACTCTTTTCTTGGTCAACTGCCACATGAATAAGGCAGCAGTATGGATGATTAGATTGATTGAATGACGGATGACTGTTTAGATGACTGTAGAAAAACCTTCAAGTGGGTGATGATGATTTATATGTACCAACTATAGTCATTGCCACTAACGGACAAACCCATCTCCAATGTAACAGCAAAAATAAGGTCACTATTCTTTTTACTTTAAATCTCACTAATTAGGTATGCGTATTGTAGCACTCAGTACATCCTATGTAGGTCTCAGAGCAATTTCTAAAGCTCTGCTCTTGGTAGAAACACCTCTGATCTTGGATCAGTTTCTACAGCTTAGTCTAGCCGATCTCGTTCTTGATTCAGAGTACAAACTGATCCTTTTTCAGCAGTCGGTGAGGCTTAGTGCCAGCTTCAGGCACAGCTAAGCTGCAGTGGACCCAGGTGCAACGATGCTTTGTGTGCCCAGCCTCACCACCTCCCCCACCCAACTACCCTGCCCACTTCACATACGACGACAGACTGAATATTCTTTTGGATGAGGTTCCCCGTGGGGTCCCACAAGATCACGTGAACAGGGACAGCTGAACTGCCCCGTCGCATTTCCATGACATCTCAATCGTTGGTGGTAGCCGAGGAGAAAATAAGATGCGGCCCACACACTGATACTGAGGCAAGGGTAATCCAGAGATTAGAGGGACAGACTTGTGAGCTGCAAGGTTGAGCAGATTGTTCATGTAGTGATTCTTGATGTAAGATGCCTCAAACTACAGAGATTGTACAATTGTACCTGTCCTGTACTCGTGTCTTCTGCTCTGCACTCTTGTGTTTGCAGTTAATAGACCAGACACACCTGAGTGCTGTACACTCCAGTCTCACTTTGCTCCCTCATGCTGCCCCTTTCATGCTGTTTCAATAGTATCTCCTCGATCACGAACGCACTTGGATCAGCTTGAAAACACTTGCCTCCTCCCATCTTCTTTCAGCCACAAAATCTTGCGGTATACTGTATGTAAGCTGATAACATGCATAAACACAAACAAGAAAGCCTGCACAGTTATTAATTTTTTCCCACTATGCTATATTATTGCGCATCTGTGTCAGGTGTACTTTTGAAAGTGCTTGTGCTCTGCGTGTGTGTGTGTGTGTGTGTGAACGGTGCTGAAGGAGATCAAAGAGCTGTGGGTGTGTGTGTGTGTACGGAGATGGCGACAGCTCGTCTTAAAGGAATTTAAAGATTTCCTGGATGACTACGATGACAGATTTTGTACAACTGTCACACACACACACACACACACACACACACACACACAGATTTCATTAGCTTGACAGTCTCACCACACACACACACACACACACACACACACACACACAGGTTTCATTGACGCTGACAGGTGTTCATCCTCACATCCACGCAAATACACACCTGGGAGAACACAGGTTTCATCATTCTGACAGTAACTGAACCTGTTTGACCAGCAGGGCTCGTTGTACAAACCCCCCACCCCACCATCCCACCCCCTTAGCCTTTTATTCCCCTCCTCTTTTCATAACTCTTTCCTCCCAACCTCTCCCTCCCTCCTCTTTTTTCTTCCTATTGCCTCTATCCTCACATCTTCAGTTTCTCTCCTCTTTGTCCCCTCTCCTCTCCTGCAAAAACATATTTTTTTCTGCTCACACTTTTCCCCTGCACCTCCCTTTCTCCTTCAACCCTAAATATGTCAAAAATTACTTTTTCAGTCATTGCAGCTGTTATGTTCTTCAAACATGTCCTGGAGGGCATTACACTGCAAGTTCACAGCTCAATCAAAACACATCACACATAAGATGTCCATACTGTGCTTCATGTCATATTCTAATTGCATCAAGCAAACATGTACGTTTGAGAATATTACTCACTGTTCGTGGCTGTGAATGGTGTTTGATTGGTATGCATTCATTCCTTGCATTGGTGTGAACCACTTTAAAACATTGACGCAAAGCTAAGTTGAGAACCACTGCAGGCAGAAAATAATATTTTCAGAACTCTGAGAGAGAAAGAGCCATGCAGACGCAAAAGGAGAGACAGAAGCAGCGAGGGGGAACATAGATGGGACAGACGGATAAAAGTGGCACTCTGGGGGATCAAACTCCCTGTGATGGACGGGAAAGTCAACTCACCCAGCTAAGAAATGGGAAACAAAGAAAGACGGGGGAAATAATGGAAATCAGACCAACAAAAGTCAGGAATAGGAAACTCAATGTTGGAGTATGGAGGGAAACATGGGTAGAGCAAAAAAATGAAAATGAATATATATATATAGTTTCAGCAGTGTATAGCACACCAGTCTCCAGTTGCTTATGTGACCTGTCTGTTGTAAAAGACCTCTGTATTTCCTTTACACAGGGCTACTGAACTCTGCATAGCCTGAACAGTGCTCACCATAAATCCCTAAACAGTCACACCGCAAAAAGCATTAAACATGAGTACACAAGCAAATGAGTAAACAGAGATTGGTGCTTTGTGCTGCTCCTGAGCATCTAATAATGATAATACTGATTAGTAGGTAATAAAAGATATACAGCACGAGGCCATTACTGGATTTATGTCTCCAGGGATCACACATGAGGAAGAAATCAGACATTAGTTCCTGTCAACACAAACTATGGAGGGAAGTAAATAGAGAAAAGTGGAGGGCAGCAAGAGAGGCTAGAAACAGAGAGAGCGAGATTGATTCCAGAGGGCGTGTGATGAGCATTGTGCAGTTTTAGCAGTAATCGATATCCAGTGGAAACTGATCAGCAAGACCGAGAAATGAGGAATATAAATGAGGAGGTGGATGCTTTCGAGCAGTGTTCTCTTCTCTTTCTGTCATTGTTATTCCATTTAACTCATTTCTAGTGCACTTCGTTTCCCATTTTGCCTTTTTCTACCTTCCATTCTCTCGGATTCTTCCTCCAGCCTGTGATTTTTTCCATTCACTGAGTGGTGTGATAGCATTCATTTTGCTAACAGTGAGATGCTATATTACATTGGTGGGTAAATGGGTGCCCTCCAGTACTGAGTTGTACAACAGAGTGGTTGCAAATGGTAGACACTGAAGCTCTGTGTGTTTTTGTCCCGAGGCTGCTCTCACACACTGCGCTAACTACTGCCACTTAAACTGAGAGGCATATAGATACTGCAGTGTAACACATGCTCAAAAGCTGGCACAAAACTGTTCACAAACATGTAATGCATCATAAACGCTTGTATAAGCATTATAGTAGAAATATATATGTTCATACAGCTATTCAAAAGATACAAAGCAGCTGTCTTGATAATATAGAATTTTGTGCTTTAAGAGACATTTTGCTGTAGCGCCGCTCAAATAAAAAGTATACACGTCCTTAATGCATGCTTTTAAAGACCTTGTGTCAAAGTGTATGTGCAGCAGGAGCCATTAAGTCTCCAGTCCACCTCTTTCAGCAATCCCCCATTAGTGCTGTACTGGTAAAGCAGTCTCCTCTTTTTCAAAGACTGTAGACAGAGCTGTAAAGACCAAATTGGAGCACAAACCTTTACCTTTCAGATGCTATATCATTATAATGAGACATTAAATGTATACTGTCTGGATGAGAGAGCAGGGCTGTGAATGCAGCTTTGCGTATAGGCCAGTCTGTTAAAACACTCACTTGGAAACTTAAATCTTTCATTCTCGCGCTCATCCTAATGCCAGCATCAACCCTGAAATGACCATTCGCATATGATGTTTGGAAAGCATTTAAAAGTGGACGCTTCTTTGGACTATTGGGGACACTACATAATAAAATTCTCTTGACAAAGACATGCTCACATCATGCAGATTTAAACACACACACACACACACACATACACACACACAGGATTTACAAATAAAGCCATGGCTTTCTTTCAACCGAGGAAGTGACACGTCGCATACTGAGGAGGGTTATGAAAGGGTGTGTGAGTTCAAGAGTGAGAGGTGACGGGTATGTGCTCTGTATGTGTGCATGTGTGTTGAGCAGTGTGAGGCAGCTGCTGGCACTGGCGCAAAGTCACGAGTTATTTCTAGGTCTGACAACCAATAGATTACTTTGGTTCTTGCATTGCTCCGAGATGAAACAACTGTCTGAACATCAGAACATGGAAAAAAAAAAAAAAAAAAAACCTCAGATGATCACTTGGAAGCCTTTTTTTATTCATGTTATTCCCTCTTTTCTCTTTGTTCCCCTGGCTTGATGAAAACCAAGATTTACAACAGTGCTTCTAATAACCTATTAAACTCCCATTTATTGTATTGTCACAGCTTCTGCCTCAGAGTAGCGGGCTAATTAGTAGCTGTTTACACATTGAACTCTGCCAAAAGAAACCTTCACAAAACTTTGACAAAAAGGAATATTAGTTTTTTAATGACTGATTGGAGGTAAGATGTTGCAGTACTTGGTTTTTCAAAGTTTATCTTCGATTGAAATAACATTTGACTCAGCGTAGTACAGCGTGGGGAAAAATAGGAGCGGTATTGTTTCTTTACTTGTGGGAATTAATATATATCTGATGCTGCTCATGTGGGGATTCTTGAATCCTTATCTAATAAAAGAGTTTGGTCTAGACCTGCTCTTTATGTAAAGCGTCTTGAGATAATGCTGTTATGATTTGGCGCTATATAAATAAAGATTGATTGATTGATTGAATTAGTTGCTTTGTAGTCGTTAATTTTTAATTATAGCTTTTTGAATAAAATAAACTTTATCTACAATCAGTGTGATTAGGTAACTTAAATAAATACATCTACAAAGTAGGCAGGAATGGGCACATTTCAGAGTCGTGGTCACCCAAAGTCCAGCCCTTCATTTTTAGTTAATTCTTCCAAAAATAATGTTCAAATTAGAGTCAACTAAAAATTAATATTTACTGTGTGGAAACAGGTTTATTTTTCTACTGTAGCAAAATAGGCCGTCAGTGGAATCAGGGCATTGTTTGTTTTGGCAGATCTTCAGCAGTGGTTGTACCTCGCTCAGATGTGTTTGCCATTTTAAGCCCTACAGTATATAGCAAACCAGGTCAGCATGCCCTTCTGTTTTCTCATATATTTTCTAACATTTAGTCCTTTAAATGATGTTTTAGGTGTTTTATTTTGCTGTGTTCTTTTTTTGTACCCTTATGAACAGTGAAAGTGTTTTTTTTTTTGCTGTTATCATTTCTGGTGTTTATACCGGCATTAAGAGATCCTAATGTAAGTGACAGGGAACGAAATCCAGCCCTCATTCTGTGTGAAAACCTCTTCAAATTTTTATCTAAAGCTAACATTCTGCTTCAGCAGTCTGCGTTAATCAAATTAAGTCAGCATCTTCCAAAGGCTTTTTGTACAACATTTCCTCATTTTGTTACTTTCTTTCTGCTTAAGCTCAGCAGTGACACACTGTCTGTGGGAATGTGGAAACAACGTTATACTAAAAAGACTAAAAAGATTCACTTATATGATATGTACTTTATTTGATTAACTCAGACAGCTGAAGCCTCATGGTAGCTATTCAGATGAACTATTCAACATCTTTTTGCACATAACTGTGATGACGTACTTCTAATTTAAATTTAACATGAATCATTAACACGTATTCTTGGATAGTTATTTTATCCAACAAAACAAACACACCAAAAAAACAATATCTTATCCATATCACCCATCAACAGTATTCACTCACTGCCCTCTTACTCTGGCCATTGTTCTTTTCATCTTCATCATTATTGTCACCTTCTAGCATGTTCTTGCCTTGTGTTATTAGCATCGGTCAGCACACCAGCATGCTCACCTTTGATTTTGCTGTCTCTGCAATGCAATATTTGCTACGCTGGAATTTGTTGAGCTTGGGGGCAGTGGCAATATTGCTTGCAGCAAACACCTCCAGCAGCAGATTCTTTGATGAGAAATGTTGTCAAAAGGTGTTTGCCTCCCTCCCTTTTAACAGCATGTCCCCTCGGTGTTCACATAGCTTTGCTTGCATATTTTTACTTCTCTCGCAGTAGGTGTAGTGACAGGGAAAGGAGCTTAGAATCAGGTGGCAGATTGGCAATATTGCAGTCGAGAGGGATAAAGGGATAAATCACTTTAGACTGACAGAGAAGTGGGGGTGGCCATGACTTAAGATTGAGATAATCTTATTGTAATGAGAGAGGAAGTGCTAATAAGTATTTTTTCATTTCAATTGCTAAAGATTAAACATATATCAGATGGGATGGCCTGAGTGCAGAAGACAGAGATGAGGAAAGAGGAGAAGGAGGCAGAGGACAGATGAGAGAAAACAACCAAGATGAGAGGAGGGAGAAAAGGAGGCAAGAGACATCTTAGTATTCACACTTTGTTTACTCCATGACTCACTATAAAGTAGGCATACTTAGCACGTTAGCATAATCCCATGGGATATGTCAAAGGACAATGACAACCCATTTTTTTGCCGACAAATCAATTACTTGGTGAATAATATTTAAATAGTGCAATTCCTGGAAGAGAAAACTTATGGCTTCTTAACATTGGAGCCCATTTAACAGTGGCAGAGATGGAGCCAAAGATAGAACGATGTGTGCCATTAGCTGTCCTCATAAACGGAAACTCCAACAAGCTCCATTTTTAACTGCTGTCCTTGAATGAATTCTTCAAACATATATGTGAAGCTGTGTTTAGACATACCAGACACACTACATGCACGGCAGGTTGTGTGCATCACTGTGTCCGAGTGTGTGTGGGATGCTTTAGTTTGAATATATCATGCAAAGACTATCTATTATTCAAGTAGTCTAGTGATGGTGTGTGTTTTCTAAGCAGAGTGCAAGATGAAGCTCCTCTTGCAAGGCTGCTTCATCTCACACATGCAGCTGTGTTCACTCTCAAACACACAGACATAACTGTGGAGGCTCAGCAGGAGTGCTGACAGCTTGACTGTCTGACTAATGATTTTTCTCCCGCTTCCTCTCCTATCCTCCTCCTCCCTCTCCCTCTCCCTCTCTCTCTCTCTCTCTCTCTCACACACACAGCCAGGTGTGGCCCACACTGACAATGTTGCTCAGAGAAAGTCAGCTGTTTGCCATACTCGGGTAAAAGCTGATCCCGTTAAGCTGTTTACATGCACCTTTAAAACCCGACAAAACAGGAGTATTGCACAGTGACTAAACCTGTGAACATCTGTGAATATCTGTGCACCTGTGGTGGCCCATCCATGGTCCACTAGAATGAAACAATAACTGTTTAAATTACTCTAAGTAAAATAAAAGCAAAATAAACGATTATCCAAACAATGATAATCAATAGTAAGTACTTCAGGATGTTACAGAGAAATAGGCCCTTGATACAACATCAAGCAAACAGCCTTTAATTCCTGTTTTATGAATTCATAATGTCAATGAAGAGTAAAATAATAGAGTAACTGAGTATTATGAGCTGTAGCAAGGTTGCTTATTTTTACCAGATGGTAAAAGGACTGTAAATTGTTTCTTCATTTTCCTTTTTCACTGGAAAATATTATGTTAAGTATGCATACATGATGTGCCTGTTTGCAGGCCAAGTACCACTAATGCTAAATTTTGCCATATAATCGTATGTTTAGTTATGTGTAATGTACTCACATGGGGTTCTAAGCCTCTGACAGCAGATTTCCTAATCACAGGTTTCTAGTGATTATGGTGATCTTGAAATTTAAGCTGATACTACTGTCATTGTTGCTCCGGGAAAAGGCTACTCTAAGCTAAATCCCTCATATGTGCCTGTCATATTTGAATGTAAAAATGTGCGTGGCGCTCTATAATGGAACCTGATGTGACAATTTAATGGCAATGCCAAGAGCTAAGAGAAACATTTATGTCCTCCATCACAAAAATATAAATACTCACCACTGGGCAGATCCCACAAGGCTTATGTCAAAGACCCTAACTTGTACTATTTTCATATTGTATAAATGTTTAACTTACCAATCTCTTTAAGTGGCAAGGAAGCCAGCAGAGTTGACTCAATTTTCTGTGCTAATAGTGACCTCACATAACCAAGTCCCAACTTATAACAACCTGCTGTGGAGATGGGTGTTAAGACGACTGAGCATGCTAGTGGCTCTGCAAGGCTGTGATGAGGCAACGTGCCCACAATGATAATGCCAACATGCTGATGATCAGCGGGTATTTTATCATGTTCACCATCTTGGTTGAGTGTGTTAGCACTAGACACCAAATACAGAGGAAAAGTTAAATGAAAAGTTGAGGGATCACCAAAATGATTACACTTCATCCAGAGGGGGACGTGAATGTCTGTACCAATTTTCATGGCAATACATCAAAAAGTTGTTGAGACAACACCACCACAAATGTTAACCTATTGGAGGTGGTAGAGGGAAGTTAAGGGGAATTTGTTTCCAATAATGCAATTCACTAAACCCATCCTTCTGAGTAGAAGTACTCTTATCACCCCAGCCACAAACTGTTCTGCCTGCTGTCGTCTGGCCGTCGGTACCGCAGCATCCGAGCCCGCACCAGCAGGCTCAGAGACAGTTTCATCCCCCAGGCCATAAGACTTTTAAACTGCCCATAATCTGCACAAACAATTTTGCACTGCCCTATTTTGCACCTCTATTTATCTATTATCTATTTAGCTGTACATTTTATTTTATTTTCTTATTATTTTTTTTAGTTGTATATACCTAATTTATATTACTTACTTGATACTGTTAGCAGTGTTACCGGGAACCAGAGACACAAGAATTTCACTGCCAGTGATTGCTTCATGTAACTGCTGAGCATGTGACAATAAAGTCTTTGAATCTTGAATCTCGAAGTATTGAGTTTGGTTGGTTTGAGGTCAATTGATCAGACTACGGATTAACGTTTAGTTGATCTGATTAGTGTATTGATGCTGAGGGGGTTTTATAAATGTTGCTAATTTGAATAATCCTGATGAGTGTCAGATTATGGAAAACAAGAATGGCTGCTCTTGGAATTATTATTTTTTTTGTGCCATTATCTCTTAATCCCAAATTAATTATTTTCTCGTGATAACGCGTTAAGTTACCTCGTTAAAATATCCATGGCACTAGCAGTTCAGAGGCTTCAGGTGGGTACTAATGACACAAAGTCACACTAAAACATGAATGCAGACGTACAGCGCTCAGTATACGCAGCTCCCGTTTGTGGAGCAGTGGTGCTACTGTGAAGGCTAACCTAATCCATCTTTGACTATTAAAGCAGTGAGCAGTGACTGGAATGATATTGTGCTGGCTGATATCATGCTGGCAGGCAATATTTCAACAGATAGGAGAGGAACACATGGTATTCCCACTGCTTTTTATCCTTTTACTCACACAAAACATACTAACTTGCACACTTTTGTGTACAGGATAGTGCATTAGGAGCTGGAAACCAACTAAGTATAGGCAACGAGATAGGAGTGACTTTTACTTATTTATTATATTGACTTTTTCATTGATGTACCAGTATCCATTGGTTCAATTTGTCTTTATTTGAAATGGCTCTTGTCTGCCAATTTTGACAGCACTGATTTTTTTTTCTGTCTCTTTTTATGTCCAGGTCAAATTTCAAAGTTATTAATGAGGAGAGAAAATGTTCCCCAAAATACCCCGGAGATAATGGTGGTTTCGGCTGCTACCAATTTTTACATGTTTTGAAAGCCTTGCCAACTTCTCACTAAGAATCAACCTCAGTCTATTATTTTACAAGTATAAAATCAAGGTAGTCTTTGTTAAATGAATCTGTACAAAAAAACAAACTGTTGATTCATTAGCTTTGGTTCTTGTTCTGTTAGTAGGTTCTTAGGAAACAGACTTCTTACTATTCTCATGATATTTCCTATCATGGGTTAAAATAATTATTGCGAGTCCCTGTGTGCTTGCTGTTTTAAAACAAATTCAGATTGGTTGAAGGGGTGCACAGGATCACTTCATTAGGACAGCTTGCTGCACCACAGGCCAACTGGCATCCAGTCAACACACACACGCGCACACACACACACACACAGTCTCACAGACTCTCTCTCTCTGTTTCTCTCTCTCTCTCTCTGTATGTGTGTTTCTGGCTCTCTCATACATAGTTTTGAGGCTGCCAACACTGTGTTGCCACTGGTTGTGGGATTAAAATGTCACAATGTACCAATGATAGAGTGGAAATGGAAGGGAAAGAATAAGGAAGAAGCTAGATGAACAGAGAGGACAGGGGAAACGGGAAGTGATAGCAGTAGCAGTAGAAGTAAGAGAAAAATAAGGTTATGAGGAAGAGGCTTAAGAGTTGACAGCAAAATGACAAAAAGGGAAGATGGAGAAATACAGAAGGAGCATAGTGGTTCTGTATATATGTGTTTGTGTGTTTTCCCTCAGGGAGGCCCGAGCATGACATTAGAGTGCCTCGTGTGAAGCAACCTTGTCTCTTTGTCTTCTTTTATCTTTGTGACCTTAATCGTATGTCTGTCCTCCCCTCCCCCTCTTCTAACTATACCATAACTACCAAATTATTCTAACTATTCCCTCTTTGGTTATACTCCCTCACCTACTTTGTCTCTTACCCTTCATTTTCTGCTGAGAAAGCTGTCCAGGAATGCTGGATTGTGGTTTTACTTTGCCGAGTTCGCCCTGACCCCACTTAGCCCTGATCTTAAAAGGTGATTTTTGATGCTATAGTAAGCCTGTTACCGGGTGCCGCAGCTTAGCACACTAGTTAAATCTCCATCCACCAACCACTCCACTTTCAATCACTCATACTTGAACTATTACTGCTCAAAGTGGTCACTCGACTGTCTGTGGCTGGCTGCTTGTTGGGTTGACTCACTACACGCTTGTATTGAACTGTTAAGAGACAAAAACAGTGACAAAGCGGAGCTACAATGAGTTCTTAGCACAGAAACGCAGCTTGCTGCTATATTGAATTTGTAATTATAGTTAGAGAAAAGTAATACAGTGTGAATTTTGTATGATAATTTGTCAGTGTGAAACGTGTGAGGCAGAGCCCATTTGAATAGAAAGGCAGTGGTTTAGCATTGCAATAATACAGTGGATAGTAAAAGGGTACAGATGGTGGGCGGAGGGTGCAGGATGGACTGATACATTTCACTTCGTCTGGGCCAGCTTTATGTGTTTTCTTTTTCAAATAAAATCAATTTTAATGTCAATCCTTACAATTAAATGTAGCCAAATTTAATAATGTAGGTGAACTCACTGCAAATAATAACTAACGAGATTGTACTTAAACAAAGAGGCTTTAAAACCAACCAGCCAACACAGTGAGATCTTTGGCAGACCGTGGTCTAATTAGGGAGGATGGTAACTAATCAATGGTGCAATCGGAAACATTTTGCACATACACAAACTACAGCAATGATAGCAGAGCATCCAGAAATGAAACTCATATGATGTATATATGAGGGCGACATCTTTGAAAATGTTTCTTATTTTTGCTAAATTGAGATCATTACACATTAATGTTGGATGAGATGATGTAGATTTTGTAACACTAAAGACATTTCAGACTAATTAACATTAATGTCACAAAAGTTAAGCATGATGGCTCTTGTTGAATCAGACTATATTCACATCGTCAGCCACAAAAGAAATGAGCTGCTCCCTTATAGCAGCAACAATGCAGAAGACGAGAGTTTAGCAAAAAAAAGTTTTAAAAGGAATTTCAAGCTTAAGGTAACTCTGTGCCTCACAAAGAAATATATGCTGGTAGCTCATACACAGGAACATACATATAATCAGGTGTTTCTGGAGAGAGTCCCTATTCCCAGTTTCTCATATATCATTATGTCTCCATTGTCCTTGTGATCAGCCTTTTTCTTTGGGACCTAGAAGCTCGGAGAGCAGGATAAAAGACAGAAAGAGAGATGCATAGGGAAATGACAAAGACGAAGACAGAAACTTTGAGGAATGGAGAGACATAAACAGAGCAGACGGAGAGGCAGACACACATACCAAGAGTGAAACATGATTAGTTTAGTGAGCTGCTGTGAGGTAGAAATCTGAGGCGGAATGTATAAATAAATTATGGATCATGTTACAGTGGGGTAAACTACTGGATTCTCTGCACACCAAAGACGTTATGGCTGAACTGAATTATATCCACTATGACTTGGCCCAAGTTCAGCAAAAGTGCAACACCCCTGGAGCTGCTTAGATTGAGACAAAATAAAAGTAATGCAAAAGTTTTTGGTTTTTTTTGCTTGATGCATTCGCCTTGTGCCTGTCTATGAAAATGTTAATTTTAAAGCCATACTGAATAAAACAATGTTCTGACATTTTCCTGTAAAAAGAAGAACTAGAGCAACAGTGTCAAAACTAACCAAAATTAAGCTGAAATCTAAATCAAAATTGAAAATGAACCGGCTCATTCAGTGGGTTAAAGAAAATGCTGAAATCCCCGTTTGAAAAGCTGCACAAAATGTGATGAGTGCAGGAATGACAGCCAATAATTCATGACGGGCACAGTACAACCACTTATCACTTGCCGTTAAAAATTCAAAAGAGTCATCAGGTTTTACAATCATATTTAATCCACTGAGACATTTGTGTCCCCTGCAATGTCAGAAAATTTAAATATGCGGGCGAGGGTGCTCCTTCACAACTGTCACAGAGCACCCTCACATTGTTGTTAGAACAGTCCCTCTTTTTCACTCACAAAACAAAATTAAATTTGTGGCCTTTAGAAATTAACTCAACAAATCGTCACAACAGCAGTGGATATCCAGCTTGAGTTTATTTTACCATAAAGGACACTGAGGCTCAAACTCATTTCAGTCCGAACATATAGATTGAAGATAACATAATGGCTAAAAACTGATGCATATTAAAGAGGCACTTTTTATACCCTTGTCGCCACTGCTTAGTTCTCACTCATGCTCACTTTCTCGACCTGTGTGTTAGAGCTGTGTATTGGGCGGCTTTATATAGATTTTAAAGTAATTCAAACTTGTCTTCTTGGATTCTCCACTGAGCCTCCAGGGGCTGCAGACAGAGACAGTGGGTGGCGGTCCAACATTGACCAGGAGGAGCTCTTATACAGTCACTTCAGACTCTGTCATTTAACTTGTAGAAATGCAAGTAAGTAAAACAGGGGGAGAAACTGAAATGCTGTGAGGGATGGGTGGTATACCGGGGTGAACTCAAGAGAACTTGAGTTAAATATAACAACTTTTTAAAGCAGGCTTTCCTGCACTCAAGTTACAGCTCTCCAGTGAACAAAAGAGCTGCTTTTTATGAAAGGTTAGAGAGAGGTTCGTGCAACCGACAAACTGGGTGTGCATCTCATTCACTGTACTGAAAGTACAAATACAGAATAATAGGCTGATATATTGTACACTTCATGATATTATGGGGTGAGACTATAGCTATTACACTGTCTTTGGGGTGGCGAGGGGGCCTGAATTTTATATTGCATTCAATTACAATGCAAAGCTGAATGAAAGATATAATTGTTAAGATTCAATTCAGAGTTGGCCCATGTCAGTAGAGAGCCGGTGGCCTTTAGCCAAGATGAAAACTGCATGAGCGAAGGTATTCGACCGACTGACTGACTGACTGACTGACTTGATATTGAAACCTCTATAACGTTTCCAAGCCTCTGATATTTGTAACTTTATGTTTGCTGGAGACATACAAATGAAGGCCAGTCACATTCACTCTAAGTGGCTTTTTTTTCCCAAAGAAACTGAATGCTCTATAGGTACAGTGGGGCAAAAAAGTATTTAGTCAGCCACCAATTGTGCAAGTTCTCCCACTTACAAAGATGAGTGAGGCCTGTAATTTTCATCATAGGTACACTTCAACTATGAGAGACAGAATGGGGGGAAAGAATCCAGGAAATCACATTGTAGGATTTTTAATGAATTAATTGGTAAATTCCTCAGTAAAATAAGTATTTGGTCACCTACAAACAAGCAAGATTTCTGGCTCTCACAGACCTGTAACTTCTTCTTTAAGAGGCTCCTCTGTCCTCCACTCATTACCTGTATTAATGGCACCTGTTTGAACTCGTTATCAGTATAAAAGACACCTGTCCACAACCTCAAACAGTCACACTCCAAACTCCACTATGGCCAAGACCAAAGAGCTGTCAAAGGACAAGAGAGAAACAAAATTGTAGACCTGCACCAGGCTGGGAAGACTGAATCTGCAATAGGGAAGCAGCTTGGTGTGAAGAAATCAACTGTGGGAGCAATTATTAGAAAATGGAAGACATACAAGACCACTGATAATCTCCCTCGATCTGGGGCTCCACGCAAGATCTCACCCCGTGGGGTCAAAATGATGACAAGAACGGTGAGCAAAAATCCCAGAACCACACAGGGGGACCTAGTGAATGACCTGCAGAGAGCTGGGACCAAAGTAACAAAGGCTACCATCAGTAACACACTACGCCGCCAGGGACTCAAATCCTGCAGTGCCAGACGTGTCCCCCTGCTTAAGCCAGTACATGTCCAGGCCCATCTGAAGTTTGCTAGAGAGCATTTGGATGATCTAGAAGAGGATTGGGAGACTGTCACATGGTCAGATGAAACCAAAATAGAACTTTTTGGTAAAAACTCAACTTGTCGTGTTTGGAGGAGAAAGAATGCAGATACAGTTGCATCCAAAGAACACCATACCTACTGTGAAGCATGGGGGTGGTAACATCATGCTTTGGGGCTGTTTATCTGCAAAGGGACCAGGACGACTGATCTGTGTAAAGGAAAGGATGAATGGGGCCATGTATCGTGAGATTTTGAGTGAAAACCTCCTTCCATCAGCAAGGGCATTGAAGATGAAACGTGGCTGGGTCTTTCAGCATGACAATGATCCCAAACACACCGCCCGGGCAACGAAGGAGTGGCTTCTTTAGAAGCATTTCAAGGTCCTGGAGTGGCCTAGCCAGTCTCCAGATCTCAACCCCATAGAAAATCTTTGGAGGGAGTTGAAAGTCCATGTTGCTCAGCGACAGCCCCAAAACATCACTGCTCTAGAGGAGATCTGCATGAAGGAACGGGCCAAAATACCAGCAACAGTGTGTGAAAACCTTGTGAAGACATACAGAAAATGTTTGACCTCTGTCATTGCCAACAAAGGGTATTTAACAAAGTATTGAGATGAACTTTTATTATTGGCCAAATACTTATTTTCCACCATAATTTGCAAATAAATTCTTTAAAAATCAGACAATGTGATTTCCTGGATTTTTTTTTTCTCATTTTGTCTCATAGTTGAAGTGTACCTATGATGAAAATTACAGGCCTCTCTCATCTTTTTAAGTGGGAGAACTTGCACAATTGGTGGCTGACTAAATACTTTTTTGCCCCACTGTATAGATATATGCATCAAATAGGTCTGACTGCCGTGCAGTATGTTCATGTATAGAATGGCTTCGTCATCACTGTGTTCTTCATTCATTAGAGCTACAATACACCATTTCTTTCTTTTTTCTTCTTTAGTGGATGACATTATCCCCTGCTCTAATTTGAAAATCGCTTGAGGCTTGAGAGGTTGTTGTGGTGAATGCAATATCAGTTGGGATAAATTAAATGAAATTGTTGTCTTTATTGTGGGTATTGAATAGGAGTCTAATCTAAAAGGCACAGTGGCCACTGTCCAAAGGCCATTTTTGTCTCCAACGCTGACATCATGTAGTAAATACTGGAGGTTTTTTTTTTTTTTGGTCAATGAGAATCTTTTGAGAAACTCCACCCTGCACATGTAGCAGCTTCAGAGGTGTCTCACAAGCGCTTATGTCTGAACGCCCACAATTTTGCAGATAAATCCCTATTATGTGTGCTTATCGCAACACTGAATGTAAGCCTTCGTGAATGCATTCATTTTTCTACTTTGGCAAAATAGGGGATCTACATGTCAGGCCAGAAAGCATTCAGTGAATTAATTAAAAGTTGAAAGGGCCATAAAGAAAGAGAGTGACTGAGAAAGAAATAGAAATAGAGACACACTGCTACGTCAGTACAGACACAGAAGAAGGTTTAACAGAGGATTGCATTTGTCTGAGAAAAAAGGATGATGGCAAGTAGGTAGCATCTGCCAGACATTTCCTGTTTGCATCTGAGAGATACAATGAATCTTTATCGAGTGAAGTGAAGTGAAGTGAAGTGAAATTTTATAACTAATTATTATTTCAAATACCCCATCAGCTGATGTACGATGAAAGAGTCCCGGCAAGCATTTCTCTAAAGTATTCAGATTTTACAGTCAGTATTATTTCTGATAACCTACAACAAACTTTGCAGCCAATGTCTTTAAATGGGAAAATACAGAAGTTTAAGGCAGAAAAAGGAGACAAACAAGCAAAGCTGACAATGATGAAAAAGAAAGAGGGTGAAGAGAAGGGTGGTGAAAAATGAACCGGAGACATTGGACAAAACAGTGAAAGACCGAATTCACCTGTTAAATTGCACAGTAATGAGGTCTGGGGGAAATCAACTGTTGAGGAATGGACCACAGGATATATGGTGTGTCACAGTGACCATGGCTCACTGCAGCACTGTGTGTGTGTGTATATGGAAGTTTTTTTTATTAGTGAGGGTTGATTGGGTCATACTGCAAGTTTAGATCAGCCAGCCCCCTCATTATCACTGCACAGTCACACACACACGTATACTTGCATGGTGGGGATAAACAGATAAATGAATGAGCGCTGGCCACTGCACAGTGGGGAAAGGCAATGAGGAGCAGGTGGGAGGCAAAGAGTGAAGAAACAGAATGGAGGAAAGTAGTTAGAGGGGTGGGAGGGAGGAGAAATTACAGTTGTGACATGGAAGAAGAGAGGACAGAAAAGCTAAAAAAAAGTACAAGAGGAGGCAATGAAGAAATAGAGACATGGGGAGAGGGCCAATGAAGCACATTAAAATTAAGTTTAAATTCCTACAGTAATTGTGGGGTGAATACAGACAGATAAGGAAGTATGGAATGCACAAATGAGAAGGTAATGGATAGGGAAGGGAGCAGGCAAATGGAAGACAGGCAATTTTAGGAGGCAGTGATCAAATGAGGGAAATAGAGTGAGAGTGTCAAATGTAGAAGAGGGGGAACAGATGGAAGAAGAGATGACCAAATGGAGAGAGTGTTAGAATATTGAATAGAGGGGCTGACAGGATGGAGATGAGGGGGGTGATAGTGACGGCGATGGGAAGCACATTCTGGACAAATCAGACTTAACATCTCAAGGTCAAACTGCTATTTATTGACAGTGAGGAGTAAGAGGACCTTTTGGGGTCCTAGTTCTCACAGTGAGACTGCTGCTATGACGTGTCATTATAAACCAACTAAAGGAAATACAGTATGAAATTATTTTGGACACGTTGGCTTATGCAACGTTTTTAGAAATAAGATATCAATGTCAAATGTCATCTGATCGTTCCACCACTTCGGTGCTGACTTAAATATCTGAATAACTGTTGGATGGATCGCTGTGACATCTGTGACAGAAATTGGTCATGGTCCCCAAATGATGAATCAGAAAGATGTAACTTTTCCTGTAATATACCTCAACATCTGCTGGACAGAAGGCCGTAAAATAGTCCACACTTGATGGTTCCAGATGTACCATACCGACTTTGGCGAGCCCCTGACTTTCCCTCTAGTGCCACTGCGAGATCTGAATTGGTGGCTTTGAGTGAATTGTGAATTGAAATGCATTTCATGGATGGATTGCCATTGCATTTAGTACACACATTCATGTTACCCACAGGATGAATTGTATTGAGTTTGTTGATCACATTAATTTAGTGCCATCGAAGTCAAAAATTAAATTTGTCCCACACCCACAAGGATTAAATACCCGTAAAAGTAATGGCATTCCTGTCAGCCTATTACAAAATAATTGGCAAATATCAGCATGTTAGCATTGTCACTGTAGACATTTTAGCATGCTGACGTTAGCATGTGGTTCTAATAAGCACATTTTTACTGCCTCACAGAGCCGCTAACACAGCGGTAGACTATTAGTCTTGTGAAATAAGAGTAAAGTGTGATATAATTCTTACATAGATAAAGAAATGTTCTCCAGAGTGGGTCAGTACTCAGCAACATCATACACAGAGGATGGTGGTGGTCACAGATGCAAAAGAACACCTCCAACCAAGTCTTTGAGTGATGCTGGTGTGGTTAGAAGCAAAACACACTGGAAACGTGTGTTTGTTTTTCTATTTACATCGTAATGCTACGATTCACCAGCTATTCATGACACAATCTGGCATTCTCCAAAATGTATGTGGCACAGTCACAGATAGATCGTGACCAAGATTTTATTAGACCTATTTCGCACAGTTCAACACGGAATGAACCTACAAGATTGATGTTACCATGCAATGTTTAGGGGCCTTAAGGTAAAAGAAATGAGTAAGAGGGAGGGAAGAAAGGGACAATGGAGAGGAAGCAAGGGATGGTAGGAGAATGCAGAGATTGGGAGATAACTTACTGTTGTCTGACTACCATTCCAAAAAAATTGGAAAAATAAAGGGACAAGGGATGACGGTAAAAATAAAATTAGGGTGGAGAGTGTGAAGGAAAATGAGGAAATTGAGAGGATGAGAGGCAGTAAATAAAGAGAGGGAGATCTGAGTAGGGTTGGGTATTGAACTTCATTCTTTTATTGCACTGAATGGTAAAATGGCTAGATACTGTACTGTTAAAGTTAAAACCATATTTTTACAACTTTGCATGTGCAAAAACACCAATAAATAAACCTTGTAATTCGTAATTACAAAATATTTTTGTTAAAATGGATTTTAGAAAATGACTATTGATATGATTATGATGATTATGATGATATATTATGATTCAGGAACCTGAAGTTAACACACAGGTGTTAGAAACATCTGAACGATACCCGGTCCCAGACATCATATACTACTTTGATTGACAAAGAGAGGTTAGAGACAGACGGCACAAGACACAAGAGGGAAAGTGAGACAGTGAGAGAGAGACAGGTGGTGGTGTTTGGGGGGTGGGGGTGGAGGAGAGGTCAGTGTTAACTGCTGTGGTCTGGCTGGACCTGTCACAACCTATCAGCTCACTCTGGTGGAACACACACACACACACACACACATAACACAATGGCCGGTGATGTGGACAGGCTAAATAGAGAGGAATAGTGGTGCTGTAAGTGGGTGGGAGATGAAGAGCGGGTGGGGATGAGGAAATTGTTTCAGATGAGAGAAGCTGGTGCAAGATCATACTCCTGAGTGAGTGTGTGTGTGTGTGTGTGTGTGTGTGTGTGTGTGTGTGTGTGTGTGTGTGTCATTTTGCACATGGGGGCTTTTATGTGTCTTTTGTGTGTTTTATGTGAGGGGAAATAGAATCAATTTGACCTATGGCAGAAGGTGTAGGATACCACTGTGTGTACAGTCTACCTGCCTGTGCTTTTGTGATTTGCCTGTGTGGCTGACTTTGCCAAGGTCATGGACCGGCTGAGCCATTCCCACACAAACTTCAAAAATTGTTGTACAGGGTCAAGACATGCGGCTCAAAAACTTTAGCTCTGTTTTATGACAAGAACCTTTTGTGTGGTTGTTTTTTTTTAAAGCTTATGACAGAAGACAAATGTCTGACAAATGTATCACCAGTGCAATGTTATTATTGGTGTCTTGTAAGTGCATGTGGGCTGGGCACTGGTATGTGCATGACACAATGAACATAACTATTGCTATATGCTGAGGTAAAGGGGTAGTTCAGAGATTTGGGATGGCATTTCTGTATAGTTCAGGGAAAGTAATCCCCATGACTATCAGTTGACGCGTGAGGTATAAAATTGAGTAAGTTCCCTTTTTGGTATTTTCTCCTTTGCTTTGCCACAGTACCATATCTGTCCAGATGTATTCAGAAATGCAAGCCTCTGACTTCGAGGGCTCTAAGAGGAGAAAAGGGGGGCAGGATGAGGAAGACAGGAGAAGATAAGGGGAGAAAAGAAAGAGAAGAGGGGACACTAAAGACAGCTGTCAGTCATTGTCGGTCATGTGACCTGGAGGCAGGGCAGAGCGATTATATTACAGACATCACCTGCACACCCAGACACAGACACACACACACACACACACACACACACATACAGTGTCAGTGTGTTTACATGCTCAACACCATTGATAATTGAAAACCAGTTAATGCCGCTAAGGATTGTTAGTGGTGTTTAAGACTTATGAAAACATAATTTACGTCTTATGCAAAGTGCTGCTCAGCTGCTGAGTGTTTACATTGAGAGTTTACTTGTGAAGGCTTCATGTCAAAAGGTGTTTTAGGGATCACTTCCTTTGGAATAAGAGTAAGTTTGGCTTCTCTCTGTCAGACTGACTCACAGGCAGTCCTATTGATTGACACTGAACCCCCAAGAGAACCTGCAGACGGAGAGAAATGGTGGGATACCGTTTAGATGCAGTAAAGTCTCTGTCTAGTGTTCTCCAAGTCTGTTTGTCAGCTCCCTCCTTCCACATATCTATCCTCCATTTATCATTTTTTCCTCTATTTCCTTTCTCTTTCTTGCTCACTCTCCCAGTCATCTCTAAGAACTAAATTAAAATTTCTGCCCTCTATTTTGCACAATTCAACCTCTTTTTGCAGCAGAAGCCGCATGATGGCTGATTGCCAGGTTTCATTACATGAATTAGTCATTCCCCTTTATTTATTATTAAAATAAAATTACATATCATGGTTTTGGTGCAGCAATCCCACCCTAATGCAAAAATCCTTTTGCATTCAAAACACAGCTATTATGGTTATTATTGGTCTTATCTAAATTCGTAAACAAAAACCTTTCCCAGAACTTGTGCTGTCCGTCAGGAATAGTTAATGTCCTCTTTCCTGTTATTCCATATTGTATTTCCCTTTAATGACTTTCACTATCTACAGAATCATGCACGATTCATGCTGCTGCCTCAGATTCAGACATGGCAGAGTAAATTAAAACATCAAACAGATCACCTAATCCGACTGCTTTGCAGAGTGGCTCTATATAAACAACAGCACAAAAAGAAAGCTGGATAACAAGTGAAGCGTCCGATAAATAATAGAAGTGGGCAACAAAGAGATCTGATTGGACAAACTGTATCAGCGAAATGGGGGTGACATTATCAGCGGGCTCATACCCTGGAGTTGCAATTGTTTATCAAAGATATAAGAGGCTTATTTGCCGATGTACAGCGAGAGGCTGATTCATAACGTGAGCGTGAATGTGAACAAACCTAACATGTTCATTGTCAACTTATCTCTGGTGATATGTAGGATAAATGTTTGGAGATGTATCTGTGTGGTAATGCTACGGACTGTTGTGTTTGGATAGATTCATCCTCTTCCTCTCTCCTAATCTCTAATCCCTCGCACAGCTGGGACACTGTGTGTGTGTGTGTGTGTGTGTGTGTGTGTGTGTGTGCGTATGTGTAAGCGTGCTTGTGTCTGTAAGCGTGTGTGTCTGTGGTGCATTTGCATGTATGTGAAACTGAGAAACTGTGCAGTTTAAGGTGTGAGGGAACACTAACATATAGAAAATTAGTTTAAATGGTCATCTGTGACGTTTCAACAGCATTTTGTTAAACATGCTGAGCTATTTAGTTTAAAGATGACAAAGATTTCCACCCTGTGGTCAAACAAGGACGTGATGACTTATGAAGCAATACATTACTGCATCATCATCCCATCAACCCAGTTTGCTTGAATTTGCTTCTGCTTTGGCTTAATCTCATTCAAAACAATGGCCAGTGTTGTTCCCATGAGGTTTGTCAATCCTCCAGGATGTCGGACACCACAACAGAGGAACACTTCTTTTGGTTGTGCACATTCTCACACATATATTGGCCTTAATTAGGAGTTTAGTGTGTGGAAAAAAAAAAAAAAAGGAAAAATAACACAAAAGCAACATTTTTGTTAGAGAGGAGTTCAGACAGTCAGCTCTTATTTACGGTACAGTTGCCTGTTGGAGCCAACACAGAAATTAATTTGTATTTATATTTCTGAGTTGTATTTGGATCATGCATTGTTAATGATATATTTTCTGATTGATCATTTGAAACTTTAGATTTAGAGAAACGTTGCATTGCTAGAATTATTCTAGCGTATCTGGCGCTGGTCATCTCCTTCCTCCGCCCCCTCCTGCATTATAATCAGCTGACAGGAGACAGCTGATTAAACAGATTTATGACCACAGGTCTTAATTTTAAGTTGTTCTTTTGTTTAATTAATGAGAATTTAATTTTGACGGAAAAGTCAACCTCAGAGAGTTTATTTGTTGACGTAACTTTCAATAAATGTACATCAAGGAACGGATTACAGGATCTCTGAGAGTGCTTTTTTTGTACCGTGAGTCTAAACTCATCTCCTAACCTCCAGCACCCCACACGGAAAAGTTGCCCCCACAGTTGCCAATGTGTTTGTTGTACTACAGACAGATAAAGAACAAACCAGGTATTCTCTTTTGAAAGCATCCATTATGTTCATTTGTTGTGATAACAGTGATGTTGTAAAGGTGGATAAATATTTGGATAAATATTTGGAAATATTTGGCGTAGGACGCCTGTTGGTTAAAACAGTGCCGCTATCAAATCTGCATTTTGACACTGTTCACTATTTAGCAATTAAGTAATTAAATCCCTACTTTGTTTTACTTGTTTGGAAGAAGTTGCACATACATTGTTCTAAATAAAGGTTTGTTGTTCACATGCTTATCATTAAAATACATTAATAATGGAAAAGCATGTATATTTGAGTGAAGGTTTTCTTGTTATTAAAACATGTTTGACTACCGATGATTTATTTTCATCTCAGTTTATCAATTATCAACACAATATATACCACTGACAGAAATAGTATGTGCATGTGCATGTTATCACTTGTAGGTACAAGTGTTAGTGTTCTTAAGTGCACTGGACACATATGTGTCATCATGGCCAATGACACAACATCAGAGCGGCAGATCAAATGTTAGACTGTGTCCAGATGACCGTGTGCACTTAAACACACATGCTTTCACGCACACAGTGTAGGCACTTACTTTTTGCCACTGCGAGGTAGTGTGTGTAGTGCTAAAAGGCTCGGCTGTCAGAGTGGAGCTTTTAGAGGTCATCAGAGAAACATTTAACCACATGAAATGCTTTTGATAGACATTTTTGCACTTCGCTAATCTACCTGGTAATTTCGAGTTTATCAGACTCATTAATGTTTCACATTTGGCAGATACCTTGCTCACACTCTGCTTAGGCGTATGCATTTGACAAATGGACTCCACTGAAATCATTTCCATGCATTATTTTTGCTACTTTCGTGCTCACATAATGTGTTACGTGACTTCTATACGTTGCAGTGCATGCTGCTGCATGCATTTAAATTCATGTGGTGCTGTCCTTATTTTTTTGCTTTATTAAAAAAAAGAAAATATTTTTACATACCCAACTAAAACTTAAATGACCTCATTAAGGAGATTAAAATGAATCAAAATCTAATCAGATTTACAGTAGATAAACATTACAGCAGGTGTAATGAGGTTATTCTGAATGTTGACATTCATTTCTCAAGAGAAAAGAAGCTTCAACGATTTGTTGATTGAATGGACTGTGATTAACAAACTTGTGGTAGCCATGGAAACAGTTTCTCTTCATATGTTGTATCATACATTTGTCCTATAGTGTCTCATGAAGCCCCTCTGTCACTATCTTACCCTTATCCTTTATCCTCTGTGAGAAGTGCAGTCAACACCAACACGTGCTCAGCCAGATAAGCAGGTAGAAAATTAGGCTTAATACACACTGACACTTTACCTCCTAGATGCTTCTCTATAACGCCACAGTCTTTGTTTTACGGTGTCTCAGCAGCAAAACCAGGACAAATGGCATATTTTTTTGGTTTAATGGTTGTTATTGAGTTTACACCGTCTTCTGCTGCTTTTTAATGGGATACACTTTGGCACACGGTTTAAAACTAAATGCCAACGGATAGAAAAACAGTATAAAAATAAATGCATTCAAGAATATCATTGAAAAATATTTTTAGCTTGGTTACATCAAGACTACAGAAAGACAGGGAGCTTGACAGTTTTTCATTCCTCTACGGATCTCAGTAGATTAGTCCAACATCTTTACCTCACTCTTGACATAATCACCTCACACCAGTTACACTGATGTGTTCAGTCACTCAAGTGGCTGCAGTGATGAGACAGTAAGGGAGAGTGAAAGATACAGTGTGTGTGTGTGTGTGTGTGTGTGTGTGTGTGTGTGTGTGTGTGTGTGTGTGTGTGTGCTTCAGTATCCATGTGACTGTGTGTTTATGTCGTTGGATTGCAGAGCAGAGCAGAGCAGATGGGTTTATAATGAGGAAACAGAATTATTCTGATAATGATGACCAGATAATTATACTCCATCTGAAGGAGGGAGGGAGGGCGGCATAGGGAGGGTGGCGGTGGTGTGTTGGGTTAAAGAAAACGAGTTAAATGGATGAGAGAAAGACGAGTGCATGTACACACACAAAGAGAGGTTAAGAAGAGCTGGAGTCGGTGTATCTCGAGAAATGGAGAGAAGAAGAGCAGAGGAGATGGGATGAGAGGAGAGCAGGGCGCTCAAAGGCCATTAAAAAATCTTTAAATATCTTGCTGAAATATCTCCAGTGAAGGTTCAAGGCCTGTAAAGGTTTTACTTGAAGTTACATAACCATAAATTCGCTTCTCATGTTCATACTGACCTATTCCATACTAGGTAATAGATTTAGAAGAGCATCTACACTAGAGATGTTTTGGGCATGTTTTGGACGTATGTCTCCCAGAATGGATACACTCTCTTTTATTAATGCTGCTGTCCACCCACACTCATGGCTGGGCTACTTCTTATATGCACCAATCACACCTGTTGGATCCATCTCAGAGAGTTAAGTTAGGTGCAATGCTTCGGCCCGCTCAGTGTAGTAACGATTCAATTTGACCCACAAGGGGAAAGGTTTGCAAAACACATTAAAAGTTAATTCAAACACACATAAAAGCAACCAAAAGATACAAATACAATGTAAGAAAAGAGCTGAAATACACAAGGGCTCAAAAAGGCTGCAGCTGGCCAACACTATCCAACTGTACGAGTGAGCGCACATTATGTGACAGTGAACCTGAGGTTAAATACAAATTGAAAAAATTCAGTAACGGCCAGTTCCACACAGCAGGAAGGTAGCACTAATGAGGATTAACACTGCCGGAGTCCCACAGAGCTAATTTCATTCCTACCATCGTTACTCCACTTTGTGCTTAAACATTGTCAAAGAAAGATATATTATCTATTACTGCTAAAAACACAAAATGTAAATTGTTCAGACAGATTCTTCTGTAATGTTTCCCTAAATACCTGTACTGGTTTAACTGACTTCAAGTTTTATACAGATCTTTAATTTTTTAATTCTTATTTTTCCCTACACTTTGAATTCTTTACAGTTTTAACTAATGAGGCTCCCGACTCCAGTCTTTATTGCAATAGGTGAATAGATGTTTCTGTGCTCGATTTGTGTTCTTAACTGCCTTTCTATTAATTATTATGTCTAAGAAGCCTTCGTCAAGACTTTACAGGTTTAAAAAGTGAACTGAAGGACTTCAGTGTGTTTCTTGACAGAACATATCAGTCATCCTTTTCTGTCAAAGTTTCAGAATGTTCTTAGGTATAATTTATACCAGCTGGTGTTTAACATTTATTGAATGGCCTCTTTTGCAATACCACAAGGAGGTGTTTGCTTCTAGTATGACGGAGTGAATGGGTGGCAGTGCATTGTTGAGCAGATGGTTTGAATCAGTTTAAATGAAATGTTCACCACTATTTTTTTTCCCCCTTTCCTGAGTCTCTCCTGGTGATACTTGTGTTAAGCCTGTGGGTGAGATCCTAAACAGGTGTTATATACCACTTATACTGCGCAGAACCCTCAAACTCCCGCGCTTGAGGAAGACCTATCACCGCCCCCGAGGGGAGGCTGCACCTGGGGTCCTTTCTGGTGTGGTAGACCCCCACCTCTATTGATCTTGTACTAAGTGCCTGCTCTTGTGCTGCCCTGATTAGTGCTTCTGTGCTGTCTTTTAACCCAGTCTTCTCCAGCCACTGGTAGGATCAATAGATAGATAGATACAGTGGGGCAAAAAAATATTTAGTCAGCCACCAATTGTGCAAGTTCTCCCACTTAAAAATATGAGAGAGGCCTGTAATTTTCATCATAGATACACTTCAACTATGAGAGACAGAATGGGGGGAAAGAATCCAGGAAATCACATTGTAGGATTTTTAATGAATTTATTGGTAAATTCCTCAGTAAAATAAGTATTTGGTCACCTACAAACAAGCAAGATTTCTGGCTCTCACAGACCTGTAACTTCTTCTTTAAGAGGCTCCTCTGTCCTCCACTCGTTACCTGTATTAATGGCACCTGTTTGAACTCGTTATCAGTATAAAAGACACCTGTCCACAACCTCAAACAGTCACACTCCAAACTCCACTATGGCCAAGACCAAAGAGCTGTCAAAGGACAAGAGAGAAACAAAATTGTAGACCTGCACCAGGCTGGGAAGACTGAATCTGCAATAGGGAAGCAGCTTGGTGTGAAGAAATCAACTGTGGGAGCAATTATTAGAAAATGGAAGACATACAAGACCACTGATAATCTCCCTCGATCTGGGGCTCCACGCAAGATCTCACCCCGTGGGGTCAAAATGATGACAAGAACGGTGAGCAAAAATCCCAGAACCACACAGGGGGACCTAGTGAATGACCTGCAGAGAGCTGGGACCAAAGTAACAAAGGCTACCATCAGTAACACACTACGCCGCCAGGGACTCAAATCCTGCAGTGCCAGACGTGTCCCCCTGCTTAAGCCAGTACATGTCCAGGCCCGTCTGAAGTTTGCTAGAGAGCATTTGGATGATCCAGAAGAGGATTGGGAGACTGCCACATGGTCAGATGAAACCAAAATAGAACTTTTTGGTAAAAACTCAACTTGTCGTGTTTGGAGGAGAAAGAATGCAGATACAGTTGCATCCAAAGAACACCATACCTACTGTGAAGCATGGGGGTGGTAACATCATGCTTTGGGGCTGTTTATCTGCAAAGGGACCAGGACGACTGATCTGTGTAAAGGAAAGGATGAATGGGGCCATGTATCATGAGATTTTGAGTGAAAACCTCCTTCCATCAGCAAGGGCATTGAAGATGAAACGTGGCTGGGTCTTTCAGCATGACAATGATCCCAAACACACCGCCCGGGCAACGAAGGAGTGGCTTCTTTAGAAGCATTTCAAGGTCCTGGAGTGGCCTAGCCAGTCTCCAGATCTCAACCCCATAGAAAATCTTTGGAGGGAGTTGAAAGTCCATGTTGCTCAGCGACAGCCCCAAAACATCACTGCTCTAGAGGAGATCTGCATGGAGGAATGGGCCAAAATACCAGCAACAGTGTGTGAAAACCTTGTGAAGACTTACAGAAACCTCTGTCATTGCCAACAAAGGGTATATAACAAAGTATTGAGATGAACTTTTGTTATTGACCAAATATTTATTTTCCACCATAATTTGCAAATAAATTCTTTAAAAATCAGACAATGTGATTTTCTGGATTTTTGTTTTCTCATTTTGTCTCTCATAGTTGAGGTATACCTATGATGAAAATTACAGGCCTCTCTCATCTTTTTAAGTGGGAGAACTTGCACAATTGGTGGCTGACTAAATACTTTTTTGTCCCACTGTAGATAGATAGATAGATAGATAGATAGAGTTTATTTTGAGAGAAAAAAGACGAGGAAGAAGAGGAATTCCCTGCCCTGCCCTGTGTGTGTGTGTGTGTGGTATGGGCGGGGTATCGTATGTGCTTTACTATTAGTTTTTCAGCTCTAAATGATTATTTTAATCAATTAGACATCTGAAGTTGAGTTTGCACATTAATCTTTGTTTCTCCTTTCGCTTTAATGTTCAAAGCTAGAGTATCAAGGATATTGTCGGTAAAAAGACAGCACACACACACACACACACACACACACACTTACACACGCCTTGTGGACGACCTTCTTTCTACTTAACACACATACACACACTTTGTCTTTCTCCTTTTGTCTTTCGTATTCATGCACACGGGCATACACGCAGTGAGCTCACTGACAGGTCATTTCACCACAATCTAACATAGCTGAGTGGAAAGCACAGATGCTAAGTATAGAGGCAAACCGAACAGAATACCAACGACTCTCAAGATTACACAACACAGACGAGCAGAGTGATGGTTCACATGAGGCAATAAGGCAGAGTTTCTCAAAGGCAAGTTCAAGACCTAAAGGTTGTCAATGGGAGGCTTGAAATAGGTTAAAAAGAAGAGCTTTGGGGGGAATTTGAATGAGGTTTTGCTTGAGCAAAGTCTCAGAAAAAGTATCACAGTTCAATAGAAGTGGTGATGAAAATGAGATTAAAAGGATTTGCTGATTTACAACCGGCTTTGTATCATCACAATGTTGGTAACATATGCAAAAGAACAATGTTTAACTTTCCTCTGTGTCGCCTCCTTAGCTCCCCGCTCTTGGCATCCGCCGAATCAGATTAGATTCCTTCCAGAAAAATAGTGTCATAACCTTCAGTCCATGTGTTCTGCCCCTTGTCCACTCTCTTTCTAAAACAGGTTTGACGTCACATTAGGTGATGTTTCATCATTCTTTGTTTGCTCTTTGCTGGCCAGCTTTTTCACTTATGCTGCTAAGTAATGCCGTGCAAAATAAACACCATAATTTGACAGTTTATAGATCGTAAATGGACCGCACGGACTGCATGCAGAATTCTGACCTTTAACTTACTTCTGCGTTCAATTCTTCTTACGGATTGTTTCACAGAAACAACAAAGAAAACACGACATTATCCGGTAATTAAATGTTCACATTAAAGATTCTAAAGCGGCTGATGCATCGTACGTGAAATGAACATGGGCTGTGGGTAAGGAGGGAAGGTTGTGTTCTTGATCAAAAGAAAATGGAGGAGGCAAATGAAATAACTGAAGAGCATAATTTAGCAATTCAATAGGCACAAAATTTTCCTTCTATTAATTAAGCCGAGGAGATGAATTAAGTAAATCCAGATTAAAAATTATAAATACAAGGTAACAAATTATTATTGCTTCAAATTATTTTTTCCTCCCTGAAGACTTACCAGACTTAATAGATTGTTCAATTACAGATGGGATTTTTTTTGCCTATTAAAACGTGGCATACAGTATTTTAAGATGGAGCCCTGGTGGTTCATAAAAGCCACTCTATGAAAGTTTACTTTAATTCTAAGTACCTCATTGAAGCCAGCAGCACCTTCCACAAGGGACTTAAACGTAGCTGCAGCACCAGCATAACATACCGCAGAGTATCCCCTTGTGTATTATTGTTTTGATAGTGGGCTGCAGAAGTTGAGCTAAAAAGCGCTCATAAATAGAAGGACAGACGATTAAAGAAAAAATATAATTACTGTGGTGCTGTCACTGCCTGAAAGGATGTGTGTGTCAGTGTGTGTAAATTCCACTTGTTTTTGAAGGGAAAGTGGAGGTGCCTCTCATGAAGTTAATTATTACTTTTCATGTCAAAAGCAGCCTGTGTACGCACTGGTATTTAGCATGTTGCGGCGGCCAACAAGGATGAAAAAAGATCTGCCACACTGGTGCTGTTGTCAGTGCTCAATGAGTTGAGTTGTCAGAGTGTGTGTAAGAAAAAATATGAAGTATCAGCTTTATTATTGTCACTAATAGCTTTTGGTAATATGTGTACATTCATCTCTGAGCAGGTTCCCCTGTTGGGTGTCTACAAAATGATCAGCTGTCCCACTGTTATGTCACATTGGTGTTTCATGTCTTAGTGATGAGACGCCTTTGGGCCTCTGATGTGAGTAATGATTTTCTAATAACTTGCAGCTTGTTAGTTCAGCTGGCTGTAAAACTGACTGCAGAAAATGTCTGCATCCCGTTTGATGTGTGTGTGTGTGTGCGTGAACATGTGTCTCTTTGTGTACTCTTTTCTACGACACAACTGTACGGACTGTCAGTTTCAATTTGGTCGTACTTTGATCCAATTGTGAGAAAACAGACATAATTTTTGCATCAGCACCCACATTTCGAGGTGCCAAAAGCACCTTTTCAAAAGATCTTTTGATGAAGGTTTCTAACAAAAGTTGCCTGGGTTGGGCAGACATATTGCACATCAACAAAATATAGACCAGTGTAGTGTTGCAAAAAACATTGACAAAAACGTCACTAAAAAGTGGCATGCGTTTGTATAAATAACATTTAGACTATATTTATGCCCTTACAATTTGACACCGATCAGCTTTAATTTCCAGCACGTCGGTCAGCCCGACCACATTTAACGAGACTAAGCACTAATGTTCCAAATTTGGCTCAGAGGAGAGAGAATCACCGCTTGTTCGGGTCCCGGCTAGACTGGATACTAGTTTAGTCAATACTTCGAGGCATAGTTACATAATGCATGACCTTATTTTTAAGATTTTCACGTCCATATTCTGCAAAATGTACTTTTTAATATCTTCTCAACATGAATATGTGTCCCTGGTGTGACTATAGAACTTCAGACTCTGAATGTCTGTGAACACGCCATTTAGATTTGGCTTCCTTTATAATGTTATAAGGGAATCTTTTGGGCATGTGACTCTCTACGGCCCTTCAGCAGGCTGAGTCCTCCTGAATCTACTTAGCTGTCCACCATAAGTGTGCCTCAGTAACACCAGCTCCTGGAACTGCAAAGATGTCAAAGGGCTAGAGTGAAGCAGCAGGTTGTTCTGTTCCTCTAAAACTGTTCTTCTAAAGCATTCAGAAAAAGGCTGAAAACAGCTGCAGCGGCCACATCTGCTATGAGAAAAATAATAGGTTTTGAACATAAAACCATGTAAACCTGTTCTTGTTGGACCTCCAAATACAAATATGAACTTGAAAATGGGCAGAATATGAGACCTTTAATGAACTGAACGGCAAAGTGATGCTGGCTGAGTGAGGTTTACACTCTAGTAATAGAAGTAAACAGCTAAGGGTGGCGTCCAGCTGTCTCTTGAACTCTCGCAAACTCTCGCATGTTTGACATCATAATATCCACGAAAAAGTGACATCAAACTTTCCTTAGGAAAATCACAATAGAGAGTGAGCTTTTCTAGTCTCTTCTATCAACTGAATGCTACTTCTTATATTCACTTTGTTGTTGAAAAGAAGAATGGAGGACAAACAGGTGGCAGGATTACCATTACAGGATTCACTTTGTGATTTTGAGTGAAATTTCTCTACATCTGTCTGTCGGATTGCCATGAAATTTGGTGCACACGTTCATGCCCCTGTCAGGACGAAATGTAAATCTCTTAGTGATCTGCTGGATTTTTATCTAACGCCATCAAAAGGTGACAAATAGCAAATGTTAGCTAACATGCTGATCTACACTGATTGTCATTGTGATTGAATGTGCAGGCTGAACTGTACTGTATATTGTAAATACTACTAAAATGTTGTGATATTCCTATAAGCAGTCATGCACTAACCCCTTGTTATGTCTCTGTGTTCTCTTTCTCAGGTCTTTGGATACACCTTCCTGGGCCATCTTTCTTTTCAGTCCATCTACCACTCACCACAATGTATCTTCATGTTGAGTCTTAATAAATTACAGCACACCAGATAGAGGTAGGCATGGATTCACTTACAGCTATTTTGAATAAATATAAAACTTTTACTAATTGAGGGATGCAGAAACGGACTCTCCCGGGGACTGTGACAAGGAGCGTGCACTGTTGTTTCTTTTTAATTACATCTGAAACATACAAACAGTTATTGCCAATTAATTTTCAGAAAACTTTAAGGATCCCCTTTGGGAAATTAGATATCTATAAGATATATTATCAGCAAAATACACTCACACACACACACTTTTATTAAACTAACCACATCAAAAAATGTGTTAAATCTTTGGGGATAACCTCACCTCAGACGTTTGTGAAATTTCTTACTTGTGGAATGTAGGCATGTACATTCATTTTATAAATTAGATTTAAGTTTATTTAAGTTTAAGTTTTTTAAGTTTAAGTTGCATGCACCTGTGTGTGAGAGAGAGATTTACTGCTATTAATGTTGGATAGCTGGAGGATAGATGGATGGGTGGATGGATGGATGGATGGATGGGTGGGTGGATGTAAATCAAACAGCGAGATTGTGACACATGCCTGCTGTTGTCTGAGCTGAAATTAATTTTACATTTTCATAACAGAGCATCTTGGTCGAGCATCTGCTCACCCTTACTGTAAAAGTGAGACCTCAGTGCTGCAGATAGCAATATTATTTTATTAAGCTTTCCTTTTGTTTGGTAGATATGGGATGCAAAGAAACACAACACTACTCTACTGTTCTACTTCTCATTTACTCATGAAAATATAAATTGAAAGGAAATTGTCTTCATAAATGTTCCTTGTCAGGTTTTGTGCGGTGTTAGGCACACTGCTTTTCATTCTGTCTACTACTGTAGGTTATTGGTGCATAATCGCTACAACAAAACATGGAAACCTCAACCCCAGATTCTCTCGTATCTCTTCAGTCTCTACTGCTTTTGCCTTTTTTATGACCACAGAAAGTGTGGAGCTTTTTAATTGGACTTTCTTCCTGTTGGAAGTGTCATCAATATGTGACTACTGGCAGCTCCCCAAAGAGCAGTCATGAAGACATGTCAGGCAATCAGTTAAAGCCATAACAATCCCGCAAACAATTTCTGGCAGTGTAGGTGAACATTTTCTCCTAACATTTTATCAAACAGTGTTTTCTGTTATTGCTTTATATCCCACTGTTTTTTAAATGGGTGCATTCATTACATCTGCACCATTTAAGGTCTTTGCCTTTAAACCCTGCGTCGCTTTATGCTGTTTATTTTTTTTCTGCAGCTTGGTCACCCAAACACACATCAGTGCATTTGCTGTAGATGGTGAATAAGGTGTTTCAGACACAAAGTTACACAAATATGGTAAACGCAGCTGCCAAAAGTTCAAAAGTTCTTTAAGAAAAAGGATAAAGCTATTCTAAGACCAATTCTCATCTGACCTTTTACTTTAACAAAGTGCTGCTGCACCTTTATATAATTCTTGGTTTTACATGGTCAGCTAACTGGGTTTTTGTAGCATGAATAAAAACTGTTTATTCACCAGAACAGTCAGCAATTTCCTTGTTAATAGAATTTTGTGTGAATGCAGCACTCTCATAATGCCCCATTGGATCATAACTGTTACATTGCTTAACATAGCAGAACCCACAGTATTTATATGAGTCTATTTCTTTGGCATATTGGTCACGTTCCAATGCCACTGAGAGTCCATATTAGGATGAATAAAACTGAACAATAAGAAAAGACAGACACAAACTCTTTATCCAAGTGTGAGGGTACACGGCTGTTTGAAGCTGCGCTGAGGACGGGCTGCGTGTACGCCGAGCAGCGGTAGAGTCAGAAGGGGTCCTATGAAGTGTAATTCCACTACAGAGGCTCTCTCCAGCCAACCTATTACAGAGTATTAGCTCTGGCTTACACACCGTTTTAGAAGTGGCTTGAAAAATGATTTTATTACAGAGGTTGCTGAACAATTTGTACCACCATTCTATTTTCCTCTTGCTCGTAGCCTTTCCTGCCTTTCCTCACACTATTTTATTTTCTGCCAGCACCCAGGAGAAACATCTGCCATGAGCGGTTTATTAGAGTGGACTAAACGGCCCAAACATCCAAGACATTTTATATTTCATGTTTGTTCCAAGAAAGCAGAGAGGCAAAAATAGCCACTCATCCAACACTGATTGATGTGACTTCAAATGAGGCATTTGTGACATTAAAATAACTTTTTTAAGGGTTTACAATTAGACATTGAGTCAGACAACTAACTTCTTATCTGCCTAATAGTTTCTAAGATTGCTCGAGATTTCTCCTTTGAACTATGTGATACAATGTTACAATACGGTCTATTTTTATTTCTCTATCCCCTTGTGAAATCTTTCATAGATTACACATCTGAATCCAATAAAGTATGCAGTGTGGTATCAGAGAAATTTCAGTTTATCTGAGATGACTTATCTTGGAAATTGAAGGGGATTGATGTGAGAGAAATGGATATTTGAAGTCTATATCTCTAGAGCTAAAGATGTACAAGTTCACAAAGCCTAGAAAGAGGAGAATAGTTCACACTGATTCCTTTGTGTGTGTGTGTGTGTGTGTGTGTCTGAGGGTAGATGGTTGCTCAATGCTAGCCCTTTAAGAAGTTCTTTGACAAAGATTTTGAGAAAGAATAAATGTCAACCATGTCCCGAGAAACATTTTCTGTTATGTAGAAGTATCTCAGATCTTGTATGTTTACATTTGGATGTGTTTTCTGTAATTAGTAGTAGTCCTGTACAGCATTCATTATGGATTGGTGATTCATTTGCTTGCGTGTTGTTAAATTGCTGTGGTTGGATTTTAGATTTCCTGGTCTTGAAAAAGAGCATTCTCTCTGCAGACAATAACAGGAAGGCGCTGTTCTTTTACTATCAGCTTATTGCAGCTTTTTCTTAATTCACGTTTAGAAGGGACAAGCATTCAAGTCACTGCTGAAACTGCTGATTCGTTGCTAATTATTTTGGGATCCGGTGCACCTGCCTCTAATTAACAAGGTGGATTAAGTGTAAGTACAGCAGTCTGTTGTGTCCTTTGTTCACACATGCGCATATATCAGATAGAAACACTCTGGTTGGATGGCATGGTCATCTTTTTCTATTTAATCAACCTTACTTAATACTATCCTTCTAAGAGGAGCAACATATAGATACTCTTATATACCAAAATAGCAACTGAACACAAGTACTGCAGCTTGGGTCTGTTAATTTAAAGTCCTCGACAGCAGGAAGAAGTTGGCAGTCGAGAGCAGAGCGAGTAACTTTACAGACTTCAAAAACCAGATCTAAACTTAGAGTGTACTTAAACTTGTGTAGGAAACTTATAGACTTATAAACTGTAGATTCAAGCCTACAAACCATCATGTGGGCTTTTTGACTAGTCAGTAAGAGTTATTCGTTAGTAGGTAATAGTAGTTAGTGACAGTGTATTAAGGAGTAGTGAAAAAGATATTTGAGCTTTTCTTATTCGGTGCCCTTTTCTGTTCACAAACCTTTAATTTTTCTTCTAAAAACCATGTCAGATTCAATTTTGTGGCTGCTCTCACAGCGCTGTCCATGCATGTGACGTCAATTACTCACACAGGTCAAAAGTTATGATCACTGCATAAGTCAGCACAACTGTTGAAGCCTCGTGTATGTCTGTACATCTTACAGACCTGGTTGGCAGTAAGGTTGAGTTACTGCGACTACACACACACACACATATCAAGACACATTTAATTACATGCCTTGTTTTAAATTTGCTGTGTCTGTAGGACCATTGCTTACTTTTAAAATAATATTATGATGAATTTAAGGTTGCAATATATTTTTATTATTTTATTTCATCTAAAAGCAACTTTGAGCAAATGCAACTGTCAAAATAAGTCAAGATTAACGACTGCACCTTGGAAAACCTTGCAAAAAAATCACATTACAACCATGATTTAATAATGGCGTTTTCTGCGCCATAATTAAAAACCCTGATGGTCAGTGAAACATTCATATGTGCGTGAAGAAAAATATGCATCTCTAATTATTGTCTAGTTATTGCCATTTCGCCTTGTTATGTACAACACATGCAACCCATGTATATGATCTAAACTCTACATCTATCTTAATACCACTTTGCAGAAAGCACCTAAACATCTGATTGTAGTTTCTAAATACGTCCCCTCTGTGCTGTCTTAACCCATTTCCATCTGAAATGTGTTGTTTTGTCGCTGTGTATACAAACATACATGTGTTACTGTGGGTATGTATTTCTGTATAATCTATGCCTATAGAAGTGGGGAATGCATATATTAAGATAAATATTGTTAATATATTGCAATGTTTTCTATCTAATTCCAACAAACAATGCTGTTGGTGTGATAAACAAAAGCACAAACGTCATTTTAACAGTAAATGAGAGAAACAGCTGAGACCAGTTATTATAATCAGATATCAGAGATTATAGAAAGTCACAGTTTCTAACACCTCGTCATTGAACTAAATATGGCTTTTATTATTGATATATTATTATACAATAACTAAATTCTTGTCTGGCAACGGGGGTTAAAGGAGGCTATTAATGAAAAAACAGAAAATTGAGGGAAGGAAATGATAGACTTGACAGTTCCAGTATGACAAGAACATTATGATCAAGTGGCAGAGCTGCCGGTTCAATTAAAAATGGTTTTTGAAAAAAAGTGGGACATAGTTGGATAACAGTGAAGAAAAGTGAAACACTAAGTCAGTGACAGAATTCTTGTAACATGATTAGCTGAAACGATGAAATAGTGTTGCAATGAGACTAAAATGAGCTTGTCCAGTGAGCGGGAATGTGCTTTATTTACGATGATACAATGACAATGTGACATCAACTGCACTGTTGTCAGTGTGTTTGAGAATTACTTTATTAGACCGCAAATTCCCCCAAAGCAAAGTGCATCTGCAGCTGGATAATCCAGATATCAGCTGGCTCAAAGGGGAAACATCTTGAAGAGGGGATATCATTGCAAGAATTATGAACATGAATATGCAGTTAAGCACTAACTGAACCAGCCACAGACAAATGCAATGAACTACCTAAAGAATTAGATAAGTCTCTTAATGATACTTAGCAAACTGGAGCAAAGGGAGCTTGGAATAGAGGTCTCCAGCATTCAGCAACCAGGAGCTGGAACAACAAAGTATTTAAAGTGAGCTTGGCAGGTGGGGTAAATCATTGGGCTGATCTCTCAAAGCAAACTATTTGCCATCAGTGGGATTCCTGCCCACCGGTGGAAAAGTTGGGTAGAGCTCCAGACAGCCCTAGATTCAGCACCCTGTTACGACCGGAGCTCAGAGATGAAGAATAATGGACAAAACAATCCTCGGTGAGATCATTTTAGTCTGAATCTGATCATTTTTCAGAGCCTGCGTTGCTATTTCACAATATATATCCAGCTCTAAACTATCCCGCATGCCAGTGCCTGATTTCACCTGCTGTGTGTTTATTCTGCTGCGTCATGCCACAGCCCGTCTCCCACAATCCTTTCTATCCAGATGCATGCCAATCCCCCCCACTGAGCTGTGACCTTCACTCAATGGCATCTCAAGGCGTGTCTTGCATTTCACCTTACATTCTCATTGGTATGAATATACAACATGCCAGCACATATCACAGCAAAGGTAAATAACTTAATAGATTTCCCACCCAGAGACCCCAGATAAATAGAGAATCTAAATATTCTATTGAAGCTGAGAAGCATGACAGCCATGTAATTCCCTAAGCTGCCTCTGAAAGCCATAATATTCATATTTCTTCATAGCAATAAAACCATATTACCATATGAAGGCCATAGGATAATATTATTATCAGCCAGCTCTGTGTGTGTGCCTCTCCAGTGGCAGGGATCAGTTCAAAGCACACCCCAAAGCATGAGTGCATGTGTGTGCGAGAGAGAGAGTAAGATACTGTGCGCATGTGCATATGTGTGTGTGTTTGTATCTGTGACTGAGTGTGTGTGATCAGTTCCCTGAAGCGACAGCTGCACGGCGAGTTCCTGAATGGAGAAAGCTCCTCTGTGATGACTACCAAGTGGCATACACGTCTCTCTGCAACCTCTTTTCTCCTCTCCGCTCCCTTCCCTCTTGCTTTCCTTCCCGATATCTGCTGCGTTTCTCTTTATTTCCCTCTTGTCAGTGCTTGTATTCTGATCAGCTCATTTCACCGTGTTTCTGTTGTCCTCTCCTTTTCCACGTCCTTTTTCCTCTACTTATTCCCACCTTCTCAGATCTATTTCTCCCTTCTCTTTTTTTTTTTTTTTCATTATTACTCCCCGCTCACCATAATCACAGAATCAGAACGGCTTGCTGCTGTTCTCTGCAAAATGAGACGCATCTGTCACAGCTAAACCTGTATAAAACCTTGAATGAGGGCAGGGAGAAAGAGGAGAAGGAAGGCAGGAAAGAAGGAAGGAAAGGATGTAAGAAAGCATAACAGGAATCAGGGAAGGGAAGAGAGAAAGAGAGAGAGAGAAACAAAAGAATGAAAAGTGATTAATAAAGAAATCATTAAGAAGAGGCAAAGAATGTGGAGAAAAACCTGATGAAAAGAAAGGGGCTATATTTAGTGGTGCTTCAGAAGCGTTTGATGTCAGAACCCCATTAGCTACAGCACTGAGTATTTGGAGAGATCCTGCTGTATAGACAGTGTGAGTGTGTATAAGCAAGACAGAGATGGATGGGGGGGGGGGGAACCATGTACTGGTGTGCTGCATGGCTCCGTGGCTTTGGAAACTCAAGGCCACAGTATCGGAAACCTGCTCGTGACAGGGTTCAAAAATATAATGAAAAGACACCTTTCCCATTTCCGTTGCATTTATTAAAATCTACATGCAAACATCTTACAGGCAGCTCTTTAAAGGCTGACTTGGCTGTGCTTGTTCCAGCATATCAAATAGCTGATGATCAAACAGCTCCTAGATCTTCATATTCCCTTGACTGCCTTGGCTGCTCTTACAGTGCAGTCTTGTTGATATTGTTGCCGTCTTTGTCACTGGTTTGCAGTTTTTCCTGTAACGCTGTGATTACCTCTCTGGGACTTGTCGTAACATTCAAATCAGTGGAATTGGAGTGGAAATTACTGCAACCTCTTTGACAGTGTAATAATATATAGAGAGAGAGATGTGAGAGAGAAAGATGTAAAATGATTTGAAATTCATATGTTCAACTTGTGCATAAATGGCAGAAATTTGTGCAAAAAAAAAGAAAAAAGCATATATTTAAAAAAAATAGTTTTTTTATGCTTTGCTGAGAAAAAAGAGAAGGCTGCTGAAAAACAGATTTTTTTAAATCCTTTGAGTTTCAGCCTCCATTTCTTCTACTGCAAACAAAGTAGTCATGCCTTGCTGCCACTCACCGGCACTTGCCTCCATTCCACCAGAAAACCCCTAAAAAAAACCCATAAATCACGATGTCACAAGTACACAAAATCACAGCGTCCCCAGTTTGAGACTACAAAGGAGCTCTTGTTGCATGCCCACCCCTGCCTCTCTCTCTCTCACCAAGGTGGCTGATAAATACAGCGTAGGGTACTGGTGCATGAGGAGAGTGAGATGCATTTATTACTAAAAGCACACGTGCCATCTTAGGTGAGCAGCACAAAAAATGGACATGGACATTTTGATCCGACTAAATTCTGACTTACCTTTAATGGAAGCGTGTCGACTGTCTTTAAATAATTATAATATCAACATAGCGTTATGAAAGCAAGTGAAAAGCTAAAGGACTTTTTTTTACCATAATGCAAAGAGACAGACGGACGGACGGTTGGAACCAAGCAGGCAGAGCTTTATGTTACATAGGTATAAAGATAAAATTATTGATGTCATACAGCACTGGTGATAGTGAGATGGGGCTGGCTGACGTGAAGTTATTGTGTGCCCGTATGGGAGCAGAGATGCGGGAATGACGCAACAGAGATGGCCCTCATTAAAAATGGGAATGATGAGAGAGATGTAAAGTCTGTGAAGTAGTGAGGCAGCGGAAAATGTGATTGGTATCACAGAGAAGAGACGGAGCAACAGGTCCATGTGTGTGTGTGTGTGTCAGTGCGTGGGGTTAGCATTACTCTAAACCAGAGGTCGTGGTTAGTATTACAATGGAGTGTGGCGCGACAAGCATTGATGCACTGTTCTAGCAGCCGCAATCACCTCATTATCTACTGTACTGACAGCGAGAGGGCAGAGCCTTAGAAAGAAGATACAGAGTGGGATGGAGAGAAAGAACACAGACAGGGGGGAGGGGGGGGGGATGATGATGACACAGAAGGAGAACCGGATTAGTAGATTGAACAACACAGAATTGGAGACAGTGTGAAACAGCAAGAAAGAGAAGTAAATAGAGAAAGGAAAGCGAAGGAGTCATGTAACAAAAGAGCCATTAGCGAATGTCTGTTTCCCTTCCCTGCTCAGATCTCTGAACGACAGCATCTGTGTGTGTGTGTGTGTGTGATTGTGTGATTGTGTGTCTCAGATCCCAGTGGTGTATCAGTTCCACATTGGAGATTAGGGTTTATCTGGGCAGCTGTGTGTATCAGCACCTGTGTAGCTACGTTGATGTGTGTATTTGTTTGTGCTGCTGTGCGTGTATTTGCAGGCAATCAACTTTGTGCATCCCTCAAACCCCCCCCCCCCCCCCCCCCCCCCCCCCCCAATCAAAATCTCTTTGCAGCTAGGTGACCGGAGATGGACTAAGACAGGGGTGTCAAACTCAATCAAAGAAAGGGCCAAAATTTAAAACACGGTCTAAGTCAAATTGCCAACACTGCCTCCAATAACATCACATTTAGTCACAAAAGAAATGCAGTAATTATAAGATTGTAAGATTGTGTGCCAACCACTTAAATAATAGGGAAAAATAATATTCAAAGATGCGTGGAGAGTGCACTTAAAAGGAGCTCTTCATTCAGCACCAAATAAAATCGCAATGTAAGCTGCACGAACAGTGATGGAATAACAGCAGTATTTCTTAACAGGAGGAACACAGCAAAAGGCTCATTTTCTGTCCTTACCGCTTTCGCCAGGGTAGCCTTGAAATTACATTTATCAGAGTAAGCCAGTTTCAATTACATCTTTTAGAAGGCTATCTTGAGTGTCCTTCTCTTGACAATGAGATGATCTTTGCTGCTTACTTACACTGCATGCCCACAGCACATTACGCTACAGTACACCGTCCCTCAGATGTGAATGGAAAGGGCTGCCAACAAAGACTGCACGCGGGTGGGAAATTATCAACTTCTCTAAGCTACTTTTCTGTGTTTGCATTACTTTCTGCAATATGTAAAAATACTTCTTCTTTGGGAGCTTCTCTCTAGATCCTTCCTCATATTCTCCTTGAGGCTCCTATTAATTGGCTTGCTCTTGCTTGTGCGTCACATGCCCAGATGCGTTTTAACCATAAAGGACTTCTTTATTTAGGCACAGCATGAAAAGTTAATGCGAGGACTCGCGTTTAGCATGTCATGTCATGTTCAAATATCTCTGAAATTGAGGAAAGCAGAGTGCAGTTTAGTCGGGTAGAGCTCACTTACAATTCAAACTCTACAGCAATCAAATCATTATATTATACTGTAGAAATCTGAGGCGTCGTGCCCATTCGAACTGGGGGAGGCACGTTCCCCACCAGATTTTTGATATCTGGACTATCATATTTATTTTATTGCCATATTTATGTCGTTATAATTATTTTATATTATTAGTCAAACATATATGTCTAATTATATCAAAGATCATATGTCGTGCAAAATGGCATGCACCCCCTTTCGCTGCTGTAATGGTTTCTTCCAAAACAATGCCAGAAGCAGGTGTTAGCACACACCAGTCAGGAGAATAAGAGATGTAGGCAACAGCTTAGCATGTGTTGCTAGAATGGATAGTGTAACATCAATCCCTTTTTCAAACATGCGAAACTGAAATGCAAATAGTTATACACACTTGGTTGCATCTGAGAAAATAACGGCATCATTTGCTTTGCAAAACAATCGGCTAGTACCTGCTAAAGTTAGTAGCCATTCCTCAGTGTGGTTTCCTCTGGCCCTCTGGCTCACTTGACTTGTGATATGTCAGCATATTATCCTGTTTGCTATTGATAAAGGAGAGCCATGTGAATCCATTTGATGTGTCCTGATTAAGATGCAGAGGACAATCTGACAGAAAGCCCCAGTCAGGGGGTTGATAGTGAAGAGGTAGGTTATCCTGGGTGAGATTTGTATGATGGGGTTATAATGTTTTTTTTCTTCATGGAAATATTTGTATATTTAAATAAAAGACGTGTTCCCTCTTTTGTGTGACCGTTTCAGACCAATCAAGGGATGATGATGATGATCAGTAATAATAATGCTAATAATAATTGCAGACAGACTTTAAATAGGCTATTGCTGCTCAGTCTTTTATTTGTGATGCAGCAGCCGCAGTCTCATCTTGTACTCATGCTGTTTCATTGTGTTTGAAAAATGCAGCTATTACTACGTTAGTAGGTTAGTGGCATCTGTGCCTTTATTCTCTCTTAATTAATTTGCACCCACCCCACCCTTCAAAGTCTTTGAATACATACGTCAAATTACAGAAAATTGAACCATTACTTTCTTTTTTTTTCTTCCAGTAAAGGACCACTACGCCCCGTGCTCTAATTGTGCCACCCAATAATTTTGCCAGCTTGCATGAAGCCGCTGGTAGAAATCTATATTCAACCTTTCATATCAAAGCAAAGCAGAGTCAGAACTGCATTGAACAAACACTGAAAGCAAAGTTGTAGTTCTAGGTTGGAAAGCGCTTTCTGACCCGTTCAATCTGAAACATGGGTTCATTTATGGGTCGACGTGTTGTCTACATGGGAATGTGTCTATTCATAGATGTATGCAATGACAAAAAGTCAGTGTGGTTGAGTTTGAAGGGTAAAAGCAGAAGGCCAAGTAAGATCAAAGGAAAGAGTTAATATGACAGAAGAGCGAGTACTTTTCTGCCTTCGCTCTCAAATTATTATCTGTTGAATTATCAATTACGTCAACACATTTGCGATGATTTCTGAAGCATCGCGTAATTTTTAAAGAATAAAAGAAAATATTGCATTAAAATAAGGAGCTCTTAGCCCAGCAGCAGCGCCACGCTCTCCGAATGACATAACAGAACGCTGTTTCCGAGATTACAGCTGAGGCAGCTGCTGCTCTGCCAAACAGAGGAACGAGCACTTCTTTTCCCCGTTGATTTCAAAAGGTGAGCGGCACACCTCAGAGGCTATGATAATACTGATCCCACCACAGAAGGTGTCTCCACTCTTATCCTCTCGCCATAGGAAGGTCAGGGTCAGCTACAGGACGGCACCACTGAAGCCAACAGGGATTCGGTTTCTCGTTTGAGGACATGTCCATGCTACGGTACCACACAAATCTAGAGTTACAGTACAAAACAATCCAGTTTATTTATTCTCTTTGGCTTATAACCGGGACCTGAGAGCTTAATTCCGTGCCATCTCATGTGGAAATGTGTGCTGGTATGACAATAAAGCTCCTTGAAAACAATTGCTCACGTGGAACTGTTGATAGGAGCGCCTAATGCAAAGCACTCAGCAGCCAGCTAGGACAGAAGAAAGCCCCTGATGCTACCGTGAACAACCAGTCTCATCGAGCCACACTGGAACAGGCGTTCAGATGCAGACTGAGCAAGTCGGCCTGTGATTAATCAGCTCAGTCACTAAACAGAGCGCATTGGACTGCAGGCCAATTTCGATGATAGCGTGGTGGTAGTAAATATCTTTGAATGCTTCTCACTGCAAATATTGATATATGCAATCAATTTAGATTAATCGCAAAGCATGTAATTAATTCGATTCTAATTTTTAATCACTTGACAGTTCTACTTTTGATACTGATGTTGAATCAAACGACGAATGTGTAAGGGTTTCTCATGGTGCAGATAAACCTCTGTAATCTGTAACTCTATTGAGCCTTTTCGCTTTTAGCTCTTTTTTTTTTTTTTTTTTTGGATTTAACACATTTTGGATTTAACACATATGGATTTCAGCCATATCACCTAATCTTAATAAGTGGATGGAGTTGGTTCACATGTGGGCACAGCGGCTGTTATAATATAACTTTCAGCTGATGAAGATCCTGTGACGTGATTGAAAGCTGGAGAGAAGTGAGTTTAACTTGATTTAGCAGTTTTTGTCAAACTACTGTTCTCAAGGTCAAGAGGGAACTTCTTTTTCTTTGCTTAGTGATTATCTTGTGCTGTGAGAGTAATTACTCTGTCTATACTGTCAGCCACTGCACTGCGTCACTGCAGACAGTCTTTGCTGTGATCTAGAGGTTGCTGAACTCCCTTACTCATTTTGTATCTTCAGAATTGGCATTTTACTTTAATCACATTAGCTTTTCACTGATTTCTTTAATCCAATGCTTTTCATGGGAGCTATAAATGGCCTGCTGCACAAATCCAACAGATATGAATTTTGGCATGATAAGAAAGCAAAAGATGCTCTTGCCCATGTGATGAGGGACTCTAGAGAGAGTCTGGGTGCACTTTGGGGATTTCCCCAAATTGTGAGTTAACTTAAAATTAGACAAATGGTTGTATTTATTTCATTACAATTTTGGTTAATGGGACCACGGTAAAACGTCTCCCTCTGATTTAGAGTGCTTATGAATAAAAGCAGCAGAGTAGGTTTGTTTTTATGATAGTACAAGGACACTTTGATGCAATATGTATCTTGGACCAAAATAAACTGTGGACCACTACACTGTTACTCCACTCTTTATGCAACTCTCTCTCTCTCTATCTCTGAATGTATCTCTCTCTCCCCCACACACACACCCTCTCTGACGGCAACACTCCAGATTCATTACTTGCAAGATCTCCAGACCAATCTTGCACTTTCGCACAGCCCCCATATACACACTCTCACTACACCCCCACAAACATAACACACACACACACACACACACTCTTCCCACCTCCTCACTGTTATCATCCATGTGTCATTGGCTGTTGCTAAGTTACAGGCCCCCACCAGTTTTTTTTTTTTTTTTTTGCGGCCAATAAAATCTTTGCCTTCACCACTGGTTTTGACAGATACCCCTTTCTGTAGGAGCACTTTGTTTTTGCTTCAGCTTTGTCTCTTTTCATTGCTTTGTCCAATCCACCTGTCCATGTCTTTCTACTCTTCGCCATGATTTTAGGTTTTTGCTCCCAATCTCACTCACTCTTTACCTCCTTCTTTCCCTCCATCCACTTGAGGAATAGAACATATAATGAGTTATAATTACTGAGGAAGTGAGAGACAGTTGACATATTGCTGATGTGAAAGTGGAAACTGTACAGATTTGTTTCACCATTAATCACTACAGCATTGTACGGAGATTAAGCTGCACTGCAGCTTTGTACAGCTATAGCCTCACACATGGGTACATATGCGCACAGACACACAAGCACTCACATTAACACACTCATACCCTGTCTATGCCTAGTGAACTTTGAGTCTGTGTGTATCTCTGTGTGTATGTAGAGTATGCTTGTGTGTGTGTGTGCGCAGCAGATGGATGATGCTGCTTTCGAGGTCGTTAATAAGGCAGTGTTCTCGCTAGGTTAGACTGCAGAAATAGATGGAGCACACACATACTGTGCGCAGTAGAGCACTGATGCTCAAACTGCGGCCCGTGGGCCACTGCCGCCTCAGAGACCTTTAGTCCAGCCCCTGTACGTGACAAAAAATGCATTACGCCTTATGTATTAATGATCCACGGTCAATTTCCCTTTTTTTTTTTTTTTTTTTTTTCAAATTTCACTGTGAATAGCCTGCATTATAATACACTGCTCAGCCACTACATCAGACTATGGCCCTTATCAAACTCTGTCATGCTAGGAATGAAAACTTGTAGGAAGCTACTGGCTGCATGGCAACTAGTGGCACCTCGTGAATGTTTTGGGAATTATGTTCTGTCAGCAATGCTAGTGCTGTTAGCTAAAGCTAGCAATCGAGATGGGCAGCATGACAGCAAAACGATTGTGACCTGAGGGAATCAGCACCATAAACCTCAAGAGAAGTTATGTTGATGTAATTTATTATCATTGTGCCACTACTATTACCACTACTACTACACTATTAATGTTATTATTATTATGTAATGATAATGTGTTTTGTGTCTCTATCTTTCTCTCTGTTGCTGGAGATGCTTTCTGGCATTTTAATATTTAATAAATTAATTACTAGTTTTGGAATGATTTTGTTTTAAGCTTTAATTTTTCCTGTGTGCTGCTTAATGCTGGCTCTCTTAATTCGCAGTCAGTCATTAAAACTTTGAGAACCATAGCGCCAGAAGGGAGTGGACTTTCACTACAGTCTCATTCCACTCCGACAAAAATACTCCTGTCCTGTCCCAGTCCTGGAAGAATTTGTGTATGGTGCTATATTTGATATAGTTATTTTTGACGTCTTATATATCTTCAGATTTGCCCAAAAGCTCTGTCGGGGTGATTCATGGATCATTGTCTTCCCCAAATCTGACTCTAACTCCATTGTCGATATTTGAATTTTGGTGGCTGCACCATATGTCGTTAATCCACTTTGTGGAGAATGATTGGTGAATATTCAGATTCAACATAAAGAAAATAGCATTTACTCATCGTAGAACTGCATATTTATGGATAAAAACTGCCCCTGTCATGGTCCCCGTCTCACCTGCTCTTCCTGGCCCTTCCCAGTCATGTGATGAATAGTGAAATTGACTCCTAACCTGTCGGGATCTAACAGGAATCACACGATCTACAGGTTTCTGGAAAAAATGTCTCCTCTAATACTCCTCCTCTAATACAAAACATGCAGCCAGTCTTCGCTGCACAAAAAAACACTTCACTGAGCACTTATAGACAGGGATACTAAAGACAGGACCGCATGATCACGCATCGGTACACAGATTTATGCATACAGACAGAAATGTATGTGGCATACACACACGTTTCTGGGTGTGTGTGCATGAACACAGCTGCACATATTCAAAGAGGCAAATACGATAAGCACTCAGTGAGCACATGTCACATATATTCACATATATACAGGAACATGTTCATGCTTTTGCACTGATACAGTAAATTACACACATGAGACACTATGCAGTGGCTCTGCTCGAGAGCTGACAGGGTAATCCATCTCCATTGTGAGGTGCAGTGTACTCTGGGAAAGCAGGCTGGACACGGCATAAGTGAGGGGCCATAAATACGCACACACATACACACACACACACACACCCCTACACCCCTACACACTTTATGTGCACAAACAAAACACACACACATACATGCACACGTGCAGACATGGATGAATTGCTGGTGCTGAGTGCAAAGATCACATCCGTGGATTATTTCCAATTATAATCTAATGAATGATGGGGCACAGTGCTAGGTTAATATAGCAAGAGCATATAGACTATCGCTGAGCCAGAAGTGCACTACAAATGTGTCCATAGCCTCAAAATATGATTTATTGTGTTTTAGATGCAGATTTTTGAAGGAAATAATCTATTTTTATACACCAAAGTGTTATTGATTGCTGGTTTTCAAAGCTTTCACATCCCTGTAGAATTCCCGCAGTTATTGCAAAGCAAAACACTGTTGGGTTGGCAAAAGTAATTATTGCTCGCAATTTGATCTGATTTCATGCGCATGTACCAATATTGTCACTGACAGACACACAGCCTACTCTGAGTCTTCAAACACCTCTAGTAAAAGGTTGCATGTGGAGGCACTCATTATTATTGTCATCTTTTATTTTGCTCATTGGGTGAGCAAACAATGAAATTCTACCAGATTGTGTTACTTATATTACAGTGCACAGGTTGCAATGGTGCTGTCTTCACACCTTGCATGTGCAGTGTATGTTGAAAGGATATATGTTTTTGTTAAAACGTACAGTGTACCATTTTATATAACTAGAGTGCCACTTTAGTGGGAGTAAGCCTCGCCGATTGTGAGTTCAAAGGTTGTCACTTGGGAGTACAATTTATCACTGGGTGCCCTTACAGTAAAGACGTAACATCACATAGCCGAGACTTGGAAGCAATAAGAGCTGCCATTGTAAAGGTGCACTTCAATGGGCAATTAAGGAGAAAATGAAATGACATTTGCTCGATCGGAGGTTACAATCATGCCTTACCTTGTTAAGGTAGAGATAGCAAGCTCGGGGGCAGGAACTGAACCCATTTCTGGAACTTCAGATATCATTTTGAAAAATTATCCCCATAATCCCATCAGTCTATGGGGTATTAGCAGAGCATGTGGGTCAGGTCACCAGGTTACTAAGAGAGTCTTCCGCAGGAGTAAGTTGTTTCTGGAATTTATTTTGCCAGTTCAGACCTACTGAGGTGAACGCTGTGGAGCAATGTCAATTAAATCAAGCTATGCCTACATCATCCCCCATCTCATTATCTGCTCACTCCCCCAATCATTCTTCCTCACTAACTGCTACATCTTACACTCTTTTCCCCTTTGACTGATATCCTCTGACTTGTGTGGTTTTCTGTGGTAATTTCTCTCCTGTCTTTTACACCACCTCTTTCTCAATATGTCTGAAACGCTTATTTATGTGTGTGTGTGTGTGTGTGTGTGTGTGTGTGTGTGCAATGGATTTCACGGCTAATTGCTGTACTAACACTGTTTTTAAGTTCTCTTAGTTGTAGTTCTTACAACTGCTAATCCGTTGGAGTGTTTCTGACCACTTCTACATTCTGCATTTTGATCTCACGTTCTTTAATGTGAACCCTGCAAACACTGTTGCTGTCTTATGTTTTCCATTATCCTGTAAATGCATTATGTATGCAAAGAAATAAAGGAGCTTTAGCTGGCTTTAGGCTACTTTGATCAGACACCGACTTAATCAGAAGAAAGTCTGCTTAAATTGAAAGGTGACACAAGCTCATTGCTTCTTCAAACAAGCTAAACACTTTAGAATTGCAGTCTGCTATATTTACAACAAACACATTAGTAAAGACATGCGCTTGTTTCCATTGATTGGATGTGAAACCCTGAAGAAAAATTGACTGTGAAAAAGGAGCATAAGGGGCTGTCTTTAATCTTCACAGGTAGAGTCGATATGACCTCTGAAAGAGATTTTTTTCCTTTAGAAAATGGACATGTGGGGTGTTTTGGCAGTGTGTGTTTCTAATTACCGCTTTCTTCAGAGCTCTGCAGTATTATTGAAAAGAATATCAATGGTGCCACCATGTTTATTTCCTCCAAAGCAATGGTACCTATAATTGCATTTGAGGTGCTTTTGCATTTTCTCCCTGTAACTAATGACCGTTCTCTTCCAAACAGTGCATCCAAATCCCAGAATTTTCAACACACATTTAGCAACAAGCAATTTAGCATTCCAGCCTGCTACAATATCTGCCTCAACACATTGAAATACCCGTTGCCTGGTAAAAACGGATTGATTCTCAAATGCAACATGGAGATCATACTGTCAAGCGAAACAAATAAACTGTCAGTGTGTGCTGGTGTATTTTCTTTGGCAAAAACATAAAAAAAACGTAAACATTTATCACTGCTGGAGACGTCGCCAGTGTTGTCCTGACAGCTTTTACAGTCACTTGTAGAAAATGAATATCAATGCAGAACTCATGAGTGCAATTACTGCAAAATCATTCTGGATGCATTTGGTCTCACATAAAGAAAAATCATACCAAATTTTAATGACATTACATTTAGTTACATTAAATTAAGTCTATCAAAGTAAATTAAGTCTATCAAAATTTGTTGAAAAAATATATATCTAGTCTAGCATTTGGTGGGTGAATGCCGTTTTCCTTTAACTTGAAAACTTCAGAGGTTTGACAAGACTGAGCTACTTATCGTAGTTTTAATGATGTATTTGTGATTAATAGTTTTCTTGACTGAAATCCAAAAGATGCATGACTGCAGCATGCTAAATAGATATTTCCTCAGATTTCACCCCCAGCAGTTATTTCTGCAGATTGGGTCTGCCATGCATCAGTATGCACAGTTTAGTATAGTTCCGTGCAGTGCTGAAGTGCCACAGCCCACTTACCTCTGTTGTGTTCTTATAAAACTAAGGCCACCCTTCTCAGCACCACCTTGTCCCCACAAGTGAGGTCCCTGTACTCCAGTCAGAAGTGGGCTGTTTTCCATGTGAGTACCAACTGGATCAAAAGTGTTGCTGATTTATGGGCCGTAACTGTTTGTTAGCGGGAAGGCCCCACCTGTGTTTGCCCAACAGGGTACTAAGTGAGTTCTGTTTTGGCTTAATCTGAGGGCGCCAGGATAATACAGTGTATGTACATGTGAACAAACAAGACCACCAAAATTGAGTCCAAGATAAGTCCAAGACCAGTTAAGACCAGTCAAGACCAAGTTGACAACAGATCAAGACCAAGACCCAGCTTAAACAGTTTAACCAGCAGCCCACCAATTGATACAACAGGAGAGCCCATGTGATATATTGTTCATTATCAGACCTTGAAATGGTCATTACTTGTATAAATTAAAATTTGGTATTAAGCTATTTGCAAACAAATCCTGGTGACTTTTCAAATCCAAGAAAGCATTGGGCACAAGCCTGTCCTCAGCCGACTATAACCACTAAACCAAAAGCTCTCTTTGCAGTCACCTGTCACCTTTATTTGTGTAGCTGTTCCTGGACTCTTATTTGCAGGTCTGAAAGAAAGTTGAATGCAGGAGTCATGAATTGCATAGTGGCCAACATTCAAACGATTCTCAGCAGTACAGTATTCAGACTATCAAGAAGTGTGAGACTTTGATTATGAGGCTGTATAAGACAGCCAGTCACAATCACTGCTGGTTCAACCAGGTGGAGTTTCATTGAGTTGGGACAGAACCGTGGAGCTCCACATTGCTCTAAAGATGTCTCAATAGTTAGCATTTGCAAAGCATTAGATAGTCATTCAAATGATTGCCAACAATGGCCAGCCAGGAGCAGACATCTTGGATCTGTCTAATAGATGTTCCATAGATGAACAAGCACGACAGGAGGTAATGGTGGGTGACTGACCACTATCGTCCTCACTGTATTAGACAGAAGCATCCATATGTCCATACTTCAATAGCATAACTCATGTGAGACATCTAAGTGAGGTGTGTCTAAATGTTAAAATAGAAATAGAACAGTTAAATGAACACTTATTGTCATGTAGACCGACTCTGTACGCATGTAAACTGGATGAGTGGGTGAACCAAGTGAAGGAAGTGTGCATTTGAAATCACTTTTGGTACCAATTTTCTGCAGCATAAGTGCATTAAAGATACATTACAATGAAGCCATCGTAAACCTGAGCGAGACAGGGTGACGGATAGATGATGGGGGCGCATAAAGCGAGCATAGAGAGCCTGGGAAATGAGAAAGATTGAGCAAGGGGGCCCTCAAGATAGATGGTCATGAAAAAGAACAGCAAGGGAGTAAAAATGAAAGCAAGGGTGGGGGATGATTAGAACTGAGAATTACATCCTCTGTAGAAAACATAGAGTATAAATAAAGGTTTTAAAGAGGGAAAAGGCAAGAAGAGCTGAAATGCAAGTAGGAAGACAATGACAAAAAGGGATGTGTGAAAGAATAATCAAAACTTGGATTGAAAGAGAATCCCTTTGTTACAGATAATGATGGACAGCTATTGACTAGATCATAAACAGTAAAGTGAAGGTGGGAAAATGTGATCGACATCGGTATAAAAATAGGAATGACGGAGTGAGTGAACACAGAAAGCACAGATTATGTAAACAACAGGTTAAATGTGTGCTACATGAGCGGAATAAGATGGGGAGGTCTGGCAGAGGCAGTAACCCAGAGTAATGGAGAGAAATATATTGAATGACAAAGGCTGGAAGAAGAACCGTGAATCGTCTGTGTGTATGTAGTTTATAGCTAATCATCGTGTCTGCTGTATGTTTTACATTATGGAGCGATGGAGAACATGAAGTATCAAATCACAGCATATCTATTTTTAGCCGGGCCCATAAGATTGCATCCATTTTCATTTGTTTGGATAAACCTGGCAGATTCGCTTAAATAGATAATACACAGGGAAATCTGAGATTAAAGCGTATAGCAGCACTGGGTATTTTTTTTTGTCTTATGATGCTGTAGTACATTGTCATCCCTTGATAAAAATGGACTTTAGCAGCATAAAGGTAGGAGCAGAATCGAGGAGTTGTACTGTATACAGGCCTCCTGTTGAATACAAGTTCAATGCTATTGATTAGCCTATTAGTCAAACTGGGCAGACTAATATGCTGCTGCCCACTGGTACACACACATATCACACCATGAGTTTTGAGTCGTGTTGTGTAGTGTTTGAAAACGGAAATGGTTCCATATTTAGCTGCCTGGTTAAACTATAACCAGTAGAAGTGAAATCTGTGACACATTGAGTCCCTGGCTGTTCTAAGGAGATGGTATGAAGACAACTCAGACTACAAAGAGGTGATCCTTTCTGTGCAATGAAACTGAAATAAATTCATGCAGACCAGGCAAATTGATTTGTCCTATTGTACACGTGTTCAGAGCCAATGTTGATGAAGCACACACCAATCTCACCAATCTTTTTGAAGAGGCCAGAAAAGTCTCTATGAAGTTTTTAAAAATACACACACATGTAACTGATTAACCAAAGATGCTGTGAGACCCCTTACTATACATTCTTATTCATGGTGTCTATATATTGCTATGCACCAAGTGCTGACTGCAATGCAAGGTGATGAACAATGAAAATGAAATGGGTTCAACAATGTTGTACTATATTGTACCACTGCATTTTAAGTGCTATAAATTGGATAGATAAGTTCAAGTGTTAAACTGTGCGTGTCCCCCGTGCGTCGAGTGTCATCATGCTCCTCCTGCTGACTCCTGTTCATTTGGACTGCAGATACAAAAAAAAATTATAATACTAATTAATAATGAGTTACAGAGAAATAAAAAAACACAGAGCACAGACATATCTCTTTTTTGCAATAGCTCAGTGCACTAACGTCTGCTGAAGAGGGAGTTAATCAACTTAAAGAAGGCTTCAATCAGCATACAAGCTGGTGTGGATGAGAGACGGAAGTAAGACTGTAACATCTCCCTTGCCTTACTGGCCTTATCGCCATAATCGAGGGGAAAAAAATAAGTCAGTGCACTGTTCCCAACAGTTTAGTGCTGCAGCCGTAATGCAATCTTGCCACTAAAACAGCAGTTCACCGCTGGATTGACAGTGACACTCCACACCTTCTGTATTACACCGTTTACAAAATATCAAACTGGTAGAAGAATCCCTAGTGTGCTTCAGAAAAACACCATGAAGCTGCACGATGATGGCATACAAAACAAAACACAGCATTTAGTCCAGCTCCTGCGCACTGCCACAATCTACTACCGACTCTCTTCTCTCTATCCTGACTTTATTATAAAGTTCAAAAAGGAGTTTTCTTAAGGGGGCACTGTTTTTGAGAAATCACTGATTTATACAGTGCAGTACCTAGAAAAATATGCTGCTAATAGCACTGGCAACTTTTACATTTCTTTTGCAGATACTTGTAAAAGTTAAATATAAAGTGACCACTTATTTTGCCAAATACAGGCATAGACAGGAACGATTTCAATGTGGCTCAGCATGAAAAGGCAAATAATAATGAAAAGAAATATTGGACCGCAGAGAGATTATGCCATTACTCATTGCCTTTTTTCTTTGGAGTAAACTTGGCTTGGTGCAATATTAAACGTTTAAAACCGTGTATACAAGACCACAGTTTTAGATGAGGCGACAAAGTTCATCACCTCAGCCACACTGAGTGTGCTGCAGTTACCATGATAGCCAATTTACCCTGCTGCCAAAGATAGCATTTATATTTGTATTCTGGAACAAAGCAATTTAGTGCTTTTTACATTTAATAGGAAATGTGTACTTCTAAATCACACTATGTGGATTGTAGTCTCTTGATAAGTGCTGTTCGTGTTTCACAAATGTCTAGTACTAAAGATAATCATACTGTAAATTACAGTAGAATCTCTCATTTTGTTGAGCTTACATGGATCTTTACATATTCAAAAATGCTTATATGTTTAAACAGTTTGCTTTCTTTGTAGGTCAGTGATTCACTCTGATGTTTGCCACTTCCAGCCACTTGCCTTGCCTTGAGATACTGTCTGCGGATCTACTTCAATTCATTGCTCATTTCCTTCTGTCTTCTAGTTGCCCGGTTCCCAGGGGAGGATAATGGAACGGCTTTGGTTCTCTTTGCTGTTGCTGGCAGCAGCATGCAGGGGACAGCCGTGTCCGAAACGCTGTATGTGCCAGAGCCTTTCTCCGTCGCTCGCTATCCTCTGCTCCAAGACAGGCTTGCTGTTTGTTCCTGCCGCCATTGACCGGCGGACCGTGGAGCTACGGCTTCAAGAGAACTTTATTACAGGTAACATAGTCTGTCCTGTATTCCATTTTGCCATCGATAAAAGCAGGGATTAACACATTTTGCATGGTGCAGTCTGTTCATCCACATCAACCACGGGAAACTTACGATCAATGCCTACAGATGTATGCGCGGTTTGGCATAGGCTTGATATAGTGCTACACTATAGAATGGGACCACAGTGTTTTGATACTAAGCAGTGGAACAGGGGCATAGTCACAGCAAAAGAGCACTGAAGTGAAAGGTTAAATATGCAGTTGAAATTTAAAGGGCACGTTGAACACAGTTACTGGTGTATGTGGAGTCACATGAATGTAACAACATGCTATAATTGCTTGTGCATGCAGAGTATGATACCACTGAAAACAAATATTGGCTTAAGTCATACCTCTTTTATGTTGGACTCTACATGACAATAAGTAATAGTCCTTCTGAGCCTCGATATAAGTTTCATACTTTCAACTTTTTTGTTTTGTGGTTCATTCTAGCAAATCTCATTCATGATTCATCTCATCCTTATATCAAAGAATTCTCTGGGATACTTTGAAAAGTACTTATTTTTAAGAACTGAAGTGTTGCTTTATCCTTTTATTTTAATCTGGATTCTCATTAGCTCCCACCAAGGCAGCTGCCTAATCTTTCCAGGCTTGACTTTAAAGAAATTCTATTCAGTGGTTCACCAAAACAAAAGACATACAAGCTAAAAAACAGACTGCTGTCACGGGGTCCAGAAAGATAATGACAGCAGTCAAAAGGTCGCTGTGATAAATGTGATCATAGTAGTGTGTTCAAGCAACTTGCTCCATCTCATTAAATGGTTTTATAAAAAGCTACATATTACTACATATTACATATTTATGCTGTTAAACCTATTTGGTGGATATGCATCTCCGAACTTCTCCGTGCAAATGTAATATATTTGGTTACTTAGAACGTAGTTGATTGAGTTTCTCTTTGTGTTTACTCTGCTCGCTCCCAGCTGTCCGAAGAAAGGACTTTGCTAACATGACCAGCCTGCTACATCTGACCCTGTCCAGAAACACAATCAGTCAGATTCTTCCCTCAGCTTTCAGTGACCTGCGGCGACTGAGAGCACTCCACCTAGACTCTAATAGATTAACTGTGATCAAGGTAAGACTGATGGATGGTCAGCTGGATGGATTAATGATGGTGTATTTGAATGAATAGTTAGATGGACTGATAAACAGAAGCTTTAGAGCAATAAAACACAAATAAAGTTTAAGGTCGGATGAGTGGGTAATGAATACTCTACATTGCTACAATGACAGATATATGCTGATGATATTACTGTGTAGCTACTCAAAGCATTTTAATTTTTTTCACCAACCAGGATGACCATTTCAAAGGCCTGACCAACCTTCGTCATTTGATCCTGGCCAACAACCAGCTCCACTCCATATCTCCCCATGCCTTTGATGACTTCCTGTCCACACTGGAGGATCTTGACCTCAGTTACAACAACCTTGCCCAGGTGCCCTGGGATACAATTGGGCGCTTAACCAATGTCAATACATTAAATATGGATCATAACCTCATAGAAAATGTTCCCCAAGGGGTATTCACCAACCTACACAAACTCGCCAGGTAAGTGGATAGCCAGAGGATGGAGGAAAGAGTGGATGATGTGTGAAGAGATAAATAATTTATAGATGCACTGGCTGGTTTGATTATCTGAATAAATTACTGTTAATCCAATGGTAATTTGTATGTCTCTGTATTCCTCCCACTCCTCTTCTCCCTCATCTCCTCCATACCCTGTTCTTTCACAGGCTAGACATGACGTCCAACAAGCTGAAAAAAATTCCCCCAGATCCGTTGTTCCTGAGAATCCCAGTTTATGCCAAGTCCAAAGGCTCCCCCCTCTCATCCCTGGTGTTGAGTTTTGGTGGCAACCCCCTTCACTGTAACTGTGAACTTCTGTGGTTGAGAAGACTGACCAGAGAAGATGACCTCGAGACATGCGCCTCTCCCCCTGACCTGAGTGCCAAGTATTTCTGGACAATACCAGAAGAGGTGACATTTTGAGATTTTAACTCGTGTAACTGGGAAAAAGGTCATCTCATGACCTTGAAACCAAGATAGACCTTTAATAATTAAAAAGAAAAAGCATATCACAGAAAATAATTTGGATTTGGAAAAAAAATCTGAAGTATGACCTTCTCCTTTTTTGCCCCTTAGGAGTTTATTTGTGATCCACCAGTTCTGACCCGTAAGTCACCTCATACAGTTGCCATGGAAGGCCAGCCTGCCAGCCTGAAGTGTAAAGCAAATGGTGACCCGGAGCCTGAAGTCCACTGGATCAGCCCCGAAGGCCGACTCATATCTAATGGCTCCAGGTACTGACACTCTTTCTGTACAGCTCTGTAGTGTAGTTTGATCTACAATAAATTATTTAGATTGCTTATAGATTGCACAGTTTCTCAAAATTAAAGGCAATTAATATGACTTTTCCTCTGAGAGCACCATTCCACTTTCAGTGATGTCAGAAACCTGGCATCCCAGTTGGCAGGTGCAATAGACGGGTTGTTTAAATGTTCCTCCCTGCACTGTTCCAGCTCGGTGCTATGTGCCAATGTGCAACCGAGTCATAAAGACAGCAAGACAGTTTTTTTTTTGTCTTGGCTGTAGTAGTAAGGAGTAAGCATGACTTGTGTGGGCCAACCACCTCCTGAGTCAAGATCAGGAGGTGGTTTTTTGAGGTCACACCTTTCTTAAATCTCCATCTGGTAATCAGGTTGGCATAGGTGTCAAATATGTGGGTTCCTAGCTATGGTTTTGCATATACAATAGTTGTCAGTTGTGAAAAAAACGTTTTGAAATATGAACCCTTTGATTCCTTTCTTACACACATTTGACAGAATTTTGATCATAAAAGGCTAGATTATGGATATGAAGCATTGTCAGGATTTTGGGCAAATACCATTTCAGTTAATGCTTACACTCATAGCAATGAAGCCCACAATCAGTCAGCAACATAGCCTCTCAGTCTGGCAGTCATTGCATTGATTTTGGATAGAGTTTGGGTGGATGCTGGTGGTGGAAGATGGCAAAGTACTGATGTGACTAAATGGGATGATAAGAACAAGGCGTCTGTGTGGGTGACAGAGAGGGAGGGCTTACATGATTAGGTGACGTGAACCAGTGGGGTGTTGCTTTTTACATTTAAATTGACCGTGGTTAATGGTGGATGACTTTGTAACCAGAAGTGAATCAGTCTTACTCCTTCTACATTGAAATGAATTGGGTGCAAAATGGCCTGGCCCATTTTCATATGAAGGTCTTACTTTGCCAACCCAAGTTGCAGTCTTCACTGGAGAGAATTATAATTGGATCCTATCTGATTGGCTAAGCTCCAGCAGATGTGACTCAGAGAGGAAAAATGAAAAAATAAGGATTAGAGGGAAAGGAATTAAGAATGAAAAAAAACTCTTACTGCCTGAACATTTGTAAAGCTCCCTGTATCTGTTTGTTACTTATTGTTTGTTTGTTACTTTAGATTTCAGTTAATATATTGATTGATTTATTATACATCTCACTTTGTTTCAGAACTTTGGTTTTCCCCAATGGAAGCCTGGAAATCAATGTAACATCCCTGAAGGACTCAGGAAACTTCACCTGCATTGCATCCAACGCAGCAGGTGAATCCACAGGAAGGGTGGAGCTACTTGTCACAGCGATGCCTCATCTGGCAAACAGCACAAGCCGCAGTCGCGACCCGTCCTCTGAGCCTGCTCCCTCTGACATCCTAACCTCCTCCAAGGTTGCGCTGCCGAACAACGAGACAAGAGGGGCAGACCGGAGGGTCTCATTGGTGGAACTCACAGGAAACTCTGCCCTCATTAGATGGAGCAGTCAGACTCCTTCAACTGGAGTCAGGATGTTCCAGGTCCAGTACAACAGCTCTGGAGATGACACACTGGTTTACAGGTCTGTCTATCTACAGTGTCAATGTGTGTTCTGTCTGTGTTATTTAATTTTCCTTCTATGACACAGTATTTATGGTGACTTCTATGAATCTTTTTGGATGTATCAGTAGAAAGCACAGCTATGCCAGAGTGTGTGTGTGTGTGTGTGTGTGTGAATGTGTGCGCAATTGTGTGCAAGTTAATAAGGAGACATCAGCCGCTGCTATGAGGATGAGAGCAGATGATAGATGATACAAATGGAGATTAGCCAGTCATTCAGTCGTAAAAGTCTAATCAACTGAGATGATAAAGACATCTGTAGTGGAGCAAAGCCATTGTCGTGTTCACTGAATGCAAGGACGCCTGGGCCAAATGTGACGATTGTAACTGTTGAAAATGTCTTAGTGGTTGTCTGTCAGTTTGCTTCAGTGCTGCACTGATGTGCTGATGTTGTTGTCACATTGATTCATTGTTGATATTAACATGGCTCTATAAATATGGCATTTTCCATGTTTTGTTTGGTTAGACTTGACTAGAGCATTTATTTACTTGTTGTCATCACGTTATCAGATTTGACTGACTGCCATTACTTAAAGTAGTGACTATCAAACCGCTATAGCATTTAGTATAATGAAACGTTTCAATTGAGAAAAGACAGACTGTCTTATTCAAAAGTTGCCCAAAATAAACAGGTAAGTTTTCTGCTATGTGTGCACAATATGCTACTGCACATGCAGCATGCTGTCACCCTGAGTCTAAATAAAATGGGAATGAACACCCACAGAATTTCAATGGATAGTAGGAGCAGTTTAAAGTATAGTCGTAATTCTTCTTGATCGTGGTGTGATAGCAGCCACAGAATCATAATAATGTTATCATTGAAATGAGGTGCATTTACCGCACAGCATTTAAATAGGTCATTTTGTGGCGTGTCATATTAATCATAGAACTACAGTGAGAATATGTTAGATTTGTGACCCTGTGCATGAAACTCAGAAGCCAAGCCACTTGCAACAGTATTGCCTAAATCTCTCAGAAAGCCTGGTAAAGCCATGATTATTTTCAGTTCTCCACAAAATTGTCATATGTTGTGATGTCGCCATGACAACATGTCAGGGAAATCTTCTAGGTAATGAATGTCAGTTGGCTGTAATAATATCACAGATGAGTACCGCAGACTATTTATTGATATCATTATTTCAGAGGTGCAAATGCAATGGCCAAATTTATCACACTGTCTTCAAATCAAAATTGCCCAACAGAATATTCTGATAACCAATTTAGTTCTTCTTGCCCTTTTTACTCTTGAGCAGCAGCTAAAATTGTCCCTTGGGAGAAAATAATTCTTGAAAGAAGACCGTATGATAGAATATGTCAAATCCATCCGTGCTGATAGCAGAATCAGACAGTTCCTTTTAATTTGTGAAAAGCCAACACTGTGCGATATGGAAATGGGGGGGCTCTACTGGAAAGTTTAGTTTAAAGATTATGATGTTATTTCTAAGCCAGAGAAGACACTTGTTTATTCAGACAGCTCATCTAACTGCAGGAAACAAGTAGCGTCTTACAATTCTTAGCATGGCAACCATTCTCTTGCATAGCAACGGTCCATCTGCACCTGCCCGTTCAAGGTTTGATGTAGTTAGTGGGCACAGTGGCCCACAGTGGCAGGTACAAAACCACTCCTTACTTGTCAGATATAATTATGTGTAGATACGTTCATGTGTTTTGTGTGGGTAGCTGTGGAACTTTGAGCCACACGTTTTAAAGCAGAACTGTCAGTACTATACATCTGTGTGCACGTGATATTGATACAATATCTCAATGCTTTTATCTACATTTTAGAGAACCAATAGCTGCTGAAGTAACTAATTTCCAAATGTATTAAAATATTATTAGTCAGTTTGAATGACCAGTCTAACAACTGTGCTCCAAATACCTGGCCCTAAATTTGAAGTTATAATCAAGATTTTAATGAAATTAAGCCTTATATTTTATCCTATTTATGGTTATCTGCAACAATGATTCCATATGTTTACATCCAGTAATCCTCCATATAGTAGTTTCTATTGTCAGTGGCAGAATCCACCACTCCTGTGCTCGATTCAGATTGCCTCACTAAGCACGAGGCATGCATGCATGTAATCCAGTAAATTGTATCGCATTAATATCTGCCTCACTGTTTTCTGTTCACTTCCTTTAACTTATAATATTTGTATGAAGTCATGCAAACATAAATTCCGTCTGCTGTTGCTTCACAATAAAAGTGTTCAGCTCATACAGGATGGCTTTTATTGTGACGCAGCCACAGGAAAGCACAGTTATCACTGTCAGGAGTCATTCATAAAAATGCAACCACAAAACATTGCAATGGTTATGTTTGCGCCCAATGTTGAGTAAGGGAACAATGTCACAAAAAAAACACCGCTTGAAGCTTTTAGATGAAGAGCTGCAGATGACAGGCTGCATATTTCCCATTCCTCGGTAACCAACTTTACTGTATCATGCACTTGTGCTGAACACTAGTTGCACCATGTGGAGAATGAAATCAGATCATGGTCGCAATTATTTTTGACTTATTTGTTAAAACAATGTGTTTGTTTGATTGCACTGCAAACAGACACACAAGTTGCTGTTTTATTTTTGACAAAGTAGCTGCTTTAGGAGTGTTTGCTTGCACCATTAAACCCAACTTTCTATTATCACAATAACCATGAGTGTCACCAAATCAACCACGACTGAAACCTAATGGATTACAACAACAATAAAATACAAGACCTTCACATAGATCCTAGCCTAGAACCTAGCCGCTGACAAACAAAAGAGGAGAAGACACTAGAGATAACATACTTAAAGAATGTGGTACAGCACAATGTAAAAGTGGGACATGTTTGCCTTTCATAAGAGAAAACATGTGGATGCATTTGATACACTGTAGCATAATCTTAATCTTATCTGATTTGCCTATGTCTATTCATGCTTCCTGATCCACAAGATCATGTTCAAGCAGGTAGGTAGATATATTGAAGTTTTGTAATGCTTATTTGCACTGAAGACTTTTCATTCACGAACATCTTAATGTATTGGCGCCATGAAAACAAGCAACATCATATCAGCTGAGGTTCTTCCAGCGACATACAGTTCAGACAGGTGCTTATCAGTTCAAGAACGGCAAATTTCTCAGGGACAAAAGGACCTGGGGCACACTGATCGGCTTACAGCCTATAATTATGCATATTAGCATTTGAACACTATTATGTCTTCATCAGAGACAGATCATCATGAGGCAGACAACATGTGTAGTGTAGAATTGTGGGTGAATAATTGGTCAACCAGGATTTCACATCTATTGGATGGTGAATGTATGGGCAGATATTGACATAGTCATGTGCCACACCCCTAAAAGGATATCAGAAGTAAGAGAACACAGACATCTCTTATGTTACAATTACAAAGATAAAGGTCCAGGAAGAACAGATACTTCATAATGAAGACCTGAATTTGTCATGTTTTCTCAATTCTTCCTTATCTTCACACCTTTGTCTCTGATGAAGTTAGTCTCTTATACACAATTAAAGGCTGTAAATCGATCAGTCTGCTCCAGTTCCTTTTGATCCTGTAAAATCATATCAGCTGGTGCTGAAAAATGTGTGCCTTAAAAAAATACCATGTTGTAATCGTACTTAATCGCATAAGATCATGGCTGAATCATGGCTCTATTACCATATGTGGAATCACAAGGCATCATGAGATTAAAATCCATTAGAAGCCATCGTCATTGCACCAGCTCTATTCTGAGTAAAAGGAAAAAAAGCAGCCCTGAGTGTGTCTGTGTGCATGTGTGCACAGTTCCTCTCTTCTGTCTTTCTTTGGTCAATATCCATTAGGAGGGGTGAGGCAAAATGCCATGAAGAAAGAAGAGGTGGGGGAGGAGAAAGGAGGAGGTGGTACTGCTGAGGAGCAGAGAAGAGAGGAAATAGGAACATTATATTAGTGTTGCAAGGAGAGGCCATTTGAGCTTAACACAATCATTTAGTTCTATATTGGTTATTTCTGTTCCATTTGTTTCATCAAACAGCATAGCCTATCCGTAAAACGGATCCATATCATATTCTTTGACGCCTCAGTGCTACTGATTAGAATTGATAGCATAGAAGTGTGTCCCCTCTTTGTAATTAGAAAGTGGGAAGATTGCTTTGTAACACAAGTGCTGATGAGAGCCTCTACATGTACGTTGCATGTCATACACATTATAGTTTCAGTGGACAATTTCCCCCCCCTAGTGTTTTCAAGTGGTATTTATACCACTGTTGCAAAAACAACCAGACTGGTATCTTTAAATATTCAACCATCTGTCTGCTTATCAACTCCTTGATCATAACAGAATACAGTAACTTTTACCACTGCTCATTTTGGAAAGGCCTACCGCAAGAAAACTCAGATCCCAAAGCTGTGATGAAGGCAACATCTGCTCATGTGTTATTTATTGAAGTACAAAGAATGCCATGTTGCTAGCAGCTAATTTTACCGCTAATAGCATGGCTATTTTCCAAAGCAAGAAACAACCAAAGCATCCCAGTTCAACTACAAACCCAAGGCAGAGTAAACATAGTTGGCAGTTTGTGGTATTTTCTGAACAAATAGAAAAAAATGCCATCTGCTAACACTAGCATTAACAACATGGCTAATACCATTAATGCTGACTCACGCTGCAGGAGTTTTAAAATCCTAACCAATATTGAACATTTTGAATTGAATTTATTGAATCGACATTGTTGCATTCTACACATAAGGAGGATCTTCACAGATTCTTCTCTCTAATGTCAAACATGCGCATGCTACAAAATAATGGTGCATCACAGACAGGATATGATGAAGACTTTTGTGCCAAAGAGAGCGATGGGTCACCTTGAATGATCCCATTTGACGTCACAGGGAAGCAGATGCAAATAAAATGGAGAAGGAGATGGTGCCACTCGCTAATGCTTTGCAGTGAGAAAAAAGCAAAAGCAGAAGACTAAACAAGTCTGGTCAGAGAGATGCGCTCACCACGGGTTGTCTATTATTCAGTGAGAACTGGAAGAGAGATTTTAACTGTCAGTTATATCTGTCAACAGTAGTATGCTAACTAAAGCTGGGGACACACTACACAACTTTCACAGTCTCTACAGATTTTGAAAAGACTAGGAGTACACACTAACAGACTGGTTTCAGCAGATTTTTGTATGACGACTGAAAGACTGGGGATCACACGCTTAACAACTGCGCCTGATGACGGATCACAGACTACATGATTTGTCAAACCGACTAAAGCCAACTGAACGCATCAAACTCTCGCACAAACTCTTGCGAGGGCGACAGTTTAAGGGGTAAACAAACATGCCAGTTGGTGGCGGTAATGCATCAATTTGTTGTTTGCCAACCGCCAATAACAGTTTTCTGTTGTCTTCTGACGCTATTTCCTGTGTCCCACCCTCTCTTTTTCATTGGCTGTTAGCAACACGTGTTTGCAGTTGGGGTGTTAATCAGTTCACACTACCCGACTGCGTCCAGATTAGGCTCAAGAAATTCAAACATGTTTGATTGACTGCGACTGAGGTCAGGTCGGGTCTGTTGCCCTCACACACTTGCAGATTTGCGTCTTCACCCCTCTTGCACTAACCATGCTGACGGTCCCCAACTAGTGCAGACTAGTGCAGACTTCGCCCAACGGGGAATCGTGGGTAAAATCTGGCAAAAAATCTTGTAGTGTGTCCCCAGTTTAATGTTTGGGCGAGGATGTTTAACGTTGTTTCGATGTAATTATCCAGATTGTGAATCCTAATTATCAGGGTGGTGCTGCTGAGTCTGCATATTTGGAGGTTTTAGATTGGATTTGTAAACCCCTCACATAACCAGTCTAAGCTGAATATCAGTACCAACCAAGGTACCAGACCAGATTTATCCTCTGATGTTATTGTTGGGATGGGTGAATTTGGAAGAAATAGGCCTGTAGTGTGAGCCCGGCTTAACAGGTTGTATTATTTACTGGTTAATTACAAAGAATGCCATCTGAATGGCAATCTGGTGCATAACGGTTGTCACACTTACTCTATGCTGCAGATCAAGCCTTCATTTTCCCAGGAGATTGTGCTCAATGGCGGACACACTTGCACAGTAAAATCGAGGCTTATAGGGAACCAATCTTAGCGCTGATGGTGTCATTTTTCTATAGCTGTTACACTGCGCGATCAACATTTACTTCAAAGTGATGAGTTAGAAAAATAGCACATAGAATGCATTCTATATTCACTGCATGATATTTGCTGCAATTCTTGATTTCATTTCTCCACTGTAAAAATTACTCCAACCAGTGCATCCAGACCGCAGCATTGTCTGAGCTATACACTGCCCTTGGTGTCTTTTTTATTTAACTTTTATTCAAGCAGGCAGCTCAATTTAGAGGCATTTCCACTTTAGAAAGACCACCAATAGTCCAGAGATTTTCTAAAGAGTTCTGAGCATACAGAGGGCTCTCTGACGCAGTCTCAAAACCCCATGACTACTTCCAATCAATGCCATTATAGTACCAAGACTGTGTGTGTGTGTGTGTGTGTGTGTGTATGTACTTGTAAGCCATCGGTCTGCAGTGTATTACTTAACCCTGTGTCTGAGACATGCTCTTCAAACCCCCCTGACTAATATAATCAATGCCTATTCAAGCGTGTTTGTGTGCACATGTGCAATGAGTGTTTGTGCGTGTGCACACTGGACCAGCTGGCAGCGGTGTATTAGCCAAAACCCAATGTCAGTTTTAGTGCCATCAATCGCAACTGAACTCGGCAGGAGGCCTCTCTAAGTGTCCTGAACGTCGATCTCTCTCTCTCTCTCTCTCTCTCTCTCTCTCACTCTCTCTCTCTGTGTGTGTGAGTGTGTGACCACCTAATGGATGGCTTCTGCTTCAACATATTGCAATGTCAGCAATCTGACTTGGCAGAGTTGAGATGTGCCAATCAGAGCATCCTGTTTGAGGAATAAAATTGCAACAGCAGCTGTAGAATAAGCGCTGCATATCACCTGTTTACAGTAAGTACACTGCATTTGGTCAATATTTTTCATAAGCAAAACCATCTGGAATACCAAGATGAGCCTTGCACTTCAAAAATCATTCACTCAAGTCATTTAATTTCTTACATATAATCTTGCAGTGGTGTGACTGCTTTCTGGTATAGCTTACACTCGTTCAGTGACGTCAAAGAAATGTGCTTCAGCGTTTGCAAGAAGAAGATTTAGTTCATCTGTACTGACAAATTTAAACAATCTTACCAATGAATTACATTAAATATTAGCAACATGCTAAATTACTTTTTTCATACGTACAGAGCTTTTTGCAATGTGATGTGGCAGCGTTCAGACTATAGGTGCCCACTCCACAAAGCACACACTTACAGTAAAGTCTGGTGTGGGTGCATGACAGGGTTTTAAGGTGCATTTGTAGAACATTAACCTTTGCCATCAGTGCAAAGCGCTATGATACACACACTCACACTTCTTGAAAATAGATACAGTGTCTCTTCAAAACCTACTTTTAAGCTCACACCTTTGACTTTTCTCCTAATTCACACCACTTTGCTCTAGATCAGGTATGAATGAGTGTATTTTGAGCACATATGTGATACTTTTTTTGATTGTGCGAGTTTAAAGAGTTCAATGTGAACCTTTTTAAATCACATACACACACACACACACTGCAGAACATTACTGTTACCTGATGCTTCTGGCCTCTCTACCTTTTCTTTGGATAATGGACTCGCAGGCATAAAATCTGAACAGACCAGCAGAATATAAGTCAGGATATAATAGCTGTAAACATGCATTAATAAAACTGAGATCAGGAGCAATAGATAACTGCTGTTATGCCTGTTTAGCAAATTTTAACTTTAGGTGCTTTCTAAGATGCTGTGCTCATTGTGTGTTTATCGTGTTATTAACACATCATTACATGGATGATGAAAAGCTTTTCTCAATTTTAATACATATCAAACCTGTTGTAGCTCCAATAGGCAGGGCTATTTTTCCCTCACAGCCTGGGACAAATTGGAAAGGGAAAAGTTTATTTTTTTCTTTAATTCTCTAGACTACCTTCTATTCTCTTCTGAAGTAATGTAAAGCTCAGTACATGTAGTACATGCAGAAGGCTGAAACCCATTCGAGTCGTTGGCATGATAATGGTGAATTAATTACCGAATTAATAGTCAAGCAATATTAATCTGGAACACGACAGAAACAAAGTCAGTGCACAAATAGCATTTATGCATGTGTGAGTGTGCGAATGTGTGTTGGTGGGTGAGTTGAGAGTTGAATTGTTGAGTAGAGGGAGAGGTAGATGCATGTAGTCTTACATAGATTCTTTTGACCTTTGCAGTATATGAAGCGTAAACAAGCTTGTTCAAGTGTGATGTGTATCTGTCCATTTATGAGCCTGTTTATCATCCATATCCGATGATGGTTACAGTTAATAGCCCCAAATGAAATATAAAATGAATAAGAAATTAAAAAAAAGAAAAATAAAACATGTACCACCACGAAAACATACACACTGTCGCCCATAAAGTTGGAATAATTGTTCAATACCCCCAATTTTGCTAAAGCCTGAATACACAGTTTGCAAAGGTTAATTGTGGTTTAAGTTTCACTGTGATGTGTTTGGAAGAGTTTGATCTTTAAGTTGAGAAGATATACACTTTATTTATCAAGAATAAATCACATTGTCACAATCATTTCATGAGAAGAGGTAAAAAACATTTTATTCCAACTTTATGGGAAACAGTGTATATACAAATATATATGCTAATAATCAAATGATGTCAGTCTTTATTTCTACTTCTTTCTTATGTGTTTTTCACAACTTCACAAATCACTGAACCTGCTAGTCATAAGCAGTTTCCATTAAGTGAGAGTTCTGCGTAAATCTTTTATCATCGCTGAAAATGTCAAGGAGTTCCTGTTGTATTACTTATGACTCAATTTAGCTTATTTTTAGTTTCACTGAAGCACGCTGGTTACCTGGTAACATTTTGTTCAGTTCAAATTGAGTATTTTGGAAACATTGCACCCAAAAAAGAAGTGAAATGTGAGAAAATGTGTCTTTGCGTATTATGTTCAATCATACCCTTGTTTTATGTGTACTGATGCAGGTGGAGAAAACACCTACTTCAATTTATGAATCAACATTGACTGAACAGACTGTAAATTAATACAGAATTTTGTATGTAATGGTGGGCTATTTGCAATGCTATCCACTGCTTATAACCTAAATATTGTATTAGAGTGAGGATGAGTGTGTGAAAGCAGACAGAGATAAACTGAAAGATTTTATTCTCTGTATTCATTTTTGATCCAAAGAAGGTTCAAAGGACAAAACTGCTGAGTTCCACAATATTGACAGATAATATTGATATTTTTTTTTATTATGTATTGATTTATTTATACATATATATATATTTGTCCCTTCTGTCAAATTAATAGGTTTACAGGTCAAGCTTAGAGGCACCATCTGTCGATAGTAAAATACTCTGGCGTCAACGGAGCTGAACAAACAAATCACAGAGACATTCTGTGACAGACTGTGTGATATGGATAGTCAGTTAGTCTTGGTTAGCACTGTTGCGCTCTAAATTACAATTTAATCAGTCAGATCCAGCGACATGCGTTTGACCTTGGAATGGGAAATGATATCTTAGGTAGCTCATGAAAACACTGGCTGATAAACTACTGGTTTCGGCCGCAGTGTGTGGCAGCAGCTTGCTTTAATAATTTCTAACTGTTTTTTAGAGCCTGACGGCTGCTTTCATGCTCATCTGCAGAAGAAGGTTTGATGTTTTGCATTTTAACCCTGATCCTACCGACTGGGGTACCCACAGACCCCAGAGCTATCTCACAGGTGTTTTGTGCTGTTATTCCACTTGTTAATGACTTTGTCAAACACTTTGTTCCAAATGACTTCATATCATTGTTTTTCTGTTCAAATTTAATTAGTGCTTGTTAAAAATACCAATATATTGGGGTCCTTGGAGACCCCAGTGCTATTTATCGAGTTTATGTTTGCCGTGGGTCCTATAAAGAACTGCACCCTATCAGAGGGGGGTAGGGCCACTCTGTCAGTCACTTTGAAGGAGACACACACTGATGCAGCTGACACAGATTTCATATCCTAAAGTATATTTTTGTTTTTTTGCATTTTGCTCTGATGGTTGTACAGTGCGTTTTTCCCAGTTGGTAGGATGAGAGTTAAAGGGTTGTTAAAGCACTGCTGATACCAGCATTTTTGGACTGAAGCTGGTGATAATGTTTTTTTTTTGTTTTCACGTCAGACATGTACATGTTCCTAGTCCCTCCTATGGAAAAAACCCGATAGAACTTTATGTGCAACTATATACAAATATTGTTACAACAATTACCACTATCAGTTATGGACTTACCATTGAAATTCAAGTTAAGCTCTTGCTATGAATGAGAGTAAACAAATTATCACCAAACTGAAACATCATATCTGCCCCTACATAATGCAAACACACACACACACACACACACACACACACACACACACATTCATGCACGCTCGTGTGCACAAAGCCACTGGTGGCAATGAGCAGTCAGTTTGCTGTAGGTCACTGTCGTTAAATTGAATGATTCACTGAGTATGTACTTATGAGCTTAAGGGCCTAATGACGAATGACTGTCCTCACACACACACACACACACACACACACACACACACACACGCACACACACACACACATACACGCACACACACACACACACACGTGCACACACACACATACACGCACACGCCTGTGCATCACTGGTACTTGCTGCATTCTTGCCAATTAAATGCAGAACTAATGAGTCAAATCATAGAGGTTAAGTTCAAAGACACTGATGACATGGTCTATTTAGCCATCTATCCTTCTTTCTCTCTCTCACATCTGCAGTTTTGTTCTCTTTCTTCCTTCTTCATAAAAGCTTTTTCTAAGTTTCTTTCTTGTCCCCCAGTTTATGTTTTTTTTTTTCACTTTCCTCTCATTCAGTCTGTATCACTTTCCTATATCCACTTTTCCCTCTTTGCTCTGTCCCCGTGTTTTTGCTGCCTCATTCCAACTCTCTTTCACTCTGGCTTCATCATCACTCAGGGTTCTCTCTTTTTATATGCGCTTTTGCTTTTTCTGTTCTATTTTCCTCTTTGTATTCTTTTATTTGCAGTTTCACCCTCCCCATTTCCCCCTCCCTCCATATCCTTCTTGCTCTGCCTCCCTCTCCTCTCCCTGATATTTGCAGAGCTCAGCAGAACGCCATCGGCTGCCTGACCCATAATCCCCTTGTTTTGCGTCTTGTTGCTGTTTTCACATCGTTCCAAATCGATGTTTAATTATCCTGCGACACGCCCCCACTCCCATCCCCACCACCAGTTCCCTCCTCTCCCCCATCGTCAATCGTCCACTGCCCCCTTCCCTTCCCAGCTCCACATCCAGGGAAGAGTAATTAAAAAGACACATGACACACAGTGAGAGATGGAGAGTGACGGGAGGGGGAGAAAAGTAGTCAATGAGAGGAAAGGAAGAAAGGTGAGGATGAAAGGGAAGAGGCACTGGGTTAGATGGGATGACAGTGGGGCAGGAGGGGGAGGAGCAGAGCAAAGAGAAACAGGGGAGGATGAGAGGAAAGGAAAGGAGGGGATTTGGATGGTAAGTAGGGATAAGAGACAAGAGATGGTGGATGGATTGCATCCCACAACACTCAATGATATATGAGCAAACAAACTCTTCATTAATGATTGAGCTTCCATCATGGGCTTGCACAAGCTTAATATTCAAGCGTGGTATATCTATGTTTTAAGCTGCCTTTTAAGCTGTAGTGTCGAACTCAGACTTCCCGATGTGGCAGCAGCTGTGAGAAGCTATAACATCGCTCATTATTCAAATATCAATATTTATAAATTGCTTTCATTTAATTAGTCATCGACTCCTCCACATTGTGACATTATTCCGAACACATTTTCAGGCCATCACAAATGATTCTTTTAGATCAATGGGAATTCATAACACAGGTTTAGGTCTTAACTCAAGCAAAATGCCACTAGTGTGCTCACACTGCTCTGATGGAGATGTCAAGTGAGGTTTGTGAATGATCTGAGGAAAACTATGTTGACATTTGAAAACTCCAGCTGTTATCCTACAAAGTGTGCACTGCTGGTATGACTAAGAAAATAGCTCGATAAAGTATTTAATTTACACATTATGTCTGAGTGCACGTTCTTTTTTTCACTTGAATTTCCTCCCACAGTCCGAACATGCACATGCAGGTCAGCTCGATTAAAAATACTGCAAATGTCTCATTCACATATTAGGTGAGATTTTTTCTGTTTGGTGTAGGCAGCAATGTTAGTTGTAAGTAAGATTGGGGGGTGTTTGGGAGACGTTATACACCTGTAAACCAAAAGTGGGTGCCAGTCAAGTTCAACAGTGGATTATGTGTGCAGGAGACTGTTGAATCCTATTTTTGTGGAGTTTCCTTCAGCACCATCAGATCTATAGGCAGCACTGTCACTATTGCTCATTGTCTCATCTGCACAAGTGTTGATTATAGAACCTTCTTCTTGTTGTAATCACTTAAATGAATTCATTATTTTCAATTGGTAAATCCATCAATCTCTTTTCTGACGCTTATGTGGGTTCAGGTCACGTTCATTTGATTAATTATACCATTCAGGGGTATGGTTACATAATGTAGGGACGTAAAAATGTTATATAATAGGACAATTATAATTGTAGGTCATATCGTCCCTACTGATTGTCTATCATGCTATCACGCTTTAAATTAAATTGCATTCTATGTGTTATTTAAAAAGACTTAAATTTAACCCGTCTGCCCCTGCAGACACCCTGTTTGGCCACATTCACCCTGTAACGCTGAGCAGAAATGAAGGGAGAAAAATGAAAGAATGGAAAAAGTCATTAAAAAAGAAAGGAGAGAACAAATATAGATGGTGAAATTATAGACAATGTCATTCTCACCATTTTCTTATGTTTCATCTAATTAAAAAAAAAACAAAACCCAGAGGACATCAAGACAAGGATCAATAGTAAACAAGACAAGTTTGACCAATTCCTATCAGGGAAACTCAATCCGATATATTGAGTGCATTGACGTCCAATTTAGTTCAGTAGTAAGCCAGGATGGGATTAGCAAAGTATTAGGCTGTCCTTGTCCTATTTGTAACTGCTTTGCAGCTGACTTGGGGTAATGCATTTACAGTATGTCATTATTATTTTGTTACTTTCTTCTCCGTTAGGGTGTTACAGTATGTTATTAACACTGATTACTTATTCCCCATCTTGATTGAAGTCTTATCCTGTTATCCTTCATTCATTGAGGGTAAAGGGTTAAGGTTAAGGGGTATCAGTGGCTGTGATTAGGATTACGGACAGGATCCAGGGATTTAGTGGCAAATCAATTTAGTGTCATCAAAGATGTAAAAACAACAGAGTATAAAAAGATACAACTATACTAAAATGAAGTTTAACATGGAATCTTCTAAAGCAAGAAAGAAAGAACCACAAACAGCCTCAGATATTTTAAAGAAAACAACAAATCTCCTCGTCCTTAATGACAAAGAAACAAGCTTGAAATTCATACAGTCAGTCATAGAGGGGGAGAACCTCCACCCCACCACCGTCACCACTTCACTGAACGTTGGAGTGAAGGAAAAAAGGAGTGGCACTGTAGCTGTGAAATATGCAGATTTTTCTTAAATGGCTTTTATTCTTTAAATATAATATTAAATAAAATAGAGAAAGACAAAGATCAGAAGTCACAACAACATGAAAACCCTCTTTGACCTTGTTTGCTAACTTTGCATGTATTAACAGGCATTTATGAATACATTCTAAAAACAAAATCATTCATTTCTTGTGTTTTCTATATCAGAATTCCATTATATTTTCAGTCCTCATAATCATTCCAACCTTGAACGGTTCTTCCTCGTACCACTTGTTAAAGAAATAAATAAAATGGGCTTTAAAAACCATTTCTCGATTTTTAAAATGCATTAACTTGTTCGAAGGAGAAACGGCCCTACTATAAATACACTGGCTTTTTCTCGTGCATGCGAGTGCGTCCGCTTGTGTCTGATAAAGAACAGGGACACGACATGTGAACCCATAATCGTGAACATGTCTGTTTGCACGTCATCTGAAACATGATTACAACAGATGTATTGATATTATGCTCCGTGGATGTGTGGGGTATCATGAAAAGTTCCTGTTGGTATAGACTAGAAACCTAACACTGCGGTTGCCTTTCGCTCTCTCTGTGTTCCCCTCTCTCTTTCTTCTCTTTCCCTGCCATCCTCTTGCTTGATCCCTCCATTATTCATGCCATCTCCCTTTTACCCCTTTCTCCAGTGTCTTCTTTTATCCCCTTCTATCTTCTAACCCAAGCTTCCCTCTATAAATAAACAGACGCATCCCTCCACACATATGTGTACAGAGATCCACTGTTATCCTGTATTGGATCATACTTTTCTATTTTTCAAACCCAGTGTGCACGTTGTTACATCGATCTGCAGCAGCTGTTCCTCTGTACACTTTCTCCATCTTTCATCTCTGTTCATCTGTGTGTGGCTCTGTTAATCAATTTGACCCCATTAATATTACATATTGTATGGCTGAGTCCCTCTAAGGTTAAGCTGCAGTACATGTGTAAACTAATGACTTTGATTTGTATAACTGCTGTGTATTTCACTTCACATTATTAGTGCACAATTGGCTGTGCATTACACAGTCTGACCCGGCGGTGCTGTGGGGTTATTTGGGATCTCGCATGGACAAATCTGTGTATTTAAGACTCCGTTTTATTTGATCTGAATAATTGCAGTTTGTTTCAAAGTGGTGACTATGCATTTGAAATATGTCTGATCAGAAAATGTCAGCATCAGCCCATTTGTTTAATATTTTATTCATACCTGGAGAATGTGCCTGAATTTCTATGATGATGTGCAGAAAGTAGCAAGAGTGAGCAAAAAAGTAACACATGCGGTGTATATATATATATATATATATATGTGTGTGTGTGTGTGTGTGTGTGTGTATGCATATATATGTATATATAGACTTTAAATGCATCTTTTAGCTGTGTTGCATGATATAAAGGCTAGTACCAGTGATCAGGTTTCCCTTGAATTGTAGCATTTGTAGAGTTGGTTCATTTGGTTAGACAGACGGTGCCGTCTACCCAAAGTGCCAAACATTATTAATTTGAGCATTGCTCAATGCATATCTATTTCTTTTTGTCATAAATTGTTATTAATTCAAAAAGTGGAAAGATACACATATTATTAAACACACATTATTAGAGAGTGACTACCCCCACCAGGACCAAGACCTCCCATCCACACCCACAACAGTTCTTTTATATTACAGAATACATGAATCCATAGATTTACAACAATGCAGCCAACTGCACTTGCGTACACTGTAATGCTGTACTTGCACATGTTCGTAGCAGCTGTTTTACATGTGCTGCTGCAGAGGCCCACGCTTGGACAGCCCTTTCTCGAGCTCCATGTATTTTATCGGTAGATTATTCCATATGTAGTATGTTCAGAAAAGACATAATTCATTCTGTTCAGGTAAGGATTCCATTTAGAGATAGCATTTTTTTTTTTTTTTTACTGCTATAAGACTTGCAAATACAATATGCGACTTGGAGGCTGACAGATCCAGTGATGAGGTGTCATTCAAAACCATCAACCTGGGACAACAGGATACATGCACATCTACTAAATCTGATAGGGTAGATGATAATACTCTCTGGAAAGAGGCCACCTCAGGGCGCTCCCAGCCCATATGAATAAATGAGCCCACAAGGCCAACACTACACAAATGACAAATTGGAGATAGTTTGAGTTTCATAGGGTGACACAGATCTAATGTTTTCATCTGCCACAGATTTTCTTATCTCCAGTGGAGCAGAGAGAAGTTGTGGTTGTTTCAGTCGCATGCCTCGTATACGCCATGATTACTTCACTATTAAATCACTAAAGCATGTTGTCGCATTTTGCTTTAATTGATACACCAACTTTGACATTTCTCGTGGATTTCTCTCAAAATCTATGAGGAAAAAACCCAACATAATCAGCATGCGAGCTGACATCAACACCAAGCCGTACTTTTGCATTTGCTAAACGATCTAATATCGCTCACTCTGATCAAGCTGCGTCTGAGAGCTCATAACATTCACATTTGGCACGTGCCTTCGTCCAAAGCAACTTATGAATGAGGTACAATCCAAGCCTCAGCTGGTCAAGGAAAAACCTCAGAGAATAAGTGTGTCACAACACTTAGTTCCATGCTCCACCTGACACAAGTGCCATGGGGTCGTGGGTTCGTGAAGTGACACATAAGTGCATAGGAAATGGCAATTCTTTTCAGAGAGATGGAAAAAGGGTGATAGAGAAGGAGAGAGAGAGAGTGTGCGTGCGTGCGTGTGTCGTGTTGCACTGCACAAAAGGCACTGCTGTGACTCAAACCCAGGCTCTCATGTTTACAAGAAAAGCGCTGTAACCAACAGCACCAGTCACCTTATACCTCTGTTTGGTGAGATCCACAGGACTCAGGAAAGACATCAACAAACAAATGTGACCCACAAAAGCAACCCCACTGTCTTCCCACAGGTTTAAAGTGCTTTATAGCGGAGTTGTCCTTTAAACAGTTAAATCCTAAAATACAGTAATTAGGAATGATAGATTCCCATATGTGATATGTGATTAATAATAAGTAAAGTATTTGTGCTGTAGCAGCTCCTTAACAAAACAAGGCCTAGAAACCTTGATATGAATAGTTTATCAGTATTTCTGAATAATTACTGCGCAATATTACAGAGCTCTAATCAGTTATTTATAACATCTGCCTAAAACATGAGTACATGGAGATTAAAGGTGCCATAGGCAGTAAATTGTTCCTACCAGCAGCAGCCTGTACATCTAATACATTTGGATACAAGGTGATGTCGCAATCTTAGTTAGTCACCTGTTCAGTTTCTGACGATGTTATCTCCTTTGTCAGTGTGGTGAAATGTAATTAAAACAAATGCGCTGAGCAGTTTTGTTGCGGTTGTTCATGTTCAGTTTTCACCTCATTCTAATCATAAAATTGTACCTTTTTCGGCTCTCCCACCGCTCTATAAAGTTGAGTCATGGCCTTGTTAATTCGCTTAATGTGCTTTGATCATTCGAAGATTAATCCTGCCCTTCACAGACATCATTCATTACGCTCAAAATGTAGTTTAATAATGTTCCCATAAAACCCATTATGGCAACCCACATACTACCCCACAGACGTAAAACCCTGAAACATCTTCTTCAACTCGAAGATGCATTTCAGAAAACTCGTCCATTCCTGTATTGCTGATGATAAACAATATTTACAATCTTGCTACTGATGTCAATGGCTGCCTGATATTTAAAGGTAATATTTGAAATGCATCCCCATGAACGCTGTCTCTCTTCCACCCAAATGACACACTGCAGACAAATATAGCTTTCAGTGTAGTTTTCTTTGATCCTCGTTTACATAAACATTTTTTAAGCATTTGCCTGATGCCTCTTATCGGGAGTGACTTACAAGAACTTCAAAGAGGTGCATACATTCATTTTCATTTCACTTTCATTCATTAATTTTAATATTATTGAGATGCAAGGCAGAGAGGGGGAAAATAGGGCAGAGGGAAGAGTGAGGAGCGGGGAGGAAAGTGCGAGAAGAAAGATGCGAGAAACATGGGAGAAGTTACAGGTTAGAGTTGAGGACAGATGAAAGAGAAGACAGGAGAGGAGGATGGTGAGAGGAGAGGACAGAAGAAGAATGACTGGGAGAAAACGGAAAGAAAACAGTCAAGGAGTGTGGAGGGGCATGGAGCAAGATGAAAAGACAGGAAGCGAGGATTGGGATGAGGGTAAGGGGAGACAAAGGGTGGAGGGAGAGTGAAAGATAAAAGAAAGATGAAATAAAGGAGCAAAGGGGAGGAAGGGAGCAGTGCCTCATTAGGAGTGAAGGACCTGGCTCAGCTCCTCACAGAGGACCTGCTGCCAGTGGTCCTACCGACCGTCACCAAACTCCTGAACACACAACAACCATCTCTTATTCATTCACACAGAGCAGAAAAGTCAGATGATAACAGAAAACAACACTTACACAAATCAAAGAGTTATATCGAACTTTAGGGGACAGATACCTGGAAAGAGTGCTGCCATTGGGAAATAATTGAAAAGTTGCTGACAGGTTGCTGAGTGTTCACTTTTTCCCTAGCACTTGAATTCCAGAGCATCTCAGTGGTATATATGTACCGCTGGCTTGTGTTTTTGTGGTGAAATGTGGCTTTGTCCGGGATTAGTGTAAAAAAAAAAATCAATCTGGGGTTTTCTCTTGTCGAAAAGCGAATGAAGAACAAGCTGGAGTGTTTGTAAACAAAGGGACCACGACGCACTTCTGGGTGACCAGCTCCATCACAGAACTGGCTTGCTGAGTTTGGAAAGATGCCCAGACGATAGGCTGTCTGGAGCTCGAACAACTCCTTTGTGCCTGGAAAATATACTGGGTTTGGTTTCTGGTCCTTTGGAGAAGAGTACAACATGAAAACCCACTTGTTTGGAATTTGAATAAATAACTTAAGAGACTGTGATGCCAACTCGGGGTCAAAGCCAGCTGTCCCAAGGATGGAAGAGAGCCCGTCAGCCAGCTGAGCAGAATGCAGATGGGATTTTTGAAGAAGTAAAAGAAGCACAGCTTTTATTTTCAAATGACTCAGTCTGATTTATATGCATCACAAAGAATAACGGACACACAAAAGAATGTAAAATTAACTGCGACACAGCAGTTTGCCATATTAGCTGGCAAATTAAAACCCGATGCATAGTTACCGGATGACAACGATACATATGTTTTTGTAAAAATGGAAGTAAAAATTATTATTATTAATAACATGGGATGTGGCCTCAGCACCCTTAGGTTGGTGACTTGGGCTAAGCTAACATAAATGGAAAAATTGAATAAAATATGGATTGGATTGCTGTAGACTTCAGTGCATACATTAATCATCCCTACAAGATGAACTGCAATAACTTTGGTGATCTGTTATCTTTTAATCTGCCACCGTTAGCCAAATGCTACTAATGTCATTCCCTGCATCCCTGTCTGTACTTTGTGTTTGGTGCTAATTATCATACAGCAAAGTAACACCTAAACTAAAATGGTGAAATTGGTTGATACTAAATCATATCTGCATCAACATCAGCATGTGGGCATTATCATTGCGAGCATCTTAGCATGTCAACAATAGCATTTGGCTCAAAGCATCGCTGTGCTCAGTACAGCCTCATAGTGTCGCCAGGATGGCTGTAAAGTCTTAATTCTGTTTCAATAGATGGGCCGATGGAGGTATTGTTTTGTTTCATATTGTCAGCGCGGTATGGTGAAAAAGATAGTGGTGAAAATATACAGTATGGGGTTATTTGTAAAACAGGATAGCACATCTTTATCTGCTAATAGATTCATGGGAGAGAATTTTTTTTTTCCCCACTTCTACCAACTTGACTTGATAGGTTACAAGATATTACAAGTTTCTTTAGGAACACAGTCACCACCTCAGAAAATACTCAAACAGAACTGCATGCTGTTCTGCCACTCTTTGCACTCGCACTCTAGCGCTTTAGAACACGATAATTATATCGTGAAATTTACAAGCTACAAATGTTGCATGACAGGGTTGCACCCTGAATGTTATAGCTTCTGCTGGTTTAAAGTCAGACTGTGTTTTTACTGCATTATTTTGCACAGAGGCTGTTCACAAGCAAAGGCTCTTTCTCTTTATACAGTTTAGATCTTTTGGTATTGCTACTGAAAGGAGTGCCAGTGTATATGAAGTGTTTGTGCTAGAAGGTTGGACAATCTCCAAGTCAAAGCCAAGTTGATTTTGATTGTGTTGTTTCAAAGCTAAGTATTTTATGTCTCTCTTGTGCCCTGAGCTAATGGCCTCACACGGGCACTGAGCAATCACTGTTAATTGTTGAAAACAGCGTCCCGTCACTGCTAATAGGCCGATGTCTCAGTAGCGGTCTCTTTTAATTGGCCCATTTGAGTCTGTTATACTCCACTGGGGTGTGCACTGTATGTGTGTGTGTGTGTGTGTGTGTGTGGGAGCGTATGCACATACAGTATGCACTCATGCATGCTCATGTGTGGGATCTGTCATTTATTACTGAGGCTAGTAATAAGTATCTCTCTCTCACTGTCCTTCATGCTCTAAACCCGTCTCTCTGCCTGCGTCTATTTGTTCTTCCTCATTCTCTCTTCTGCTTTGTCTGTAAATTCTCTCTACCTCCTCTGTCATCTTCGTCCTATGTTCTCCTCTTCACTCTCTCACGCAGCGGGGGGGGGGCTACAGTAATAACCGGCTCTTAAATAACCGCCGTACACGGGGTCAGAGACCTCAACTTACATATTGTCCTGGAGGCGCGCATGGAAAGGTGTGGTTGCTTATTATGAGGTTTATCGAGGTGGAGATGGAGAGCTGGAGAGAGGCGTCGGCCTGCAGTCTGCAGAGGAGAATAATCACAGCCTACTGACTCCTTACTGCACCGCCCGCGCTCATAATGTACATGTATGAATGTGTGTCTGCACTCATCTGTGTGCGCATATGTCAGAACACCATGCGGCAAAATAATGGCTGCTGTAACTTTGTGTGTACATGCATGCATGAGGGCCTCTTTATGTGTGACTGTGCATGTAATGACAGACATAATATGTGATGGCTGCTGTTCGCATTTGAACATGTGTTGTTGCAAACGTGTGTCTCTGCTGCTGTCTGTGTGGATACATTTTGATTTTGATTTAATAGCATTATTGCGTTTGCTGACACTGCATTTGCATAAGCCAAGTAGATCATTTGCAAGTTTTGTGTGTGAGGGTGTAAACATGTAACCAAGGCAGCTCATGTCAGTGCATCAGTGCAATCAGTATTAATGGCTTTTTTTTTTTCCTTGTATAAAATATCCAGGCAGCCTGAAAGCTGAGTCTCCCATTCTCATTCATTTTTACTTCGTACTCTTTGTTTCTGCTCTTTAACTGTCCGTCTACATCTTTGCAGCGCATGTCTTTCTTCTCTGTTCTACTTTGTGAATATTTTTCTTTCTCTCTCATGCGTGCTTACAGTACAGGAAGGTGCGTTTGACTTCATTACATTTTAATGTGTGCATTAAAAATCAGGGCAGGAACGGATGATCTAAATAAGAGCTTCACATTTTCCCAGCATGGGGTTCTATGGAGAGTTCTGAAACAGAGCGTTCTCTATACACAGTTACAGATTTACAGCTAATCCAAGTCACTAACTGTGGTTATCTCCCAAAAACTTCAACAAATGTGAGACATTGGAGGTTGCGGCTATTCCCACTGCAGGTGCATTTTAATTTTGGCTTTGCAGACTAATCTTGCCACCAATTATCACAACGTAGAGTATGTGGTTATCTAAATAGATAGTAATAGAATAGTGGACTTTGACTCCACTTACTCAGCACATGAGGGACAGTGTGTTCAATTTAAGAGAGAAAGCAAACCAACGTTATCAACATTGGAGTCATGTTTCATTTTTTTCATTTAGCAGCAGCACTACATGAAAGCTGAAGGCTTCAGCAGGCCCGGATCTTCCACTTGACTGTATTGAACTGAAAACATGTTTTTTCTTGAGCCCCTAAAACCTCTGGCGTGTATCAAGTACAACATGTCATTGAACTCAGAGTCTATCCCAGCTCTTACAAGACTCTTAAGCCATTAACAAGCATCAGCATCAGCCCCACTCTCTCCCCCTATGGCCCACTTAGATGGATGTAAAATTAGGCTTTAATCCGCCAGCTGAACTAAATACATGCTCCCCAGTGTCAACACCGCTCATTCCATAATATTTCATTTCTCTCTCTCACTCTCTTCTACATCTATGTTCCCTCTTTATCCCCTTCTAAAGCGCAAACTAACACGCCTCCTCTTCTATTCTTTTCATTCCTTCTCCCCCTTTCTGTATTTCATCTATGATAGATGTGCTAAATTTAGTACTTGGCCCCCACTGTCAACACTGCACTTTAAATGAATTTAATCTCCTCTCTCTCTCTCTCTGTCTCTCTTTTGCCCCCTTTTCTCTCTCTGTGGTTGATGGGCCATGAGCGGTTTGTGGATCGATAGGTTTGATAAATGGAAGGAAATCTGGCAGTGGCTCTTGAAAATCTAACCTATTACAGCTGGTTGAAGAGCTAACTGGTTAAGTGTCTCCTTCTGTCTGTGTGTGTATGTGTGTGTTCGTGTGTCAAAATGACTTACTGCCCGTCAGTCTGTCTGTCTGCCTGTCTATCTGTCTATCTGTCTGCTTCTCTTCCTGTCTGTTTCTGTATTACTTGCTTGTTCAGCTGTGACCTGGTTGAGAGACACAATATTATTCCCAGAGGATAATGATGTCCTGTGGTCACTGTCCAGCTTTACAGAGAGGCTCTTTGATTATTCGTCATTTAGATGACTGTTATCACTCTTGTTCATTTGCATTATTTTGCCACTGTTGCGCATTTCTAACATGCATTCCTTTCACACTAGCAGGCAAAATCACCACATGATAAAAGATGAGAGAAATTGTTCTCGCAATTACTTCACAAAAAATACCAACACCTTGCCGTTTGCTAGCTTATTTGCATGCAACTCCTGTTTTGTTCTTCAGTCTTGTGCGTTTCAAGGTCACAAAAATAGAAACATGTCGTACCGCTTGCTTGTTATAGTCTGTGAAAAAAGAGTCGGCAAAGTGAATTGGACATGCAGAGGGAGGCAGAGAAATAGGCAGACAAAGTTAGACGGAGGAAAAACACAGACCATCGCTGCAACGTTGGTTACATTAACGGCAGTACATGTGGCTGCAACATATCTGTTATGTCACATCACACATTGTTCCTGTATTCAACCGGGACATACAATGTCATTGTGGTGTCTTCAAACGTTATGTCCTTCAGGAGGAAATTAGCGGTATTCTTTTCTCATGTGATCTCTTATATCGCTGCAGATGCCAAATTCGCTGTTCAAACAATCAAACTAGTTCACTTTATTGTACAACAGCCAGAACAAGTCTGAATGCAACAAGCCAGCCAAAACCACATGGTAATACGGATGGGAGAGTTTGATCTCTTCATGATCTGAGATGAAGTTAGAGAGGACGATTCAAAACAAACAAAACGAGCTTCTGGCCCAGTAATTTTATTGCTTGGGCCCCAAATAAAGACATTAAATGGCTACAGTAGATATATTCTCTGGAGTTATGAGCTTCTGGCCAAAATGACAAGCATGTTGTCTTTGTCGGGCTTAAGCTGCATGGAAACTGGGACAGAATATTTCTTGCCATACAGGGGCGGTACCTGTTTTACAAGTATCATACAACACTGGACATCAGTGTTTTGCTGCTGTTCTCTTTTTCTCCATTTCAAAAACTAAAATTAACTAAGCTATATATACATTTCATGACTCATATTATTTGATTTATATGCATGTGATTCTGCTCGTATTTGAGATCCTGACGACGACAACCTCAGCAATATATATGTACAAAAATTATTGCAACTACATGACAGTCCATCACTAGATTATAAAGCGTCTGAATGTAACATAAATTTAAGTGGTTACTCACTGGAAGCCCAAAGTGGAGCACAGCAGGACAGCTTTTAAAGTAAGTGGATCAATCTCGATCAATCTGTATGTAGAGTATATGCACAGAACAGAAATATAAAACTCAACACTTTTTCTTGCTGCTATTTTTCACAAGATGAAATAAAAGATACATTTTTTTTTTCTCTATGCACACAAAACCATATGTCTCCAAGTTAGTGAGCAATTATCTTTTGCCGAGATAATCTATCTACCTGACAGGTGGGGCATAAAGATTCTGATTTAACAGCAAGGTAATTACACAGGTATGCCTTGGGCTCAATAAAAGGCCACTGTAAAATATTCACTTCTTGAAAAAAAGACATTTATCAGTTACTAAACTATGGATTTCACATGACTGGGGCTACAGATATTTCATATTTTTGGTAACACACACTCCAAAGAATAAGGGGTGGGGGGTGGGGAGGTTGTGGATCAGAAAACCAGTAAGTATCTGGTGTAACCATGATTCGCCTCATGCGGTGCAACACATCACTTCTGCATAGAGATGATCACACACACCAATCAATGGTATTCCATACATGCTCAATGGATGACATGTCCGGTGATTATGCAAGAACCAAGCAGTATTAAGATGTGTACAGATTCTTGCAATGTGGGGCCATGCATAATCATGGTGCGACATGAGGCGACGGCGGTGGATGAATGGCACAGTGGTCGGCCTCAGGATCTCGTCATGGTATCTCTGTGCATTCAAATTGCCATCAATGAATTGTTCGTTGCCCATAGCTTGAGCGCGCCCATACCATGACTGCAGAGCCAGCATGGGGCGCTGCACACATGACACCATACATGCCGTCTGCCATCTGCTCGGCTCAGTGAGAGCCAGGATTCACCTGTGAAGAGAACAGTCTCCAAAGTGCAAGATGCGTTTCCCCACTGAAGTTGAGTTCATGAATATGAACTGCAGTCAAGTTTCCCCAGTCAAGACCCTGGTATGAAGGCCAAACATGCAAATTAGCTTCCCTGAGGTGGTTTTTGACAGCTTGTGCAGAAATTCTTTGGTTTTGTAAACCAACTGTTGCATCAGCTGTCTGGGTGGCTAGCCTCAAATGATCTTGCAGGTGAAGATCTTGCATGATTACATTTGGACTGGTAATTGTAAGGCTGGTCGGACGTACTGCCAAATTCTCCAAAATGACATTGGAGACTGCTTATGGTAGTGAAATGAATATTCAACTCACGGGCATTAACCCCAGTGGACACTCCTGCTGTCATCATGCCGATTGCACACTATCAAAATAGAAATAAGCCTTTTGTGTGAGTGGAAAACAAGAATTGTTTTTGTTCGGTGTATATAACTTGCACTGGTTTGGAAAGTTTGATTTAATGGTCAGAAATAAACTATAAAATATACATTTCATAAGCATCTAAGAATATTCCTGTTAAGAGTGTAAATGTACAGAAAAACCTTCAGTAATGAAGTTAAAACTTAATGACTTTCGCATGTGTTCAAAGATGACTAAAGCAATTACAGGAGCCACCAACGCTCTGTAGACTTGTCATGGTGTGAAGTGATTTTGATTGATTTGTCAAAAGAATGTGCATATGGCACATATTTATTGTATCGTGTCATTTTTTTAATATTCTAGTGTATGTGTATTGCTCCCAAACTGCTAAGTTAGACAGCTAACTGAAATGAATTAAAGATTTTCTTCAGAACCCTGGACAGCACTTACGTACGGATGCTCTAACAAAACACCCTTAACCTCGAAGTTAGATTGTTATCGGGAAACAGAAGCCAGATTCTTTTGAATTATTATCTCAGTCAGGAAGGAACACCCTTGTCACTGCTGCGATCTTTGTCACTATTTACAGTGGTGCAACAATTGGTGCCATGTTGTATCTTTGGTAAAGACTATATGCAGTGGGTTGCCTTAACTATTTCATACCAAAAGTGAGCTGGACACCTGTTGTATGAGCTGGGCCTATTAATTTTCAATCAGAGGCCACCGACTACAGGTTGGAGGTCTGTCTCTCCCGCTGTGCTGCTTTCTGTTCCATCATCCCGGATCTTATGTATAAAAAATCTGAGAAGATGCATGATAGAGGGGGAAAACAGTGACACGAGGCGTGTGGATCTGCTGTTTCGAGTATCTTCAGCTCCCATCAGCTACTAAAAGGTGCGACCATTTGACACACGGATGAACTGGAAGTTCATTTCAGTTTTCTAACTGCAGTTATCTTAAAAGTTTGCAGCACACTGTTTGCTCAAATTCAAGTAATGTATATGTGTATTCAAGTTAAACTTTCAAGTGTTTATATCAAATACTGTAATATTTTTGTTGGACTCAACATAATACCGGTTTATTGTTAATAAAAAGTCACTGGCTAGTTGTTGCCAAAAAGGATCTTGTCAGGTTCGTTCAGCTCTAATTGTTTGGCCTGTTGAACATTAGATTATATAAATTCATTTATAACTCTGTCTCTCTATTTATCTGTGGTACGAGCCGAAGTGAATAAGAGATGAGGACAGGACAGAGATGAAGAGAGATAAGAGGAGATGTTCTGTTCATAATTCAGAGCAGGCAGAATCACAGAGATGGCAACAGATAAGCCAGACCTCACATTATAATCCACTGCAGGTCTGTACAGACTGCGGCTAGTAGGTGCTTATGGAAATCACCAGGCAAAAAACACATTAACAGCAACAAGACTTACATTACAGATAAATTACTGTAAATAGCTAACAACAACACTCTAAGACACCCCACATTACAGATGGATTGGACAAAGTGCTCCGCACATAATAATAACACAAACAATCAAGTCCAACCTCTACACACCCACCTAGACTCAGCTACTGTGGTGTTTCATTTATACATACATTATGGATATTCACAGCTACTTTCACCTTATTGATTTCAAAATGTGATATTTTCCCTGCTAGGCCAAATGCCCCTGGACTCTCTGACTTTGGTTGTGTAAATGCCTCCGGGCCGAGCCACAAATGCGCTGAACCCCTAACAGCATCCCTCACAGTTACTGTGAATTTGGCAATAATCAAGACTGATAGAGATATCTCCCCTTGCTGGGGCTCTCTTCAAAGTTAGTGTTGGAAAGCCATTTTCCTACTAATGCTAATGTGTGTGGCCTATGAATCCACTGTATTGATACCAAAGCTGCTCTTTGAACTATGGACTCTGTGTGTGGGTGTGTGTGTGCGTGTGTGTGGTGTGTGTGTGTGTGTGTGTGTGTGTGTGTGTGTGTGTGTGTGTGTGTGTGTGTGTGTGTGTGTGTGTGTTTGTGGCGTGGTGGGGATGGCTGAAGGAGGGATTAGGTTGTGACTGTGTTTGTGTGGGTCTAAATCCCTAACAGAGCTAGCTGACCTCAGGGCGGATGGAGAGAAATGAGTTCATACTCAAGAAACACACACACACACACACACACACACACACACACACACAGTCTCAGTCTCAGTCTCTCTCTCTCTCTCTTTCACATAGACACAAACACACATGGTTTGGGTGAATAATGGCCCAGTGAGTAGTGTGCCTATGGGGAAAGCTGTCAGTTTAATTGAATCCAGTATTCTCCATTCTCCCTGCCTGCTAATTGATTCTGTCAGGCTCTTCTGCTTGACAAAGAGACTGACATTTTCCCCTGCATGGTTATGACTGTCACAGTGTGAGTGACTGTGTGTGTGTGTGTGTGTGTGTGTTTGTCCTTGCACATTATTTAGAGCTTAGAGCTACATGAACCTGTGTGTTTCAAGCATGTTATCAATTTATGAGGACTGGACTGTAGAGTTGGCTGTATGTGTGTTTGTACTGGTCCATGCTATGTAGTCATGCTAAGATATGTACAGTATATGAAAAATATCATTACAAGAAGAAGGTGAGCAAGAAGAATGAGTATCAAATTGGTTTATATTTCTGAAAGGAGACACTGTTTGTGGAGGAGTGTAAAGTTTTTAGAAATCACTTTTATCACATTTATCAACGAAAAAAAGGGAAAGGGCTTTTTTAAATCATCTTCTTAAAAGATACAAGTAGGCTCAAAACTTTCTAACTGACCTAAGCATGATTAGTTATTGTTGCTATATTAGACAACTTCTATATGGTTTATATTCACATGATCAGAATACCCAGTGTTAGAGTTACACATCCACCAGGTGCATTTTTTGACATATTGTAGTAGTCTGAAACATATAGTGGTGATATACAATAGGCGCTCGGCAGCTGTTACATCAGAGCGGGAAGCTGATAGAGGTTGTTAAATATAATGCTTATACCCAGCTGTGATTGGTGCATTCAGGGACCGGGGCGGAGCTTAGTATTGGCCGTTTGCTCATTCATAATTTGATACATAGTAATTTATAAAGGAATGGAATCATTCAATCATTTTGAAAAAAAGTTTTAAAAGAAGAGGAAAAGGAGAGGACATAGCTCTCACTGGAAAAGTATTCTGACAGTTACTTCAAATTCTGTTCTGGTCTTGTATGTATATAACTACATACACATTTGTTTTTCTCTTTGTCTAACTTCATCTGCCTTTCTATCATTATGGCTGGGGGAGCGTTTTACCAAAGTGTCAACAGCACCTACATCATTTTTATTCCATTACACCTCAGTCGTTGATGTATTGCATTCACTTCAGCCCAGACACTCCAGGCCCTCTTTGCTGCCCTTTCAAACAATACGAGATTGGCAGTGGAGAAAACACACATGCCTGCATACACACAGAGATACAGAAAACACAATGTTTTGACCAATATGCAACCGAGAAATGGCAGTTTGACAGTTGGTGCAAAGGGAAAGGGTTAAAGCATTGCTGAATATTTAGTTGGCAAACATAAGTGTTAAAAATAAACACAGAAATTCATTAACATTGCAACAACACTGCACATTGTTCAAGAGCTTTCAATAATTGAGGTAAAAACGAATCAACTTCTCTTCAACCAGTGACTGGAATTATTTCTAACCTACACAAGCCAAACTATGCTGATATACTAAAGATATGGTGAGGGAGAAATTCATTTCCTGTTTGAACTAGGAATGCACCAATCGAACTTTTCCTTTTGCCAAACATCAAAACGCAGGCTCTTCTGCTGATACCGAGTTATGTACCAAGAACCGGTGCGCTCTTCTACCCAAATGTAAAATCTGTAGACATCACTGCAAAGAACTCATTGAAATCACTTTTATGTGTTATAAAATGCAGCCAGAGGTTGTACTTAATGTTGGTACTGATGGCTTTTTACAGGGTCACTCTTATTTATTTATTTATTTTTGTGTGTGAATGATGCTATTTCAATACCGCTGGCACTTGCATGGCACCATAAACGGATGTACGGTACAGTAAAACACAAGTTTTGTCAATTATTCAACATGTTTACTGTATGGTTTGTGCATTCTATAGAAGTGTGCACATACTGAAAATAGCATAATAAAGGGTCAGCGAGCATCATGCAAAGCCACTTGAAGGTTAGTAAAACAACCTCATGGCAACCTCTCAGCCTCATTGGGGGACAGCCACATGTCACTGTCTGTCTTGCACCTCCTGACTATTTTATTTTTGTTTCTGTCAGTCTGATAATCTCTCTGTGTTTGACTGTCAATTTGCCCACCTGTCTCTTTATCTTCCTTTAGTCCATCCTGCATCCATTCCTACCCCCCCCTCCATCTGCCTATGTGTCGACTGTGAATCTGGCTTCCCCGGCGGAGGACATACACACAACATACAGTAGACACAACTAATCTCAAAATAATCTCTGCCCAGATTATCTCTTCCTGTTTGTTGGGGTGATGGAATCGGAGGCAGCGCAGTGGGAAAGAGAAAGAGAGAGATTAAAGTTATGGGGTCAATAACTTCTCCAGTTCATGCAGAAACATCTTATGAAACAACGGCAGATTGAAGAGTTTTATGGGTATTTATCTTTGATAAAAAACATCCTCAGATTGGCTTATTGCGTGGTGTGAGTATATTGGAACGGGGTTTATCTTGAGCTGTTGCTTCCACAACTAACCACTATTTTAGATGAAAAAAATGTGGCTGTCACACAAAGGTACATGGTGTTGTTAAATATGTACTTCAGTGTTTGCACTGAGCATAGACTAGACTTGTTTTGGATTAAATTAAAAGAATGAATAAATCAATCAAATAAACTGTTATTTAACTGAGTAAAATGCACATGGACACAAAACGTGAAACGGAGAAATGCATTCACCAAGTGTGCATTAGTCCCAAAGTAATTACGTGTGCTTTAGCTTTGTCAGGATTTCTTCAAGGTTGTGGCCTCATTTATTTTACCTTCAACATGCAAACCACGGGGATGCAATTAAAACACTTATGGATCATTATAGATTTGTGATTGGCTGAGCTAGTTTTTCTACACAAGCCGAATCAATCTCAATTTATTTCATGTATTTTTTCATATAAATCAGTTTAGGTTGTCAACAGTACAACGTGTTGCAGTCGTATTGGGTTACCAATTTTATATTTTGTGTAATCGGATAAAAAAGTAACAACTCTTCTGTTAGCAACTTTGATATGAGCATGTTTAGCATCAGTCAAGTAAATGCTAACACAGTATGTGTTTACATAATTCCACTGTCTTTGTCTTTTGGGATTAAAACAGGTTCTGGGTCAACATGTTGAGGTAGATGTGACAGCACAGGCCATTTCTAAAGTACAGTATTAATATAAAAAAAAATGACATGATGTCATGTATTTATCCCAAAAAGGTCATTCATTGTCCTCAAACGTGAGAGGTAAGGTTCCAATATTAAGTCAAAGATCATTGCTGTAGCGCAGCAGCAGCAGAAGAGATTACCCTGGTACTCATCGCATGGGATATTCTCTTCTGTCCTCAAACAAACGGTTTAGGAAATATCCCACTCTTTTCACTGTGCAGTGCATTTTTTTTTACAGTTCTGATGCAAATACAGCCCCTATTCAAATGGCTTTTTTTCTGGGAGCAGCACAGACCACCACAAGACTTTGGTGTTGACAGTCATTCCTCTCTGCTGAGGTGTCCTTTATCATGGCATTTCCAGTCAGGCCTATAGCTGACCATGAACTCTGATCTCTGTGTGGTGGGAAGACATGTGGAAAGACAGCTTCCCTATAGAGATCAATAAAATGTCTCAATATTATCGGCCATAGAGGAGGAATGTCTTTTTCGGGCAGATGTACAATAAACTGTATATGAGACTATCATAAATAATGCGTGTGAGTGATTATAGGAAAGGTCTGACACAAGGACAGATTAATGAAATACAAACAAACAACAGGAGGAAATCTGAAGGAAATCCAAGAGAAAAATGAAATAGATCTCAAAACGCATGTAAGTGTTTATCATTTCAACATAATAAACGTCATGGCAGCATTTCTGTCATTAAGTGCAAATTTCAAGTGAGATGGATGAAGCAAAGTAGTATTTCATTACATTCAACCTTAACGTGTATCTATCTCCATGTAATGTGCCATAATGTCACTCTAAAGGTCAATCCTGAGTATTAACTTAGTAAATTACTTTTGTATTTTCCTATAAAGGACGTGGCTTCTCCTGAATCACAGGGTTAAGCTGTAGGAAAATCCTATATATCTGTATTATTACAAAAGATTACTTCTATATTTATCTCATATAGGACGTCTGCCAACAAAGGGCTGCAGTTAGCAGACTGTAATACATGAAGTGTTTAAGCTGAATGTTAAGTCTTGGGCTGTCGTTAGGGACAATAGTAACACTGGGGATTAGCACTGACTTTATCTCATATTGGTTATCCTCTGCCCTCTGACTCACTGAGAGTGAAGGTCATGTATCTCTTAGTATTGAATCATACGTCTACCAGTGAGTACTATCGATTTATTTTATCACTATGGGCACACTCTTAACAGTGGAGATTAGCTTTGTTCAAGAAGAAAACACAGTGACAGTATCTGTGCGTATTGCAGTCGTATATTAGAGCACAACACAGGCAGCTTTTGGGGATTTAATGAAACTTCAGGAGGAGAGCACCATTAAATCAACTGACCCACTTATGGCGGCGCTCACAAGTGCCATTTGTAGCCCATCCCTGTGCCCGTGCTTCCATTGGGCATATGAAATGTACGTCGGCCAGCTCTGACTGCTACAAGAAAGACAGTTCCTCACTTATGCAACCACTTACCTTCCATCCCTCATTCACTTTGCAGCGTGCATCCAACTAACAACATGTCCCTTAAGGTCTGTTCCATATTGAGCAGCACGATGTCATGTTCAACCTCTGTCTGCCACAGAGGAATGCTATTTTCTAGCTGCACGTATACCATATTGAAGACATGCTGTACCTGCATCCATATTCGCCTTCCTATAGTGAAGTGGTAATCATAAAGCTGCTTATTAGCTCTTAACATTGTGTGATTATTTGGTTTAATGTCATTATCAACACAAGTCTATTATGCTTACTCCACCGCAAGCTTTGTATTGTAGGACTTCTTTGTGCTCAGCAGCAAAATAAGGCTGCCGTGACCTGTCAGGTGAAAATATTGCAGACAGAAGGGGCATTTATATTCACATGAATAGCTTTGAATGGAATTCCAATATTGTAGAATGATTGATCATTGTATTAACACTCAGAAAGAACACATTAATCAAAGGCTTATTTTGGTGGAACATATAATTTTCAAATCTACATCTCAGATGTTCATGCTAAAGGAACAAAGAACTCTGCTGTGACAGCATTTGTTGTTAAAATTTTATGGTATCCAACTCAGACTTGGCAAGAGAGTTACCTGGAAGCATCAACCACAATCTATTAATTATGCAACCACTGAACACAATGGGAATTTTTCTTTTTTTTTTTTTAACTATAGTTAATGCCTGCTTACAACAGGAGGTTTTTTTCCTTCTTCAACTGCACTCAAAGTTCAGTGACTTTAGAGCAGCGTCTGTGCCAGAGCAACCAGATAATATTGGATTCAGTGTTCAGATAAAAAGAAATCCCTCTGTGGTCAGTCAGAATTTATTGACATCTTCTATCAATGCTATTTGGTCAGATTTTATTTCAGTAGGCAAATATGGGCATCACTTATCAGATACTGCACCATTTATGGTCAGTATGAATCAGGTAAATATCACATTATTTTACACCTTTCTTTTCTTTCTCCACTTCATTTTCAAACAAGGTACAAACAAGACAAGCGGCAGTGCACACGTCTCTTTCTACAGTAACTCGTTCTTTTGGGGGATCCCAGTGAGCTCTCATGCCAGCTGGAAGCACCCTCAACATATCTCTCCAGCGCTTCCTCAGGCTGCCCTGGGCTGTCCCTTCAGTCAGCTGTGGCCAATATATATTCAAAGGGGTGCACATGAGGAGTTGGCATCCCTACCAGGAGCCAAACAACCCTTAGCTGGCTCTTCTGAGAGCACAGGAGCGGTAGCTTAACTCTGAGGCCCTTTGGATTGCCTGGTTTCCTCGCTGTCTAACGAATACTGAGCCAGTTAGCATGTGGATAAACCTCATCTGGGCTGCTGAAATCCATAATCGCATTGGTCACTTCCAAATGCTCTTGAACATAGGTAAAGATCAAAATAAAAACTGTTTGGGGGAAACAGTTTTGTGTATTGTGGCTCTGCTGCCACAGTCCAATAATGCGCCTGAATCTATGCAGCCGCTTCATCTACCGGCAAATCATCCCATGACCCTTCTTTGAAAGTGAATGAGAGCTCGACTCTGATACCGTCTAAAATTCAGCAGCAAAACGCTCCAGTGCACACAGGAAATCACAGTCTGTTAAGCAAAGAGAGGACATCATTTGTGAACAGAAATGCCATCAGAATGTCACAGAACTGGAAACTCTCCGACTCTCAGTGATTTCCCATCCATGTCCACTGCACACTGTGAATAAAGACCAAATTTCTCACCATAAAAGTCTGCAACACCACATATTCCCAACACTCCTTGGAAGCCTTTAGCATGCTATAATCTCTTATCTCTTTTTGGCAGCAAGCAAGATAAAAGATCATACTATTATAGTATCTAAAAGAGAATATGTAAATTGTATTACAGGAGTTTGCTAGCAAGTCATAAAAGTAGAGTGGCCATACTGCACTCATAAATCCCAACTGTAATAGGTTTCAAAATGAAGAGAAGGAAATAAATTAACATTATATATCAGTTATATATTATGTAGCCATCTTTAAACAGTATGCAGTCATGGATATAATCTGTTCTGTTGATTTCCCTATGAACATTAGTCGTGCACTGTGTACAACTTCACTGTGGCTTGTGCAGAGTGGACAAAGCATCTGAGCCTCTTAAACAGAAGAGAATAGTATAATATATAAGAGAGAAGAGAATCATGAAGAATGATGAAGAGTATAATTAATCCACAGCATTTTATCTTCACCAGCATCCCATTTGAAAAAACATCTAAAATATAATAGTGAAAAATAAAGTGAATCTACATGTTAGTAGAAGTGGAAATCCGCTGGGCACCCTATACTACACATAAAACGACATTCATCATATGACGAGTTTGGATATTGTAGAACAGACAATTCTGGTATTTATGGGAGGGAAAATGTTGGTTTTGCATTTTTACTGTGACGTGTGCCACCTCTGCAAACCTAGATGTGCTAGATTCCACTATAATTACACACAATAATCATAGCTACAGTTAAGCGTGTGTGTGTGATTACTGTTATAATCCAGCGCCCGTACTATAATTAAACAAGGACAAGTTTCTTCGAAGGAGAATCTCATGGGTTTACCTCCAAAGATCCAGGTCTAATTCAAAAATCACCACAAACTGTGTCCCTATGAAGCAAAGTCAGACAAATTACATTGCAAATTTAAACCATAACCTACTTGGACACTGCAATCCTCTGAGATGTGCTACTTCTTATGATATCAGGAGATGGTGATTGCTTGTACTAATGAATCAAGGATTGGAACTTTTTCTCTAAATTGTATGGTCATAATGAGAAATTGAGAAAGTTGGTTAGGCGACTCCCTTTGGGTCAGAGGAATTTGAACAGGTGGATAACAAATGTGTTTAGGGCAGGGGGACGAAGAGAAAAGATATGACAGAGACAATAGAGGACAAGAGGGAAATAAGGAAAAGTTAGTCCAAACAATACATTTTCCTCCAGAGCCGGATTTCTTCACTCCCTGTCTTCCTCACAAACCCCTAACCCACCCCTGGCTAGCTAGATTGTATGTTCGGGTATTTCCACCATTATTTTGTTACTGCTGTTCCCTTTATTGTCCTTGTTAGTGGGGTTGTGTCAAAGCTTTCCCTCTGTCACATTTGTAGTGCTGAAGTCAGCTGAGGACTCTGATTGACTCTCAGCTCTTGCTCTTGAGACTTTCTGATCGGCTGTCTGGTTTTTGCTTGTCTTTCAAATGGGAAATCAGCAGTTCACAGAGATGTAAGCTTGTTGTTCCTGACTTTGGAGACATGAGTGACTGACTAGTGCTCTGTACATACAGATTTGAGCTTACCCTATTTTCCTTTATCCATACAGGAACAACTGCGTGATAATCATTCTTTGTCATTTTTTATATATAGGTGAAAGCTAAATCGGAGATTTCTCCGGAATGTCCTGATTTATGTACACTGAAATCCTGGCACTCTACCCGCAGTTACATTTTAAAATAACTTTTAAAACTTTCTATAATGACATTACAAGCTGTAACACACGCTATAATGTGAAATCCACACAGGACACAAAGTCATTTGCAAAAGAAGGATTCTGTTCATAACTCTGCGTTATTTTCCATCAACCCAGTCTTAATCAATAATATTCCTCTTCTAAAAACATAAAGAAAATACTAAATTGATTTAAAGGGGGGCATGTGGAGTGCAAAACAAATAGGCAAGCCTTCCTTCCATTGTAAGGATCCATAAGTTGGATTTTGTTTTCATCATTCTCTGCTCTTCATAATTGATCCAGCTCTATAGTGGCCTCGCACTCTATAGGTGCAGCGCAGGGGACAGCTGGAGTTCACACTCATCAATGCAGCCTCTTCAATTATAGCTGCAATGTAATGAAAGCTATTTCTTTTGTTTGGAATTCACCCTGTGCCCCTGCAACGCATAGAGTGATCTGTTTCTTCCAATCTAAAATAATGTCTTTTGAAATACAGCGCACTGTATGTGTGGGGTTATCGAGGTCTGACTGCACCGTATTTCCCCTTTCCCCACTTTACACTCCTCTGCAGCTGTAACGCTGCAATTTACACCTCAACTGTGACATTTACGATATTTTGTTTGCAGTTCCAGATTCACGGCAAGAAACATGTTTCTTGTCTTTGATTCATCATAGGACTGCTGTGCCTAATAACAGAATTACATTAGCTCTCTTTTCTGATTTCTACTTTTCCAACCTACTCACAGAATTTAAAAAAAAAAAAAAAAAAAGAGAGAGAGAGAGAATGGAGGCAATGTGAGGCAAAATGTTCGACCTTAAGGCCAATTCACTCTGTGTTTTCTGTTCGTCCTTGTAAAAGTTTTGTTTTCTCAGTGATAAAGGGTGGAACATTCATTCATTCAAGGGACTGCTGGCCTCACAGATGGAATCATGTTGAAAGTATTAACTTGCTGTTTTGTCCATGCAGGACAGAGGTGGTGGTGGGAGGTGAAGCGGTTAACTATGTACAGTTTGAGCTACCCACCCAGAACTACTAATGAGACAGTATATCCCATTTTCTCTCACAGCAATGTCACTCATTTTAAATGATCTGGCAACATGCAGCGTAGCAAAAACAAGATATGTCTACGTAGGCAGAGGTCACTGCTGCAAAAATGTTTGATTTGCCTCGGAAAAGAAATATTAGCACAATTCCAGCCAGCCAAGTGGCCAGTGGCAAGTTAATTGATGCTGAACGGTAGAGCAGTGTTGTTGTTGGATGTCTTTAGGTATTAGTTGGAACTCTTCTCTTCTGTCAGAGAAAATGAGGCTCAAATATGGAGTGCTTAAACACACCTTTATAAACGCAGTCTTACAGGCTATCAGGTGATTGTTGTATTCTACATGTTTTTCTTTTCAGAACAGGCTCTTTAGACCCCGCATGACAACAACCATTTAGATTCCTGTCTCTCTACGGTTTTTCTTTCTCCAGCCCAAAACATAAAAAAGAAAAGAAAAGTCCCTCTTGAGATAACCATCAACATCAAGGCACTCTGGCTCACACATTACACTTTCGTTCGTGGTGATTATTATTTCTTAGCCAAATAAAGCAATAATAGTAAGAGTCTGTGGTATCCCAGGGTATAATACTATACACAGCCAAGTGATCATGTTGGTCATTTTGTATATGGTGTCAAGCAATAAGACGTTTCTTTGTTCATATAATAGCCACAGTGATACGGTTATGGGCTCACACACGTTTTCATATATACATCATATTACACCCAAATCAAGAGCAGTCAAGCTGCCAACCCTACACGTTGCTTAATGACCCCCAGCTTATCATCTACTTATAGGACAATTTGTTGTACTTAGTAGAAATTGGCCATCTGTACGGGGCACTGGCTGGGCAGGAGCAGGAAAGGACCATTATAAAAGCAGAAACACTCTGGCAATAAAACCACTCAGCTTTTCCTCCACCACTTAAAAACAAAGGCTGTGATGTTTGTCACTATGTATTTCATGTTACATACATTTTGAACTCAATCTATGCTCCATTCATTCATTACGCTAATGTAGTAATCAAGTCCAATTAATATTTTATCAATGTCAAGCGAAATCACCTCTCTAACTAGCTACTCTACAACATTGCTGCTCTAAATAGGAATAGTAATGATGTGAATAATTACTTATATTAATGTTATATCTTGTACGAGCCAGTATTCATCTCACCTACTAACCAAACTGTACAATCAACCATACAAAAGAAAAGTTAAAAATGTGTTTGAATGGATAATTCTGTAAATAAAAGCTTTAGTTTAGTTATAGGTGAAAATCCAAAATGTTGCAGCTTTAGAAAGGCTTTTAGAAAGATATAAACAGGGAACAGAGCCTTAAGTGTAAGGGCAGCTTTTATTTTGTAGTCCATTTCTGTTGAGATCTCAGGTAAATATGATACTATAAGAAAATGCAAGTTTTTACAGATACAGAACACAAAAGAGTAATCGTCTGAGAAAGCAAATGGTACAGCTGTACATAACACTGAGGGCCGTTATTTAAGTTGCTATGCTATGATATGTGGGTGCTATGCTGAAAAAAATAAAGAGATAGTGTAAATACAAGTTTATGCATCTATCTCCTAGAATTTGCTCACTGTTAACAGGGAAAATATCTGATGATTGCACTGCCAGTTACATCTGCAACAAAAGTGCAAATGATTTAAGAGCAAATGTTCTCGCAAGGTTATCACCCAACTCTAAAGGTCTGAACATGTGTGTGTGTGAGAGAGAATATGAACAGAAATTATACAGGCAGAGGCAGGGAAATTGGAGATGAAGGGAGAAATTAAGCAGGAGAGCGCAGAGAGGAATGATGTGGGGAGAGGGAGAGAAAGGCTATAATAAAAAAGAAAGAGCGGAGCTCCGTCAAAACACTGGAGGAGTGAAAATCTTACATGGGAACCTTAAATATACTGACTCACTTCCCCTGGGGAAGATGAAGTTGGACGGCTCACCTCCTAAGAGGGGGTGACAGGACAGGGCCCTGAGCTCGCCCGGCCCCAAAGGGGAAGTCCACAAAGAATGATTAATTATGTGGCACTTATTTTCATAATTAAAGCTTGTAACATCAAATTTTGTCCCCTGGGTCCTTTGAATACCTAATGGTTACTGTGTTCTGCATAAAATGACAAGCTCTGAAAGTGATTTTATTAGATGTTCATTTTCTCAATAATGAATTATTTCAACACAAAATAAACATTTTTCAGCAGATTCTTGTGCTGGGTTGAAGAAATCCTGCTTTTTGATTCAAAGTTGAATGTAGGTCTGCACATTTGTGTATCAATCAAGCCGTCCGTGTTCAATCTAGTGACATATTTTGTGTCACTTTTTGCAGTGTTTTCTAGCAGGACGGGCAGGCTATGTGTGCTGTGGGGACTTTGCTGTCAACCCTTTGCCCTCCTCTGTTCTGCACCGCCTGCACTGGACGAATAATTGGCACATTAAATTATTTAAAAACAGCCAGGGCACATTATCATAAATATTCACTTGACGTTCTGCTTAGATCAACAGTCAGAACCCAGAGCTCTGGATGTGACTTCATGACATCTCGTGTGTGTGCGCGTGTGTGCGTGCGCGCATGGAGAAGTGTGTATGAATTTTGAGAGCCCAAGGGCTGATTGATGGACAGTATTTACAAACAAAACGTCCTTCCGTCAGTCAGCATAACTGAGTGCAGACTGCATGAAAATGTCAGGCTCATGCACAGACACAGATGTGCACGTGAGTGAGCGTATACACAGTGGACATGGAAATGTCAGCCACTCTCAGACCGGGGCACACTCAATCAGAAACACGCGCACACAAAGGACCAAGTGGAGCAGCGCCCCTCGTCAATCTGCTGTTGTAACACGTGGCTCTAACGAACCTGTCACTGTTCTCTCCTAAGACAAGACAATAATGACACGCTAACAAACTAGAGCTGCTGATAACAGGTCTATTAGCATCTGTTAATGCCATTTGACCACCGAGGCCTTCGTCTGCCTCGTACTGACAACGCCTCAGCTGCACACGCGCACACAACGGCAGCTTTACGCGCCCTTGTGCATTCAGCGCCCAACGCATTGTGCGTGTATGTGGGCATAATGCTATTTTACCTCCATGATATAACAGTGGGAAATGCTAAGTTAACTTGTATTTTCTTTGCATAAATCCATATAACAGGTCTTAAACAAAAAGCTGTGACACCACCGACTGTTTTACTATACACACAACATGTTTTGCATTATCTCCCTGCCTAAGTGTGTCTTTGTGAATGGAGCACAGACTGCAGAATATTTAAACAAAAAGATAAAATATCAGTCATAGGTTTCTGATTGTGAATGCATACCAGTATTATTACAGGGTTTACTGCCCAGCTCTATCTTCAGTCCAACCTTACAACACAAGAAGTGACATCCGCCATGACTGACTGTGAAAGGCAGAGATACCTGTCAATCTAGCAAACGATACTCGTAAACCTACCGGTTATCAAACTTCAATATTTTCTTCTTCTTCTTCTTTTATGTGTTCGATGAAGTGACATAAGGTTGTGAAGAATTTGGGTGGTTTCCCCGTACAGTAACTGCTGTCAATTTTCATCAGCCTGAATGTTAAAGCATATTTCATTCAACATTCAGCTAGAGCCTGTCACTCTGTATGCAAGTCTACGTGGGATATTGTGGGTAATACTTACTTGTTGATATTGCACATGAATGTCTAGTTTATAGAATTAGCTTAAATAAATTTTGCTTATTGAAAAGTAGAAATGTTTTGGCACTTAGTGCTCCCAGTCTGCACATAAAGTCCGAACGGGAACCTTTTTTGCATATCGCTCTGAAACACACATTCACAAAGACATGACTTCAACATTTCTGAGCCGGATCGCCAAAGTGTGACTTGAAACTAAATTGTCCGTTATATACAGTAATGTTTCTTTGTTAGTCAGAAAACACTTCAGCATTTTAACACATGAAAAGCACACAAGCAAATGCTTCTTTTCCAAATGTGGAAAGTAAATAGTGCCAACTGAAAAACTCTGGAAGCTGTTTAACAACTTTACACTGTCCCCTCATATTGTGGTTGAGCTAGATGGTTGATGTGATCTATCTATCTATCTATCTATTGCAAATGGTCTCTAATACTCTGAATCTTACTTTGGGAAAAATGTGGTTTGACTGATGTAAAGTTTTAGAAGAAAGTATGCAAATTCTGTTCTATTCTCTCTGGGGTTTTCCATTGCAGTTATCAAGCAGTTAGATGGTGAATTGCACAGTTAAGTTGTTCTTCGCAACACACAGGCAAGGAATAACCAGGGGAAATGACAGTCAGACAGTAATTACCAGTCTTCGATTGCGGTAGTGTTGAAAGCCGTTAGAGATGAAAAGCCAAGAAAGGATAGCTGATGAAGCAGGGGAAACATGTCAATATAAATTCTCTCTTAAAATGTAGAGATGCGTGACAAAATATGCCTAATGGTTTCAAAACACACTAACGGGAGAATGGTGGATCCAAACAGTTCTCTCTGAACCAGATCACACCTTAAAAATATGCAGAGATAGCAACATTACCATAACTATTCAGTATTCAGGGTGATACATGTGCTGTGACAGATTGCTCTCTGTCACAGCACGGGGGGGAGAATGTCTTGCTCCCTAGTTCCAACTGGATACTGTGAAATCTCATCGAGCTCTCAGTGGAGGTTAAAAACGGTCTGTTGGAATTGGGGTGCGGTTTGTATTAAGAGGCATTATTAACACCAGAGGCCAAAGAGTAAACTGTGAGGAGAGAAGAGACAACTTACTAAATGGCAGCAATGTTCAATAATAGAGCCAGAGAATAATGCAAACGTGTGATTGCAATTCCAAGTGTTAAAATGCGGAATCACATTAGAAAATGGGCTTAATTGCTCCATGATGAACCACATTACGCCTATGATGCAATTATTTCTAGACATTTGTGATACTACCCGGCAAAAATGTGCAAGTGCTGTGATTAATATGGTAGAATCAATGTACACACTATAATATTAAAGCAGAGTTTTTGACCCCTAGTGGTACAATGACACAGTATCTGATGCTGTAACAGTGCATGTACATGCTAGTGATGCGGTATTCAAACCAAAGGCGATCCAAGCTATTCCAAGATATTTTAACATTTGGATGGTGGAAATACTCCAAGGAATGTAGTAACGCACCGACAAAAGGTGGGGAAGAAGTTGGCTGTGGTAAAAACGAATATGGACAATGTGAGGAATGCTACAATACAATATGTCGCTACAATATCTATTAGTTTTCAAGCACAGTCACAGGAAACAATGCGTAACCCACTCTGCTTTTAACCAAATTACGTGAAAGCACTTGTAGTGGATGTACTGAATAATTGAAAGGTTTGGTCTAGCTCCTAATGTTTACATGAATGCAGACAACAGGATACACTTGACTGTACTTTTTCAAGGAGTGACTCTCATCAAAATCCACAGCAGCTTAGGTTCTCCCTTTCATTTTATTGAATTCCTATAGCTGTCCTAAGGCAGCAGGATGGTTGCATTTTCCACCCGCAGCCTCCAGTCACGTAATACCTGTGTATATTTGTGGATTTTTTCATGCCTCATCCAGTGTGCACCTGCAATTCTAAGGCACGGTGTAGACATATGTAATGCATAATTTACACAGTATTGCAACACAATTTTTGTCTCCCCTTATGTCTGGCCTTAAATGGATATCCATTTTTCTCTTTGATCTCCTGTATCCCCAGCTGATGAACAGGTTATACTTTGAATATAACTTACGTGCCATTTCATAACAAATTGCATTTAATGGGTATAATCTGTGAATTGTTTAGGCTAAAGTCAATGTGTGGACTGTTTTTGCACCATGTAAGATGTTCTTTGTCAAGTGCATCTGTTATGTTATAATGTTTTATAACCAGAGCATGTTGTCTCGCACTGCTGATTCATGGCTGTTACTGCAAGGGTAAAACCTGATTCTGACAAAAAAAAGAAAAAAAGAAAAGAAAAAGCATCTTGGCCAGCATAATCCGATTAGACGTTCTTTAAAATATCAGCAGCAAATGGGGTTAAAGGGTAAATACAGTACTTTGCACTTTTACTGAAGCAGCAAGGTGTAAAATGGGAGCGGTGCACAATGCTTAAAGATCTGCCTCGAGGTTTAGTGCTATTGCTCTCCCATAGGAAAACAATAGCTTGTACTAAATGCAATGCTTTTGCAAGTGATCATGTGTAGATGGCCTTAGTCATGTTAAAGAAATAAATAAATTGGGGAAAAAAAGGGATTATCTTGAAGAGTTGACAGCTTATGCAATCATTTAAACACATTAATCAGGCTATTGTCACGCTTGCAGTATTTTTGAGCGTGTGTACAGAGAGCCAGATCACATGGCGTGCTTTAATCTGTTCAATTCAAACAGTGAGATAGTTTATCTGTGATGCGTATTTGAGTCTTTCAGTGTTTTTGCTGTGTGTGGGCGCACGTCCTTGTGTACGTATGTTTGCTCGTGTGCATGTGTGCTTGTGGGTGTGAGGATAAACCGAGGAGTGACAAAACATAACCGACTGTTGATCTGTTTGTGTGTGAGAGAGCGGCAGAATCATACAGGCCATTAGTTGTGCTCGGTAGCTCTGTGTGTCTTTGTGTGTCTGTGAATCTGAATTGTAGAGGAAAGGAATCCATTAAGCTGTTTAACTCTCTCTGAGTGTGTGTGTCCGTGGTTGAACCCATTAACTGAATAAATCATCCAGTATGATTGCAGTGTCAAATGGACTTGCTGAAGCATTTCTGCTTTGCGCTGAAGTCCTTGTCCTTATTCTTTTCGTAAAGTGATGACACACTCACTCAAGACCCAAAACTCCCAGTCGTAGCTAATTATTGATTGTTTAGAAATGTAGAATCAAGTCTCGCACATCTGTAGAACTGTGGATGTGCAAAATGTGAACAGATGTCGGCCAATGAGCAAATCAAGTGCCATATGCTGATTTCATTAGATATAAATGAATTTGCTGCAATCTTCTTTTAGCGCATCTGGCACCAGTGTAAAGGGGGTAAATAAGAAAACTGTCCTTGAAGTGGAAGGTTCATCTCCTTGTGTCAGCCACCACACTGTTGAAGAAATCAGGTCCTTCATTGCTCCATGTGCTCTGTTATGGACCCTTTTTGAAGTCATTCTGGTGGAATGCGAAAGAATAGCATTTATAGAAAAATATTTAATGCTGTCCAGAACATTTAAGGAAATCTACTCAAGAAATCCTACTTCTTCAAGTTTACGATGGCAGATGGTTTAAAGTTCAACATGGCAGAGTTTCCTCCATGTCCAATCCACTCAGCTCATCTGTAGCTGCCTTTTAGCAAAGCCTCAGGGCTGCGGACGTTTTCAGGTTTGATTCCTATTAAAACCAGAGCACTTATAGGCGGCGGGGGGGGGGGGGGGGGGGGGGGGGGATGGGAGGCAGTTTGGGGGGGGGGGGGGGGGGGGGGGTGTTCTACCAGATTTGCCCATCTTGACAATAGTGGGAGAAATTGCGTTTGGAGGCAACAGTGATGGATGGCAAAGATTATCTTGGCAGCGTGAAGGGGTTCACAGATTCAGTCTCACCAAGTTTGGTTGGATTAGATCAGATTGATCTGAGCCACTTCAGTCATAACATAATTGATATTTATGACCTGACATCTGCACTCGTCCTGATCAAGTCCAGTGGTGCAGTGGTGTGTGAGGTTTTCAGATTCAACCGATGAGAGCAAGGTGAAGAGGTGAGGTGCATACCTATCGCTGATGATGGATATTCATCGAAAATATTCATTTTGGACCTCAATCCGATTCTGCTCTCAAATCATGCTCTTACCCTTCGGCAAGACATCAGGGCAGTTCAAGTTTCCTGGTTCGATTCCTATTAAGAACTCAGTCCACTGATCCTTTCACACCAGACTTCACAACCACCCAAGGCCAGACACACACACACAAACACACAGAGAAAAACACGCAGAGCTATCTGTCAAGATATACTTGGAGGTTCAATTCTGCTAAACACATTGGGATCTTTGTGTGCTTAGTTCTAAGCGACTGCATATCACCAGCTATGGCTTTACCTAGATTGTTGTTTTTTTACACATTTATTTTAATGCATTTAACACTGTGTTATTGCATTTCAGATTAATTAGCAGATTGTTTGATAACAGATGCACATTAAATCATGCATTAAATCGGGGATTATTTCACAGCACTATCCCTTAAATACAGTCACAGACTTAGTTTCCTTTCCATTTGTAAATGTGCCCACAGAAGGACGCAACTGTCATATTTTATTCAGTGTAGCCTAGTCATTACAAAATAGAGTAAAACAAATCAAATCAACATGACAAAGAGCTCACTGAAACGAAACCAAGTGACAACAAATCACAACAAAGTGGAAAATGTCAAAGACTGGCTAAGAATGCAGTGCATTACACATGGGGTCTCATTCATTAGTTTGTCTCTGTTGCTATATTTTTACAAAATAATACCTCACACTATTTTCTCTGGCAAATTCTCCATTTTTGAAGTGATGACAGTAGAAGGCCATCAATCGTGTTTAGTTCATATTGCACCAAAACATGAAAGTTTCACAATAATATGTCAGTACAGCATTGAAATATTAACTTATTATCTAAAAAGAACGTGTGTCATTGTGTGCATGTTGAAAAGTAATGGCACAGTTAGCATTAGAGGTGAAGCAGTCACAAATGTTAAAAGCTGCACCCTCTCTCTCTCCATGACAATGTCATTATAATCAGTCACGACTTTTGCATAATGTGTTTTGAGTCACATTTTTGCTCTTTAAGACATTTTTATGCACCTCACTTTGCATCTTGAGAATCTCTGCTCTGGTTTTTACAAACAGCAAAAATATGGTACAAGTTTAAGCAGTGCGTCAGACTGCACATATCGCATTAAAAGCCCACACGTACGGATTTCACTGAAGGACAGTCAGCCCTGGTCTCCCACTGATTTCCCAGAAGTTTCTCCCTTAATAAACTATGATTTAGTTTGTCACACTGCAAAGATGAGAAGAGAGACAAACAGCCATGGTATCATTTTGTTCAAACACAGTTAGGAGACCTCCCAGTCGGTTTTTTAAAGTTTAATAAGGTGGACTGCGATGTTGTTTTCTATACTTTTTTGTTTCTTTTTCTTTTTATACCCCTTTTGAAATTGCTTTCGGGAACCCCAGTCCAGTTCAGCTCTTAAATCATGCTCTTACCCTTCGGCAAGACATCACGGCAGTCCAAGTTTCCTGGTTCGATTCCTATTAAGAACTCAGTCCAGGAATCCTTTCACACCAGACTCCAAAACCACACAAGGCCACACACACACACACACACACACACACACACACAGAAAAATATACAGAGCTATCTGCCAAGATATACTTCCTGGTGGAGGTTCAATGCCATCGATGAGCTTGGCACTGATACTAGACCCTGCTGCCCACTGGCTCTCACAAACACAAGCACAAGCCTCCCATCAGTTCCATTTCACTCTGGCTATACTGCAAAGCCTGTCTGTCTCCATGCAGGGGTGGAAATACATTTATGGGGGAGGGATGTGCATAGGCAGAAGAACTTAGAGTATGTCGGAGAAATGTGAATGAGGCAGAATTGAAATATGATTTAGATAAAACGAAACAATGACACATGGGTGTTTTGACATTTCCACTAGTTATACTGAAGACCCCTAGAGAAAGCAGAGAGAGAGAAAAAGAAAGCAACACTAAAGCAAGGTAAGCACAGAAAAAGCATCTCTCCTGTTTACCTGGGCGATCCCCACCCCCCCCTGGATTTCCCCCAGGAATGTATACAGGCAAGGAAAACTCCAGCTACCGTGTTTACCTTAGGAAAGACGGCGGTAGAAGTTGACAATGGGAAGAATCAGTAATATGTTTAATCAGAGAATGATGATGTCTGCAGCTGTGGGGGATGGATCTGTGTGAGCGTTTGTCAGATCACAGGCTTATGAATTCGAAGTCTGTGGGGAAATAAGAACAATGAGGTGGCTGTGGTGCCACAGGCAGCATCGCATGGAAATATATGATGATAGTGCATGTGTCACCGCTGCAGCTTTCACATAATACAGCTACAAGCAGATCTTTTTTTTGTTGTTGTATGACTCAGTGTGGTGGTGAATGGACAGAGCAGGTTTGTGCTGGCAGGTATTTTGGCTTTCTGATTGAGCTCTATACAGTTTGTTAATCAATCTGGCTTTCATGAGGGCAGCCCCACAGTGCAATGTCAACGTTGAAGACACTGTCACATAATTTGGTAGGCACCTAATTCCACCGTCTTTCACTTTCACACTTTCACACTTAAGAGTCTACAAAGATTAATAAAAAAAGCAACTCTGCCATGTGTTTAACTCCTCACCTTGCTGCTGTAAAGTAAAGGTGAACTCCAGTGACGTTGGGTGTCGTCAGAGGTGAAACAGAAGTGAACGCTTCAGACAGAGAAGGCAGCAAATCGCTTTTCAACCTGAAGTTACTCTTCAAGACAGATTTTGTTACTTTACTTATTTAGTCACACTAGAGCGCCAACATCTTAGAACAAAACAGATATGCACTAGACAAACAATTACTTGCGAGATAAACATTGAAATAAAGTTATGTCTGGGCCACACTCCTTACCTCTACCAGTGTGTGATGGCTACCTCGCTGCATTGCTGTGACTCGCAAACATTTGGTGTCCACACAGACAGCGTGGCTGCTGTGGTGCTACTGCTGCTGCTGCTCTGTCTGCCAGCAAGCCTTACTGTCTACATTGGCTTTGCCTTTGATAATGGCTATCAAATAAAAGCCTGAATGAATTCTGCCAAAAGGAACGCTACAGGGCTTTTAATTTGAAATGGGTAAAGGCATTGCTGAGTAGTAAAATACGTTAATATTTCAGTGACATATCCTGCAGGTGAAAATGTAGTGAAAGATGTCATGTTGCTGGTATGACGTCAACATGACCACCAACAGATCATCTATTTTTGCTGTGAACCGAGCATGTGTCATGAATATTGTAGACGAGACGCAGAAACAGTAGATGAGCCACAGCCAAGCCACATGTGTGTCACAACTGCTTGTTTAAAAAGAGAGATAAAAAGCACCGGGCTCGACAACACACACTCGCTGCTCAGGTAGGCAGTGTGTCCCAGGCATAAGTACACTCTGCAAGCAAGATGATGCTATGATTCCATTGGTTTTTTGCAATTTTGATCCTGTTGCCAAGGCCAGTGGCATCCACTGGCAGCCATTTTGGGGGGCAGAGGAGAAGGGGACTAGGCAGTGGAAGCAGAAGAGCCTTGGGCAGAGCAGCTGGAGGCGCAGGGTGCAAAGATGCAAAGAACAGTTGGAGTGGAGGCAGTGGAGACATTTTCTTCGGAGGAAAAATTCTTTCGAGTTGTTGAAATTCTGGGAAGCTTGTATTACAACACAGAGAGAGAGTGTGACTACATTCTCTGCCTACTGTATCTTTACATAGCAAATAGTTGTTTGCTACTATATTAATGTTCTGAATGTCTCATGCAGGATTTTTAAGTTAAAAAAGAGTGTTTTATGCAATTGAACCTTGTACATGTAAAAAAATGCTGTTGAAGCACTTTTAAAAGAAAAACCAAAGTGAGGAGGATAAAACAAACGAGCGCTGGAAACAGGCAGTGTTAAGTGGGTGAACAGTTGCCATGCATCAGAAGTTTCAGACATAATCTTGTGTAAACTGAAGTTAAGGTGATGTGTGTCTTGGCTATTAAAGTGAACAGTCCAGCTGATTAAATCACGAGGTGCAAAACCTGACATTACCTTTCTTTTATCTATTTGTACATTGGTTGAACCAACCAACTATTTAAAGTTCTTTATTATACCCTAGTATCACAATGTGTGTCTCTCTCAGGGCTGCACATAAAGTAAAAACAAGGAGTAACGTTAGAAAAATGTATAAAAATGGGGTAGAGCACATATAGAACATTATAAATGAAATATTTCAAACATTTAAACAAAAACATGCTGTTTCTATGTCTTATTTACTGGTAATGCTATTTCAAGGATGCATCATTTCTTTCTAATGTGCGTTTCCATAAAGAACTGTGTCATCTGGAGCTAAATTTACAGAAAACTGATGTTTTGTAAAAACAGAAAACTTAATTTAGGCCTAGGTAGACATTCATTCATTCATTCATTCATTCGTAAATTACTATTGAATTTTTTTCTCCATATATATTGAACTGTATGGTTGCCTCTTGTCAAATTACACACTTTTGCATCCTCACCTCACCTACTGTACATCAGCTAGTGTAAAAGACTCTAGGTCATGGTTGCAATTAGTTTGAACTGATTAATATAATTAATTTAAAGTGTATGAACTCAATACTGACCACAGACTACATGTAAGAAGAGGGTGTAGCCACCATGATGTCACACATTGGGTTGTGGGCCATTTTGAAGCCTCGAGTTGAGCATTTTCAAAACTGCCATCTAAACTTGGAGCCAGAAGTAACACATGGGTTTTTATCTGATTGGTTAGTCACTAAGTAGTCCTGTCCTCAAGCGTACCCGGATTTATCATCTATTTTACTCTAAATGAGACCATAATTTACAAAATGAACATCATGTTGTATTGAAGAAGACTTGAAACTAGCGATTGAGACAATAAACTTCTTAGGAAAATGTTGACTTGTGGTAATAAATCAAGTGAAAAGTAGGGTTGTTTTCTTATAGACTTCCAAACAATTCGCAGTCGTTTTGAGGCAGTGGAGTCGTCCCTTGCTGGCCATTAGAAAGAATGCAGGTTTAAAGTACTTCTGCAATGTCTTCACTTTTCAGGCCCAGAAGCTTTGTTCACTTCTTTTATGCAGCCTATGATACTATGACTGTGATTTCTCCATAATTGAGGCCAAAGGGCATTTCCAGAAACTATCTTGTAAATGATCAGGAACTTATGAGGAGCCTGACAATAATATCTTCATTTTCTTTTTCTCTTTGCTTTGATAGGATGATTCCATCCAGCAGCAATGACTTCCTGGTTCGGGACCTCGCCGCTGGACGAAACTATGATCTTTGTGTCCTGGCTGTGTTTGATGATGTCATCACATCACTGACTGCAACGCGGCCTTTGGGCTGTCTGTCATTCACCACAGACACGGAATTCAGCCAGTGTCAAGCCTTGCACAGCCACTTCCTGGGTGGTACTATGATCATCATCATTGGAGGGATTATTGTTGCTTCTGTGCTGGTTTTTATTATCATATTAATGATACGATACAAAGTTTACAGCCACCAAGGGGCAGGCCACGGGAAAGCAGCTATTGCGGCAACTGCAGCAAGACCGCAGAGCAACGGACAAGGAGGCGGACAGGTCCAAGTCCTCCCTCGCTCTGCCTCAAAAATGCCCGACAGCCATGACGACCAAGCACTAGCGCCGTCCAGGGCCATGTCGCCTAGCAACACTCTGAGAGACACTGTGGCATTGGTCGAGGAGGACAGCAGTGGACGGAGCATAATGATGGCAAGGACTGACTCTTTGGCCAATGAGGAGTTGCTCTCGCCCACCAAGGCCCGCTTCTCCTCCAGGGTCGCCATTGAGATGAAAAGCAGACCGCCATCTGTCGCCAAAGAGCCCACCTCCCCTAAGGAACTGGCAGGTAGTAGAAAGACATAGGGGAGGCAAGCAGCACAGCCAGGCATTTCAGAGAGGTCGAAAGCAAGACAAAAACAAGTTGACACAGAAAGAGTAGGGGGAGACGTACAAAGAAGGGAGGAAAAAACAATACAGTCAAACACAAAGATACGGGGGATGACAAATAGGCAATGTGCAATAGAGGGTGTGAATTTGAGCAAGATAATAAAGGAGTGAAACAGTGTGAAACTGAGTGAGTGTGAACGAGAGTGAGTAAGAGAGATGCCTCCTCATGCACCAGGAAGACAGTAAGAGAGATCGAGGGCGTCTGTAGAGCTGAAGTAGCATCTGAGGTTGTACTTGACTTCCTCCCCTATGACTGTTGACAGATCATATCATAGCTTCTCTCACTCTGTTTAAGGTTGTTTTGTTTTGCTGTTCTTCACATAAAACAAAACAAAAAAAAAATCTTGATTTAACCTCCCCGCAGTGTAGTGGAATTAACCTACAACCTTACATCCTCCACGCTCATTGATTTTTGTTTTCTGCTGTTGCCAATTATCGGGCTTAATTTCTGAACAATGGAAGATGGTAATTACTGAGTTTAGTTTGCTTGCCGAAGTGAGTTGTGCCTGTTGCTTTGACCTTGTTGCCAGAAATTGCACTTTTTAGGGTTTTTTTTCCATTGCATAGTTAGTATGGCTGTGTCAGCGGCAAACTAATCTGATGTGGGTTGGTGTTACAGAGGGGAGGGGTTTGGTAATGCAGGTGGGATCACCCATGATGCCACAGTGAATGTAATTCATGATAGCGTTCCTTCTGTGTCCTCCATTAGGGTGCTACCAACTATTTGACTTAAAGCACCCTTAAAGGCACCCTTATTAAAGGTTGACCCAAATTCAATACCAGATTGGAAAAAATCCAAGGCTCCCAATTCCCTTTTATAAAAAGTTGAAATGTCTTTAGGAAGTTAAAATTAGCAAATTTTAGCACTCTTAAAAAAAACTGGATGTGTTTTTATGTTTAACACGTCTCTGTGTTCTCCTTGGTACAACAAGCATTTGCTACATGGGGTAAAAGACCTTTTTAAGTCTCTGGAGGGACTTATTAAAGCTACAAGCATCAGGCATTAGCTTAAATCCTCTGTGAATATTTTATTCTTACACAGTGTATCTTCCCCTATAAAAAATGCATAAACAATATAAAGAAGTAACAACAATAATACAGTTTGACACCATTGTGTCTCTTCATAACGTAGAACCTTTAATATAGTATATGTATGAATGCTACTACAAGCTTTATGCAGTCACAGTTCGGATTGTGCCCCCTAGGGTGCTCGCTATATAAATTTTAAGCAATTTACTTTTAGATTCAGCTGGAGTGTAATTGAACCCTCAAGGGGTAACAAAGAAGTCTCTGGCAGACACATATAATTTAGAGGGAATACACTGTGCATAACATACTAGTCAGTCCGATGCAGTCACAACTATGATTGTATATGTATATACTGCGGTATGTGAAACTATAGGAAATAAGGTTGAGATAGAGGAGAAAGAAATCAGCATGACCAGTAATAGCAGTGTGCCGGCTGAAACAGGTGTACCAGTAACGGCAGTAAGCAGTACAAGCACTCAGCTAAAGTGAGCTTTAAGTAAAGTTTATTCATACACTGTATTTGCATAGTCCTTTACACTGATTAGAAATACACAGCATGCACAGAAAAGAAGGAGAAGAAAGCAAAGAAAATATCGATAAAATGCTTCAGAAAAGGGTTTAGGATTTGTTATAAAAAGGAAGGCTGGAGGACCTTGTACAGTGTAGCAACGATTTGCGATGAAAACCTGCCCCTTTGACACCTAGAAATGAGAAAACCCAAGTTTGCACTGTTACCAAACACTAATTTCTGGAGATGTTCAAGTGAGTGTAAAGGATTTCAGCACAGTTACAACCCAGTTTGATTCACTTAAACTGGTTAAATTCCAGCTTCAGAAATCTTAGTACTACTTGAGCTCAAGGCTTCCCTTCAGTGTCTCCTGATCTGTTGCCTCTCTCGTCTGCACAGGGATCGACCTCTTGTGCCCGCTTGAATAAAGTATTTTTAGTTTCTACAGCAGCAGCTACTGGCTTGCAGACAGAAAACGAAGGCAGACAGAAACCAGGTGGACAAAGAGAGATGTAGAGATGTTTTCTTCTCTACTGATATTATAATAATTTATTTAGGATTGTCACTGTGCATTAAGTGGTTTACACGTAGCACAAAAAGCACAACATTTACAGCACAATGCTGCATGATTATACTATGATATACTTTATTTCTTAACAAGCACAATGTTGATGGAAAATTGCTTTTATGTAACTCAGTCATTGCCAGCAAAGGCTATTGGATAAAAACCTACATTTTCTGTAATCAGGCCCCACTTCTCTCAATTCAAACGTTTAAAGGGGAAATGAAACAACATGCACATTCTCACAAAGATTGCTTGAAATTCTCAATAGCGCTCTAACAATAGGAATCCACAAGAGCTTGTGAGTTTTCTTTTCAGGTAGGTTTTGCCTGTACTAAGCCCACTCCAGTGCACTTCCCCTTTAACACTAATCCACTCAGGAAATTGGGGTTTCATTTGAACGAATAAATGAGGACATCATTTCACATGAGTGGCTTAAACAGCGAGTCGAAATACTTTATCAACGGCTGATATGTCATTCAATTGGCCGCTCTGAATGGGTTGAAATGAGGTGTCATTGAGCCTCACGTAGATAGCGGGGAGGAGACGGGCGACCTGTGCAGAGTGCAGCAGCTTAGCCAGCACAGTCAGGGAAAGTTTTCACCTCCACAATCTGTCGTTAGTCAGTCCGGCATTTATACCGCAACTCGATGTGTTAGAGGTTGCTCACATCACAGTTTGTAATTAATGTATAAAAGAAGAGTTGCGCAGACTTTTGATGGTGTCAAGTGCCTTGCTAACCAGCTGTTCTTTGCCACCCTGAAGCTATATGGAGGGGAAGTTTGTGCAAATGTAGTTCAGCAAGTGTTCTGCGAAGTTCATGTCCAAATTGGAGTTATAAAAGAGAGGAGTACAGAAGTGCTCATTAGGGCTGTAACAGGCTAGAATTTTGCTTGAATTCTAATTTGTTGTGGCACTGAAGTGCCACCATATGCACAGACTCAAACATTCCCCCTATAGGCCTAATTAACAACTTTAACCTTAAATCTCAACTGACTGAAGTATGTCAGTCAAATGAGTCCCCACAGAGCATCCCAGACTACAACAAGACAGACAAACAAGATAATTATTGTGGTTATTATTTTGACACTTTACCAAGGAGGAAAAACTTACCGCTGGCCTTTGTGCTATCTGTTTCCTCTCTTTGATTCTGGGATCATTGGCACTTTGAGGGCAACCTACAATGAGGGCTGATGCTCATGAGTTTGTACAAAGGCTGTTGGGGTTTCTCAGGGTGTAGCTGTGTCTGTGATGTGTTGCACTGGTTGCTGCATTGCAGAGAAAGGCAACATTGATCTGATCAGAGAGAGAGCCGCAGTGAGTCAGAGCGCCTGAGGAACAGAGCCACTGACAGATACACAGAGAGACCCCATTAAAGGAACACGGTTGTCAAAACTGTGACCCAACATGAAAAATAGACACATTGTGGGTGATAGTTTTCATTACTTTCATTTGCTTTTTTTCATAAACATCCGCATGTCTGAGCTGGATACATAATTTTGAATTTGTTATTTTCTTAACTTAAATCATGTAAATTATTTTTTAAAAGTGTGTCTTAGATTTTTGGCTTCTTAGAAAATAGGCCTCTTTGAAGTTACAGGATGAGAAATTGGCATTTTGCCATAGACAGAACATATTTTCAAGTCTAAACACCAGAGACTCACATTGAAAGAGTTATTGGTATCTGTAAAATTCCCACTGGTGCTAAAGCAATCCCTTCCTAGACCAATGGAAGAAATTGGAAGCAAAATCCACATTTCTCACTCTCTAACTGAAGTTAATGTGAGTTCTTCAGCAGTCTGAGTTAGTGTAATCAAGTGGATGTCTTCCAGAGTTAGTCTTTTTAGTAGGAAATTCTGCCTTTCTGTTTCCACTGTAACTGTCTGGCACGGCTCAGAAAGGAGACACTGTCCATTAAAGCACAAAGACGGAATATAAGCCTAAACAGACAATAACTTCGGGACATACTCACTTGATCCGGCTGTCTAAGACTGCTGTAACCTCATATTCGCCTCAGCTGAGCCTTTTAATACACTGTTTGCACAGGAGCCCCCCCCCATCCTTTACATTAGTGGCATCACTAAAGGAATCAGGCATGAATACGGCCTGTATGTATCCTCCGTGAGTATTGTATTAACAAACACTTGAAAAAACCTGAGCTCGTCCCTTTAAAATAAACCAGTAAACAGATACACAGCAGAGGCACTCCTGGTGTCACCTTGGAGCTTGAGATCTAGCCTGTGACTGGATGCTGCATGTGGAATCAGCATGAGAAGTAGCTCGTTAACCTGAATACCAAGTGGGGAATTTCCTATCAGGATTAGCAGTAATGTTATGCTTGGCACAAACATATTATGATTATGTCAGGCAAAGTGCTATTAGTTCAAGAACAGCCAACCAAACATTGAATATGAGTGTGTCTGCGTGTGTGTGTGTGTGTGTGTGCAATGTCTTACTGATGTTGTGGGGACAAAAATCCCTTCACACAGTCACAGTGTGGCCGCCCCTCCAGGTAAACCATTAATTTTAAGAGGTTAAGATTTACATTTAGGTTCATTTTAGGGCAAGCCTCCAGGTGATGAATGTAAGTCAATACAATGTCCTCACAGTGATGAAAACAAGTACTTGTGTAAGTGTATGTGTGTGTGTGTGTGTGTGTGTTGGTAAAGCTCAGGGTCAGATACCAATTCCCTGCAGGTCTGTGCATGCATTTGTGTGTTGTTACATACAAGGTTTAACCGCCTTGAGCCAGAGCCAAAGCTCCCACAAGGCTGGGCCAGATAGAGAAACAGTCGAGGATAACACAAGGATGTGTGTGACTCCGTGTGAAGTGCAAGTGTGTGTTCTCCCCATGGCCCATCCATGACCCTGTAGCCTGTCTGTCCTCCGTGTATTCTAATCTATCATCACTCCTTTCAGTGTCATCACGTATGCCCGGCCTCATTCTTCACTTCAATTCATCTCTCGGAATCTCCCTCCCTCTTCTCCTCCCGCTGTTTCCCAAGCTCTCTCTGTCACTTTCTCTCGTCTTTCTTCTTTTACCAGCTTTTTTTTTTTTGACTGTCCTGACATTTTTGCTGCCTCTCTCCCTCTCTCTCTCCCCCATTTTTGTGTGCTGTTTTGCTGCTCACTGTTTTTCTCTGTTTCTCATTGTTTCTCTCCATGTCTCTCATCCTTTCTACTATTTCTTTCTCTCGTTCTCCATCTCTACTCTGTTTGTCTCTCTCTCTCTCTCTCTCTCTCTCTTTCTCTGTCTCTGTCTCTTGGACGCCTCCAGCAGCAGTCGACAGGCGGCCTCATAGTGTCGAATGGAGGGACTTTAAGATCTGAAGGTCTCTTGGCCTCACAAAGAGAGCACGCCCGCACCACACAAAAGAGTAATAACTGGCACTTAAAATTTGAACACTGTCTGTTTTTTTTTTTTTATAGTATAGTCTTCCCACAATTCCTCCCTTTCTCTCTCCCTGTCACTACTCCTCAACTGTCTGTCCCTTCTGCAGCCTCACTCCTGTGTAGCATGCTGCCATCTGAGCCCTCCTTTTGGGGTTTCTTGCTTTCTGGTCAAATCAGTTCACACAAATAACAAAAACATATTTTGGTTCTTTCCTCTAGTGTTTTTGTTTGCTGCGGTTTTGACATATCCATCATTGGGATTCCTGCCTCCGTCCAAATACAATGAAGCAAAATTCAGTAAAACATTTCCACATTAACGTTTCTGTCAAGAGCTGCAACAATTAGTTGATTCACCCATTAGTTGATCAGTTATGTCAAAATGTATTTATACAATCCAAAGACACTAATCACAGTTTGCCTCAGGAGGCAGTGTTTGACGCCCTCTGTCCTCAGACTCTCGATTTTGATAAGGAAAAACTCCCCAAAAAAACATTTGAACAGGGAAAACAATGGAAGAAACCTCAGGAAGAGACACAGACGAAGGTACCTTCTCTCAGGACGGACAGATGTAGCGTGTACAGAACAGACCAACAGAATATATATACATATATATATACAAATTAACAATGACAACATTTCTGATACTGGGTGTGGATCCAGGCGGACAGTGAACATCTTCAGGTGTCACCAAATAGAGCCTGATCCACCTGACGTTCTCACCACCATGGAGACGTGGAAGAGGACAGGCCACAGATATAGAGAAAGAAATAGAGCGAGAGAGAGAGAGAGAGAGAGAGAGCTAGAAAGAGAGAGTAAAGGAAACTCACACAGCTTGGAGGCTTGTGGGAACAGAGACAAAAACGGTGGGTTAAAGAAAAGCAGCTGTTATTACAAAGTCTACAGTTTATTCTTGTCTGTAGGACAAACATGGACTATAATTACAAGGGTTAAGAGATTCATCGGGACTGGGACAGTGAAAAAAGATGATAAGTTGTAGTCAGCCGCTTAACCCTTGTATGGTGTTCGGGTTTGTGGGACCTGATTTAATCCGTTTTCATGATCTTTATCAAAAGAAAAATGATACGATTAATCATTTTTTTAAACTCAGACTCACCAAAATGAGCCAAGGCAAAAGTTAGAAAAAATAATTAATCGTATCATTTTTCTCTTAAAAATGAAAACGGGTCCCACAGACCCGAACACCATACAAAGGTTAACTGATGATGAAAATACTTGTTGCAGCTCTGACAATGGCCCTCACAGTGACCATTTTTCATTGAAAATACTCTCTACTGATATAAGTATATTATTAAATCTGAGCAAATTGAACCCATCTGCATGGTTACAGGAGCTACAACTAGAGGAAGGGAACTTTTTGTAAAATGGGTGAACTGATCCTTTAATTGATTTCTCATTTACAGTGTCTGTTATGTGTCCTTGACACGTTCCCTCTTTCCTGGTCAACCTCTCTGTATCTCTATAGATTGATTGTTTGCCTTATATTTCTTACTTTTACCTTATTTCCTTTCAAATGATATCTCTCCTTGAACTGTTTTTCTTCTCATCTAACCTCACATGTTTGCTACTTTCTTACTTTTCCTCCCCACCCTCCCACATCTCCTTTCTGCTGGCACATCCTTTTTCTTTAATACTCTGTTTGCATATGCTGTTTATTTCGAATCCTGTATTACCCGTCCTATCCCTATCTGCTTTCAATTTATAACACCTTTGCCTGTAGAGTGATTTTTTAAAATTTCTTATGTCCTTTCTATCCATCTCCCGACCGCTCACGCTGCGGTATCGTCTTCGCGTACTGCCTTCTCCTCTCTCCTCTCTGTATCACCCCATCTCTCTCATCCATCTGCATGGTGCAAAGAGTGATGGAGGAGAGGAGGGGAGAGGAGTGGATGATGACGGAGGAGAAGACAGTGGAGATGTGCAGTGGTTGTGATGGATGAATACAGACTGAGGCATTAAGAAGACTTTGCTTCATTCTTAAACTGACACAATAAGCACTGGCTGTACATAAATGTAGTTAAAATATATTTCTCCTGACAAATACAGTTAAGAAGTGCTCTCCTGACAAACATACACATTACAAATAACAGCTGCAGCAATATACCACCACAGCAAGTACAGCTTCATCACTCTCCGAGCTATCAGGCTTCTTTCCCTTGTCAGCAAGCCTCGCTTATGCAGGCATTTGCTGTCTCCTATAACACAAAGCTCTCCGAAAAGAAACTAAGCACATTCTGAGATGTAGAGAAAAAAAATAGTTTCGATTGAATTTTCTCTTTTAATTCTCTTTATTATGTCACCTCATATGGGAGAACGTTTTTTTTTTTTTCAATTAGCAGTGAATAGATGTACAACTTCATGCTTTTAGAAGCATTTAGATATGAATCATGTGCATCTGTGCAATGGTCGACACATACTGAATTGTGAGCCGTGTCCTTTTCATTTGTTTGGCACCAAGTCAAGTCTGACGTTACTACAAAGTCAGGAAAAAACATGACATTTTAACCTTTACTTCCTCCAGTTTCATACTGTTTTGATTTGGTTCTTCTTTCCCTTAGGAGGTTATATACTCACAAAAAAAATGTCTTCTCTGTGTCTCTGTGAATATTAGCTTTTCTTGAGCTTTTAAGTCATGACAGAAGTTATGAAAACAAATGTAACAGCCACCGGAGAATTGTATAAAACGGGCCTGTGGGTAGGATCAAGTCTAGTTCAATTTGGGACACAGCACAACAGAAGTTAAAGCGGCTTAAAGTTCAATTGTGTGTTAACAACATATGCACTTTTCTTAATGTTCTGTGTTATTACTATTCTAATTGGTACATTTCAGATCTCACAGATGCTAAATAGTGTCTTCTAGACCTCTGCTGTTTGTTATCAGTGCCTACGTCGTTTTCAATCCCTCTGTGAAGACCTGATGCTCTACTCCAGTTCCCTGATTTTTTTAATTGTCTTTTTAACCCCCTTGTTCTAAATGTCCCTGTTTAGAACACAAATGTTGCCCCTGTTGGCCTTGTCCTTACAGTATCGTCCTTTTTCTTCTAGCTGAATACAATATCTCCAGTGTTCCACTTTCAAACCATGCTGTTCTTGCTCTCCTTTTCCCTAGATCCCTGATGTTGTTGTTCCATGGGGCACAAGTGGAGAATGAACGTCACCACCAGGGTGAAGCTGGTGAAAACTCTAAAGAAAAAAAAAGGCCCTATAGCTCCTCTCCCGTATCTCCTGTTTACTGTACCCATTACTTTGTTTCCATGAATATCATGGGATTATAGACCTGTACTGTCTGGTTTACTTTTAACTGCTTATCTTGGTTCTCATGTCTGGATTGGACGAACACGTCAAGGCCCGGTGTCTGCTTGGCTGTTGATTGGCCAGTGCTGCAGGATCCAGCAGCCTGTGTGATTGCCTGAATCACTTTTAATTGAATGACACACACTGAATGCTGAATTGTCCTCATCTGTATTAGTATGGAGGCAGATACAGTGGGCATAGTGCATTTAAAACGCAACACAAGGAGGCATCTGTGCATAGGTCTCAACTTAAAAATGGACAGAAAATATGAATTAACCTTTCAACCATCTGGAGCAACATCAACATGCACAGACAGATACCAAGCGGATGGCAAAAGCAGACACGGAAAATAATTGGCTAAACAGTAAAGGAATGACAGTCAACCTGGACATACAATGCGTTAGACTGCATAAAGACAAAGGGAATAATATCACACAGAAAAACTTCTGGATGGGTCTGATTTTGGATATGAACATATGTTAAGTACTCTAACAACAATGTTTCTGCAGCTAAGCATATGAGACTCTAAGTGGCTCCAATCCATGTGGAATTATACAATCCCGCTGGGCTGAACTGGTGCTGAAATTTTGACTGGACCCTGTTATCTCTCAATCAGAAGTCTGGTTCTGGAAAGCACATTAGGGAACCTGAACTGAGCTGGATATTCAGGACTGGACTGGGTCCTCAGTAAACCTGCACCCAATGGGGCCTGAACTGGAGTTGCATACTGCTAAAGGATTCAGACAATGCAGTGATCTGACTAAACTGGACTAGACAAGATAGACCTGTTATCTATTGGTCTAGTCTGTGTATTCTACCGCTCCAGTCCAATATCTAAAGCGTTCTACTGGATGGGAGTGGTGAGGACCTTGCGGACCTTCATCGGCCTCTCTCACATCTCTCAAGGCCCACTTAATCAGGTGAGTAATCTGCTGATTAGCCCATGAACCTAACCAAACAAGCAGCCAAATGAGAGGATCTCTCACCCAAAGACCCGGGCTCATTAATTAGAGTGACATATGGTAACCCACTGTCGCCTTGGCCGTCCACCAATTCTGGGTCCTACCCCATAGTTTAAGACACCCTTCCACTTTGCAGTGACTCTTCCCGCCACGTGTGGTCTGTAACCTAATGAGGGCAGCGCTCTGAGGAGTGCCATCTAATTGCTGTCAGCTAGACAATTAGAGAGCCACCTTGGCTAAACGATCTGCTTCGTTACCACTCTCCACTGACAATATCACAACAGGCGACAGGAAATGCTCCCCCTCTACTGTTTGTGCCTTGCTCTTTTAGTCACTCCTTATCGCCCTCTCTCCTCCTCCATCTCTCTCTCCCTCTCTGTCCATCAGATGTCTCCTGTTATTCTCCTCGCTGCCTGAGGCAGTGATCAACTACTGGTGGAAAATATAATATGCTGCGAGAGGATATGGTTATGAGCTAACACCACAGCCTCAGGGATGGACTTTGCCTGTACAAGGGGAGTCAGCAATATCCCTTTAGTTATGGACAAAGGTAGCAGTTTGATGCTGCAGAATCGCAGAACTCCCCAGGCTACTAAGATTTTCGCTGTCAAAATGAAGTTGCACATTTATTAGGAGGTAATTAATGGCTCACTCTGTTAAATTGTCAAATTTCAGAGTTCTTGCTCCACACTGAGTTATAAACCTATTCAACAAATAATTTCCAGAAAAAAAAAATAAAGCACGATATATTCAATACCTGAATGTGGGTGTAACATAAACAGCACAGGATAGTGTGAGAAGCAACTTAACTGAACTGAGGTCACTTATACTTCATCCTGTGCCATGTTATGTTCCAGGCGTACGTACAGCTGCTGCTTCAACAAGCAGTATGTCAAGTGATAACTGAAGTGCTCTCCACTGGACTTGAATTGCAACACTGATCCAATCTTTTGTTAATGAAGGACTCATGCTTCCACAAACTGCACTTTGTCCATTAAAACTTATTTCAAGGAACCTTACTTACAACTGTACATGTAATAAGCTTTTCAGACTGCGCAGATAGCAATTACTATTGAATAGAATTATCATGAATTACTTATCACGTATGGAAATGTTCCCCTAATTGCAGCAGTTCTGTGTAACAAAGTCTGATTCATAGTAATTGCGGTGGTGCTGAATCACCGTAAGTGCCTTTAATTGACAATTTCAAGTAAATTTCAGTTTGGCCAAAGATCATTTATTCCGCCCGACACTCATGAATACACACCGACATCAGCAAACTGTAAGAGGATTCTCTTTGAGTGAGAAAGCACGGACAGGGAGAAAAGGAAAAAGAGGAGAAAACAAGATGGGACAATGAGGAACATAAACTCTTTTCTCAAGCAGATGTAACCTACAAACACAAACAATCAGAAAGAGGAGATAAGGCATGACTGATTGTTTTATCATTTAATATATTTTGCCTGTTTGGTAATTTAATTTTGGTATTTGTTACCAGTGGACTCATGCGCAACATCCTATTATGCAAATATAAAATCTATGACATTCAAAGAACAGATAGAATATGATTCTGGGCTGTGTTTTGACTAGGCAGAAAATCAAAGACATTATTTTCTCCTGTAAGTGATGACTACAAGATATTGCAGGGACCAGCAGCTGTGACAAGTGTCTACAGTTTTAGCTTAAAATTCAATAGCAAAGTGACAGAATCACTTTCATTGTTCACTCAGTAATAATGAATCAGTCTATCTGGTCCTGTACACACACACACACACACACACACACACACACACACACACACACACACACACACACAAGAGACAGAGTGGCAAACATGGGCACTTCTCTCATAGTTATCTCCAGTAGTTAGTGTGTGTGCTCTCTTAGGACGAGCATGAGCAGCATGAGTATGATTGCAGATGTCAGACAACAGAAGCTGTTTACGCAAACAAACATTTCCTCTGTCTGTTGTTGCTTGTGATTGTTTGAGCCATCTTGTTCATTTCTTACACTCGTGCATGCACACACATACACACAGAGAGAAAGAGGGAGAGGCACACACACACACACACAAACTAAAAGCATGGTGTAAAAATAGATCCCATATGGAAAAAAATAAAATAAAAAAAATAGCCTCATAAAGTGCCCTTAGTTGTGCTTCAAAGTTAAAGTTAAAGTTTGGATGGATCATATGCTGCATTTTTAATTTTGCGACCGAGTGGCAAACTCATTGACTGGTGGGTAGGTGTGATGGGATAAATAGATTTCACCCTGCAGCAATTTATGGCATCTCACTCATCATCACAAAATAATGACGTATTTTGTTACACCGGAGGGATGAGGTGACAGTGGAAGAAAAGGTAGAACGGACATTTGATTACTGCGCTCTCCTTTGTTAAAATCAATGGCAGTCGCCATGCCAGTGAAAAATGTGTCCATTTCATTCCAACTTTATAGAAAGTTTTAAATGTTGAATCCATCTGGAACTATAAAGCGTATAAACCGCTTTCTTTGCCGTCACATTAACTCTGTGCTTAAACAATGTCATTATCAAGCATATGATGGCAGCTAAACATCGGCCTGATTATACTGATTTATGTCTTTGTTCCTCTAGTGTGACAGATGTGGATAGAGGCTAAATTGGGACTACAACAAGTTCTGTGACACCGACTTACAAGAGCATGTCTCTCCGACACAGAATTACTTTGTTTTTAACATGTTGTCATCCTCTTCGAGTCACATGTAGTTACGTGAAAAGAATATGTCAAGTGTACATCAAGATCTCTTCTGAGAAGGAAAAAAAAAAAAAAAACTGTACTGTCATCTCCGGAAATAAATCCCAGCTTTATTTGCCTTTCTTTCTCTCAGTCATAAAAGTGAATGAAGCTTGCTAGATGCTCTGCAGACACCTTGATAATGATAATAATGAATGACTTACGCATGGTGTTCCTTCCTCCCTGACACCCTTCATTGCTCTTTCCTCCTACCAAACACACTCCTCCTCCCTACCTACAGTCAAGCATGGTGGCCATCCCGGCACGTTAAGAGTTTATTACAGTATCTCCGTCGAAATCTGTCCATCTTGTATGGCTGAAAATATGGCGAGTGTGCAACAATAAAATTTTCATGAGTGTGTCACTTAATACAATCTTTACAGAATAGTTTGATGGTTTGGGAAATTCACTTTAGAGTTAGATGAAAAGAACGATACCACTCGCTTCTTTGTCACTGACATATCAGCCAACAGCCAGTTAGCCTAGCTTAGCATAAGATTGGGGAGAATTACTAGCCTTTATACAAATGTGAAAGCCATGTTCTATGGGGGGGGGGGGGGGGGGGTTTGTATGGGACACACTGGCGCAGGACGTCACTACCAAGCTAACTGTTTCTGTCTTTATGTTAAACTGAGCTAATTAGCCGCTGCCTGTAGCAACTGGATATTTAACTGGCAAATATAAGATTAGTATATTTATTCTCATGTAATTGAGAGAGAATAAGCTCATTTCCCAAAATGTTGTTCTATTCCTATAAATGTGTTCACCAAATGTGTGTTATATTGCTTTGCCAAAGATAGACGTATAGAGAAAAGCGACATTTTTATGCATTTCAGCCTCCGAAGGAATCATCTGGTAATTACTGAACTTGATGATGTGAACCAAACATGTGTTTTATACATATTGCACTCTACTCTCCAGTTAAACACCGCATGTGAACTGTAGCACGGTCTTGTTTCCCTTAATGTGACAGCTTCCATCTGTGGCCATATTGTGGCAGCATTTTACAAGTCCCTCCTAGCAACCGTTCATTGTATTAGGTTTATGGAGGCTAAAACAGCACAGTGAGAAACACATAGGCTGGAGCTGTTATTACAACCATAATGTGGAGGAGATGCAGTGTGCGCTCCCTCCATGTGGGCTGATGGGCCACGCTATGACTTCAATTTAAGCAGCACGCCACATCTGGTGGTTGATGTGGCAGTGATGTAGCAAGATGTGGCCATGCATACTTTACTGCATTTGAATAAAACTGTCTCTCAAACGCACACACACACACACACACACTTACGCATCTAAAAATGACCCTACGCTCTCCAACACATTGCTGCAAGATCTTGCGCTCATTATACATGGCTTTCCAGCTGTGTGAGTGAAAACTATGCAAAAGAAGAAAAGGAGAGAACGTATGTGGAGCCTATATGTGCGGAGAGAGCGTGTCTCCCTACTGTATAAGTGTGTGTGTGTGTGTGTGTGTGTGTGTGTACCGCGGTGTTGTCTGACCTGTGGTGATGTAAGATGAGTGTCCTACAAGAGCATGAGAAGGTGAACAATGCCTGCAGTAAGAAAAGATGGGGGGGGGGGGCTAAAAGTAGGAAGGAAGCGCACAGGGAGGACAGGAAGCGGGGAGAATAATAGAAAACAGAGACGGAGGGATAGATGGAACAGGGACAGGTTCAGATGTACTGGGAGGGGGAAAGTGAGAATATGAGGAAGATATGTTAAAAATAGATTATGCAAGAGAGAGAGGGAAACAGAGGAGGAGTAGGGCTCGGTAAGATAATTCTAAATTTGCATGCGTGCGCTTGTTTATTGCAGGTTGACATGGTCTTCTGGTATATGTGGATGCTCCAGCGATGATCTTATTGTGCCAATATGGCTTTTTAAATTGAACTGTTGCAGAAGAGTGAAATGCGGGAGAGAGGCTGTGCGAGATAAGCAGCTTTATAAATACTGTACGAAGAGGTAAAGGAGAAAGGGGAAAGGCAGGGATTAAAAACAGGAGGGGGAGAAGAACGAGGGGAGGAGATGCGAAGACGACGGGCAGGAGTAAAAGAGGAGGAGAAGTGGGAGAAAAAGGATGAGGAGAAGGAATAGAAGGGAATACAGAAGAACAGCGAGTGGGATGTGTGGAGGATTACTCAACGCGTATTGAGCTCCAGCTGTATTGTGCTGTGAGGTGTCTTTGGTCCCTCAGAAAGAAAACATGGTTGTATGAATAATAGATGACACAATGTATACGCATGAACACAATGCGTGTTTATTTTTGCGTGTGTTTCTTGTGTGACTCCCTCTCTCCCTTCTCTTTAAATACTTGAAGAACGGATCTTGACAGCCCGGCAGATAATGTGTTCAGCTAAACAAACACGTCAACACACGAACTCAGTGAGTCACAAGTGAGATCTTGTGACCTCAGATTGATATGTGCACATTTGCGAGGACGATTAACCGAACATGAGTCTCCCTCTTTCAGTGTGTGAGTTATGTAGTGGATGAACTCATGTGTCAGCCATAATAGAAAGTTGACATTTCTGCCAGTCGTCCACCAGGAAAAGCAACTGGAAAGCTGTGAATGCTAAACTACCCTGAAGTAGCATCCAAAAAAATAAATAAATAAATATGGCAGCTTTCTGGGCAGTTTTCAGCACTAAAATGTGAGCACTCCTGGGATTTGTTCTGCAAAAGACTTTGCTCTCAGTGTTCCACCGTGAGTTTGTGAAGGTCAGTAGCACAGCATAATCGGGTGTTTTAAAGCACTGCTGTCGATTTGTGTATTCAATAAATGTCTACAGCCCTACAGCGCAATTACGATAACAATAAGGATTTGAAAGCCAAAGACATGAACGATGATGATGATTTACACATGACACCTACTTTTAATGCTTTTACACTGATCTTAGTATATTTGCACTATTTCCTCACAACACTTGAATGATGAAACACTGCTGAATCTACAGGATGGTTTTACTGGCAGCATTTATTTTTTCCATTAGACCACATCTGTCAGATTCGTGCACACTGCAGCATTGAAAGTGATTTAAACTTCTGGTTTACGACAGCAGAATAATTGTCAATCGGCACTGAGAGCTTGTGATGCAAATGAGTGTTTAGAACGGTTTAAAAAATTTAACACAATAGCAAAACCAAACTAGCAAAAACTTGACGTGACACATGCGGATGTACGAGTCAATTGCGTCGCAGCTCACAGGAGTGTGTGTGTGTGTGTGTGTGTGTGTGTGTGTGTGTGTGCGCGTGTGCACATCTGTGTGTGTGTGTGTGTGTGTGTGTGTGTGAGAGAGAGATCAGTGCGGCAGCAGTGGCTGCAGAAAGAGAAGCTATAATTGGATGCTGCACTTTTACCAGTCAGCATTAGTTGGTATAAGATTCATAAATATACTGTAAATCTCCCCCCTCTCTCTCTCTCTCTCTTTGCTTTCTGCTCTAACGCCAGCTTTACCTGCATCTCATCTGCAGCACAGAACTGGAACTGTTTGATGCGTGGTGCACCTTGAGGATATAGATGCAAACAAATGAAAAAAAACAAAAAAAACAACCCAAAAAACAAAAAAACAAACAGAAGCACAGTATTCAGCAGGTTACAAAATGATTCAGAAAATACCCTGAGCAATTTACATATAAATGGCTGCAGCTGCGTTTCCTAATGCTAACTGTAAATTCCATTTCAAGAATGAAAATATTCAAGACTGTTACTGCATCGCTATACTCTCTCACTGTATACAGCAGACCCCAGTATATAGTGAGGGTAGTAATAAAAGTTTACTTTAGTAGTCCGTATTACTGCAGTGCTTTATATAGGTTTACTGACAAGTTGCATCACGTCCCACTGAATGCATTTCAATGCTGTATGACAGGAATTTACCTTGCTGAAGTGTAATGCCAAGTATCGTCGCTCACGCTGCTTCAAAAGTGTGAAAACGTACGCACTGTGTTACTGTATATTTGTCTCATTTTAAAGTCAGTCTTATTGTGCTCTTTATGTTTTTTAATGCAGCGCAAGTGACATAATGTAAAGTGCAAATAAAATAACCATTAAATCAATTACAGTGCAATCATTCCCACATCTATAGGCTACAGGGACTTTGAGTTAGCAAACCTCCATTTATCTCTCTCAGCAGAAACCCATTTCCTTCTGCAGGCAGCAGAGAAAATGGGACTGTTGTTGGATTAAAATCTTGTGGAGGTTTAACGTTTTAGCTTCAGATCGGCCCTGTGGCTTTTATATTGACAGCTTTACACCGAAAACGCTGATTGCCGTTTATTTGTATTGGGAGTGAATGGGATGATGGTGAGATTCCAGGGTGTTGAATTTGTAAATTGGAGTCTTTTAGGTGTTAGAAACATAAAGCACTCCGCTGTGCCCTATTGGTTTACCGGCGGATTCAAAGCTTAATGCAAATGATGGTTAAGTTGAGTAAGAGAGACAAGGTTTTGTTTTAAAATGTTGGACTGAAAACCCTGAATGAGTGTTTAGGTTATTACAGGATTATGTTGCAGTGAAATGTTAGGCTTGGTATCTTGTTTAGAAAGGTTTATGTAATCTGCTTTATGTCTTATACAACCCATGAACATTTCATCTCTGCATGGTGCAGCTTGGACCAAACACTAAATGCTTTACTATTTCACATTTTAAATAATGCATGCTGCTCCTTTGAATAAAAAAATTGAACCAGAAAACTTCATATTATACTAAATATGGCTTTATTTTTGCCATATACCCTGGGGAATGCAGTTTGAGATACAGACATTTGCATTAGCTTTGACACCATAAAAATGTCATTTTATCCTTGCCTAGATAGGATTAGACGGCTTTTAAATAATCATCAGCAGATGTTCAAGTATGATTAAAATATGTCGGCTGAAGTTACGGTTCACATTTATGTGTAAGCAGTAATCACAGAGTGCTTTCATGTCTCTTTGTTAGTACAATTCATGCACATGTTGCAGTGTATTACGGGGGGGGGTTGGCGATGGTTTGAACACTTGGATCAACGTTTAGTGGAATTTGTAGCCTGCTAGTGAGAGTGTACATCTCAAAAGAATGCCAGTCTGCTCAAACCCCTCAGATCTAGTGTAAGTGTACGGCACAGTGCTGACATGTGAGCTAGGAAATCTGTGCGTGTTCATTTGCAGCTGCAGCTAACGTTGCATTGTGTTGCAGCTAAAATTGCACCAGGTTCATCCTGACTTTTTTTTTTCCCCTTCTGAGCCCTCTGGGCAGACACTCTTAGTGGTCTTGTTAAAACATGATTTAATTGCATTTTCTCACAAAGTGCTAAAGTCAGTCTGAATTTGTGCAGGCCTAGCTTGCGCGGTTGCTGTGTGACTCTTGTCACACTTTTGGTAAAGGAGTGCAAATGAGGCTATGTTACGATCCAGTTTCTGTACTCATTTTCACACTTATGCTTGCACTTGAGAGCTGTTTTTGCTAATTCAGTTAAAAGAGATGCACATACATCTCTGCAGAGTCACATAAACCTCCCCTGCGTATTAAAGGTTGCATGTTTCACTGCGATGTAGAACAGAATAGAATTGTTAATTGTATTAATGTAGAGGCTGTGATTGATTGTGTGATTACATGAAAACACACATTCTTCATTGTGCCCACAAGGTGATTATAACAAGCTCACCATTCATGCATTCTTTTTTTCTTTTTGTACAGCTGTGGCATTTAATTTGTTCATGTAGAGCTATTCAAATATGATATAATAACAAACCATTTTCATCAGTTAAATAACCAAAAACATAGCTTAACTGCACAGATATTGTATTTGCTTCAATGTGCACAGAGGAATTTCAGTGTCTATTTAAATGTAAATCCAGCTTAAAGGGCCCTTTGAGGTATAGTTGCGGGTGTTGCATATTTGTGCTTTGGGATTCTTTGCCAACCAAAGAGAAGCGGTTTTCTCTCAGGAGGACCAGCTTGGACTCCAAGTTCATTAGGAATGTGTCCGCTGATGACTCTTCCATTGTAAAATATTAACTTTTAATTTAACCGTTGTTGCCATTGACTTCTACAGGGGGCCAAACTAAAGAGCCTTAAGAATGGCCTGTTCTGAGCCTTGATATGGCGGTGTTATGTATTGGTGCGAAATTATACACTATTGCCACACAGGAAGCGGTGATGATGATTTTTTTTGCATTTTTTTGTTTGCTAGTGTACGATGAAAATTCTATGAATAATCCACGTGTTTCTCAATCCACTGTCAAGTGCAAGTCCCATGCTGCATGCACTCATTTAATGTCATTAAAGTGCAACAGGCTGTTATTACAAAGAGCTTTAAAGGGACTGATGGGAAGTGTTTTGATTGACCATTACTGAAGGCCGTCACTCATTTATCATTTATATCTATGTCATTTATCTATGTGGCCTAAGTGCTTCTTGCTAACAAAATCGGCATTATTGCATAATTCTTACTGTTCAACAATTTCAATATCAGTGTATTTACAACCTTAAGTGCAAAGTAACTTATTTGTCTGTATAAATCAATATTTATTGTTGGATTACGGGACTGCTGGAGGCATTTGCTCTGTCCATTTATTAACTTTTTTTTTTTAACCAATAACATTTAGATAGACTCAGTGCCTGCCAACAACTCAATGAGCAATTTGAGAATAGCACCAGGTTTCCCCCATGACAACGACTTACAATGTGACAGCTAATCATTTTAGCATGCTCACATTACACTACTAATGAGGCCAGCAGTGGGAAAGTTGTTGGAGGATGTGGGGCCCAGCCAACTGCCTTCCATCACATTTCTCCCATAAATCTATAGTTACTTAGCTGAACATATTTAATAATGTCCTTTGGCCAGGAAAGCAACTGCCCACATGGTGTGGTGTTACTGTTAAATCTAGATTCAGGGATTTTCCCCCGGCACGGATTCTATGTTTTCAGAATTTCTTTTTATTTTACAGTTTTAAAAGTTTTGTGTGATAAGAAGCACACAGACGACAAATCAGAATATTTTTTTCTCAAACTCGATCCCATTGGATCTTTGCCTCTTGTCAGTTTCAGCATCTACAGTAGAGCACTGAAACTGAGAAATCAGAGAGCAAGATAAATGTGACTAAGTAATGTAGGCTGTCGATGTTTTCTGTCTGCCACGGCCATCCCTTTGCGGAATGAAGTGAATGAAGTGCTCTTCATAATTTGAAGTGTAATCAGCTGCTGATTTGGCCTGATCTGATCCACAGAGATGCAACTGAATTTGGCTCATTGGCCCTGTTTAGAAAAAAACTAAAAAAAAAACATGCCCATGACACACAAAGCACAAATGCTATCCAGACCAACAGCACATTTCTTCCAGCTAAACACATCATTTTGCCCAAGGCTGAAAATACAACAACGATGTTGTTGAATCCTGCTTTGGGTTGGACATTGTTTGCATCAGAAAATTACATAATTGGTATCTTGATCATGTTTAGAACTATATATCTCAGAATTTTAAATCAATTTTGGGTCTGTCTCCAAAAACGTTCTGGGAATTAACAATGGCACAAGCTTAACTTCTGAAACAAAGACAAAACACAGTAGATAAAAATGTTTGGTTAAACAACAGTAAGATGGAGGCTAATTTCTGTCTCTTTCTTTTTGTTTTTCTTTCAGATCCAGTGATCAGGAGGGAAGCCACATGCCAGAAGTCAAGAGGACGGATAAACAGATAAGAGAAAAAAATAAAGTAGCGGGGTATTAGTTAGCCAAATCACGTCAACTTCAGTTACCAACCTCATAGATGTCATCGAACACTTTTAGCACAATCATCATCACGGTCATCGTCATCAGCATCTTTGCGGTCATCACTGAATATGTTTACAGATCCAGAGTTCCACAATAGTAATCAAAATACTTTAATATGAAAAAAAAAAAAAAAAAAAGCTGTATGACTGTATACTGCATTGCTAACATCTTGGCCCCGCTGTACATCTTCATTGTCACATCATGGAGTGCATTTAAGTGCACACAACATAATTGATAACAGATTCACTTAATGTTCTATGTCTGAAGAGAACACACGTGTCTTCATGTGCGTCTCCCGGACGTCCCTTTATATCAATCATTTCAATAACAGGTGCTCTATACTAGCATCTCCCTCATTATTTCAATGCTTTGACTCAGATTTACACGCTGGTTATTGTAAATGGGATATGTTGTTCACAGGTGTCATCTCAGATATGTACTATCCAGTGTGTGCACACAATTGCACTCACCGTCATCAGCGGCGTTATCGTGATGATGTGCAGTTCCCTGCAGAAAAGTAAGATGGCAGGAGAGCAGGCAGACAGAGAACCTCAGACTTTTTGACCCATCCCAGAATAAACACACCCAAAAAAAAAAGAATAAGTAAATGCAAACGCTATGTCTTCACTTTTACCCTTCTGTGTTCCTCTTACATTTTCTTTGGGCTTTATCTTTTGTATGTGTACATAAAGCAATTTCAAATCTTATAGTTTTGTACATGTAATTTTTATGGTGTGTGGAAATTTTCTAATAAAATAAAACAAAAATGGACGCCTTTCTCCTAGACTGGCTGCATTGTTTATTTCTTTTCCTTTTTTTTTTTTTATCTTTATCTCGTCATCTTTGGTTTTGCTGTAGTTGTCTGCCAGAAAGCACATAATTAACCTGTTACAACACATATTCAAGCCCTAACCAAAGTTGAATATTTCTAGTGAGGGTGAAAGTAAATATTAGTAGTTAAAAACAAACCAATGAGAGTAATTTTAGTTGTTTCTACCATGTGGCAGAATTTGAATGCGACTGAATTGCAGCTTGGAAATGTCTTAATTATTGCCACAGCAAGTGTGTGTTGTGGGTGGGAGTAAACAACCATATAGATAAATATAGAAATAATAAATGTATAAGTCAATCACCAACAGTATATATACCGCAAACAATTAAATGTCAGTCTATATTTTAGTCACCTCTATTTTACATTTTTACTCCAGAGTAATATTAGATAGAAATATCCCAGTAAAAGGGTGCATTCCAGACTGGCACAGTGTGCAATTGAAGACAAACTATGAGCGCTAATCACTGTCAGGTAAATTTCTAGCTGAAACGACCATAGCAGGCAGCTGTTTTCAGCCAAAAAAGCTCGGATTAACCCTCTGCACACTACCTGTTCAGCATCAGACTGTACACAGACCAGTTAGAGACTAGCTGGTGAGCCTAGTATCAAGAGCCAGACATTTCCCTCAAGAGTTGTTTGAGACCAGACAAGAGATGAAGGGAGAGTGAATATTGGAATTACATTCATCAAGAGCCAGAGACATAAACTCCAAATAAATGTTGATTATTGTTTCGTATCTGCTGGATGTGTAAATAAGCAACTATTTACGAAGAGGTTCGCCCCATCAACTTTCCATGGTGATAATATGCCAGTGTGGTAGTTGACATCTCGCTTCTGCTGAATCCAAGAGGTCGAAAAATCAGTTATTGCAGGTTCAATGTCATACACTGGTCTTTACAAGATGGATGTACAAAAGGAGGAAAAAAAGAAAGGTGTGTAAACATATCAGGTCCTCAGGTAAGGCTCGGTGATCACAAGCCAAAATGACTTTGCTCTAAATGATCAGTCTTTCACCAGCTCTTACTGCTGGCAGATGTTTTGCTTTTCTTTGCTGATGCGTCAACATGAAGTCTTCCTGCACATGACTGGATGAATGCGTCGCTGATGGGCTCCTCACTGGTCTCTGACTGTGATTTTCATACTGGAAAATCAGTACAGCTGCACAGGAAGTGCTGTCGAGTTTGTCCTTAACTATTCACTGATAGCGGTCAGGGTTTTGTAAGTTTTGCAATTCTCACTGTTCATGGATGCATTAATGTTATACAGGCTGACACTATAAAGACATGAGCTTCACAGGAAGCTCTGCTTTCATTGAGCAGTAGTACCTTTTAAAAGGGAGGTCTTAGCTTGTAAAATGTGAAGTGCATTCCTCCTGTTTCTACTCCCTGTTGTTAATGCTTCCTGTGAACATAACCCAAATCTGTCTGCTTCCTCACTTTCTCTCTCTCTCTCTCCTATTATCTCCCCCTATCACTTCTCCACCCCTCATCTATTCCCCTCAGCCCCCTCTACTTTTCACCCTCATTCTCTCTTCTCCTAACCTCCAATCCCCTCATCTCTGTATCTCTCTCCGCTCTGTTTTTCCTCTCAACTTTAATACCCAATCTGCTCCACACAACTCCATTCTGCTCCCTAGATCTACTTCATTCCTCAGTTCTCTGCTCCTTAGTTCTTGGCTGGCAGCCAGCACCAGATCAGCTCCCCACCCTTTTTGTCTCTTCTTTCTCCTTCACTCTCACACCACCTGTTAACTCTATTTCCTCCCCCCTTTTCTTATACATGACGTAGAATTAGAATGGATGATGTATAATACAAGGAAAAGTAAAATATATCTCTCCTAACAGAAGCAGAAAAAGGAAATAACTACTCTGGCATTACCGCTGCACAGCCATGTATAGGAAACTTAATGGAAAAAGGATGAACGCACAGTCAACCCATGAGCTATCAGCAGCTGTAGAAAATGTGGCACCTGGGTCTCATTTTGAGAAAAATCCTAATATTAAAATTTGATTCATGTTTCATTCTTTTAGCTCTATAGCAGGCCGTGAATATGATTATGATGAGAAACCAATGCAGCACCGTAGAAAAAGTAGAAAACATCCTGATGAGTAACTATTATCATTATGACTTAATTATGAAACGGTCACCTTTGCATGTGTGCACGCTTCAAGTTTCCTTCCAAGGGTATGAATAAAACAACAACATATCATCTTAATCACCGTGATACTGTATTAAATATAATCAGTCATGCTACTGAATTAATTAATTAAGTCAAATATTAATGTCAACATTATTTGCATGGTATTCATATGAACTCCATCTTGCACCATTGAGAAGTTACAGTAGTTTCAGGAAAATTATTTTGTGCTCATTAATATGTAAATCTATGCAGCAAGGTGCTCCAAATTTAATCAGACCATCTTCTACAGGGGCAACTCTTCATGTAGGTATTGAATTCCTGCCATGTACTGCTCAGGAGTTAGTGTCCACAAAAAAGAAAAGAAAGAAGGTCCACACACAGACAGACAAGTGTCAGCATGATGGTAATAAAAAGAATTACAAAGAGCACAAGAACTTTTGTCACAGTGTCCTTGGCTCTTTGTGTGACTTTTTGTTTTGCTGCTTGTTAAATCCGAACCTTGAAAACATGAAAAAAAAATCTATTATCATTGGCTAGGAGATTAACTACAAGGCCGGAGAGCTAACGCATAATTGGACAAATAAAAAGGCTAGCTTTGATTTGTTTAAGAAACTCGTAGCCTTGAGTGAGAAGCCTTGAAGGCTCTATACCTTACACACAAACAAACACACACGTAACGCTCAGTCACACACATACAGGTATCTTCCGTCAAATACCCAGATGCATACGAACACACACAGTATGGCGTGTATGTATACACATTCACGCTGAGAGGACGTCCGCAGAGGTAGAGAGAAATACAAAGGCTTATAGAAGAAATGAAAGTTTCTCCTCTGAGGTTGAGCTGAGGTTACTGACTTCCTCCATATTTAAGTGTCATTACCATTACTAACTGCTTCTCAGGTGACAGACTGGCACAGACAGGAAACTGAGACTGCAATTTCCTGTCTGTGCCATACCAACAACCAATGAAGATATCTTTCCATCCTCTTATATAGTCTCAGTAGACTGAGGAAAAACTAGAAGAGAGAGTGCTGGAAGCCATGCAGCCAACATCCTAAGACAGATTTAAATCCAGGATGTCTAGCTGAATATCATTTGCAAGTGTTTAACGTTCCCTCCTCATTCACACTCGGGGGAGTCCACTGCTACACCCGGATGTGTTATGCCTCTGAGGAGTGCCTTTTCTCTGATGCTGTCGACTCAGGTGGAGACAGGCCAACTTGATTTGAATTTCTTGCAATTTTAAGGTGTGAAATGGTTTTGATGGATGACAAACGTAAATGGAAGTAAAACTATCTACAAATGTGAGCCATTTTCACCAGATTTTGGATACATTTTTGATACACACAAGGCGAGCAGCAACCACCACGGCAGCACATTCAGTCCAAAGGAGGAAAACCTTAAGATCGCAGTTACACATAGCCACATACAGTGTATTCTTGACTTTCCTGAGCTACGTGCTAATCGAGGTAGGCCCTTGGTGGTGATAATACACCTAAACACCAAAAGAAGAATAACTTGTGCACTTTAGCAGTTTAGAGATTGAGAGTATTTATAGAATAATACAGGATGGGATGTTCAAGCAAGACAAAGGTCTTTTTCATCTTTGCAGGCTGAAACCGAGGTGTCATCCTCACCCACACAGATCATTCAGTGGTTAAACTGGACCACTTCCCAAAATCTCAATCTGTCTGGAATGCTTCTTGGATGCGTTTAGACTTTTGAGACTGGATCTGCGCAAGATGCATGATGGTTAAGGGAAGCCAGCCCCCCCCCAACCACAAAAGTTTGGGTAATAAACTGTAATAAAGTAAAAAAAAACAACAAAGTAACAAATGTTTTGGTTTCACTCTGACAGACGATCGTCTTTTTTCAGCGAGGCCTGAAGGGGTTGTTGTTAAGAGTGATATTTGCTTGGAACTGCTCTCAGCCTGTCGCCATCAGCTCCACATCAGAATTTTCCAAACAACTGTGATGACTGAAGATGGCAACATACGATTATATCTTTGACGGAGTATGACGACGCTCTTTTATAGTGTTTCCATGGTGACGGAAGATGAAATGGTGAGGGCTTGACATTGTTCCATTTCTGTTTTTATACCACTTCACTCCCCCTCTTCACCCCTTCCTTGCCAGTGTCCCTCCGTGTGACGCGTATCACACGTCGGCTTCCTCTCGAAGTGGAGAGAAGCTAACGCTCTCCCGAAATGAGATTCAGCTAATGTCAGTGTCTGCACGTGCTCGAACCAACAGAGCCACCAGGCGTCCACACGTTTCATAATGATGACAACTCACAGAGGGAAGGCATGACTCACGGGGTGAAATAATGTCTTTCCAACTACCTGCCTACATTTTACCTGGCAGAGCCTGGTGATGGATTCTTTCAACGGGTTATGTTTTCGTTTGGGCCTTTTTCACTATGAAACTATTCAGTGGCTACAGCTGAAGCATCAGAGAAGTATATCTGCTTCTTATACTGTTGAGACCTTAATGCTCCATCCACAATAGGCAATATTTGCAATACACCTCATCAATTGTACCAGGCAACTGAATGGACTTTAAGAGGCAACTTACTTGCTAAGCAAAGGGAGCTGGGATGATAAACGCAATTGTTTGCAATCAGCAGAGCTCAGTATTTATAATAACGGCACCTCATGGTGTTTTTCGTTTAATCTTCCGCAGACAACCATCAGATGTGTTTTAATGAGGACAGCTCACAGTGAGAGATAACTGAAAAACTCTGCTCTCCCCTGGTTTTATCTTAGGTTGGATGCACACCACAAGATCTCATCAAGTTTAGTTCGACTAATTAAACCCAAAGTTACCGTCCTCTCCCAGCTCAAATTTTCCAGATGAGGGAACTGCTGTGAGGAAGCCACAAAGGAGAAACCCGATGGCTGGATTCTGAAAAAATATTTTTTTCCGAATTTGTATGTGCAGACCTGCTTAATTGGGGCTAAATCTTGTCAAAGCTTGTAGAGTTTGTCCACATTTGGAAGGAAGTAGCAGGGGGCTGTAGTGATCTGAAACTGTATCTAAAGAAGCAGCACGGAAACCTGTCCAACCAGTGCTACATGCTGATTCATGTCACATCACTGTGTACACCTCCCTTGCTGCGCCGCGACTTAGTGTATTGCATTTGATATCACACCTGCACAATAGGACGTTGCATGAAACAACCTTCATCATTAATATGCAATGTGCATCATCTGTGGGTTGTGTGTGTGTATGTGTGTGTGTGCGTGCGGCTGTGTGAGAAAGAAATAACATACGTTTATTTGATTTACTCATTTTCTGCAACTGTCTGTAATTTCTTTTGGTGTTTTAGTGATGTGGTTTATGGGTGAAAATGAAGAGCTCCTCTGAGTGATTCAGTTTCTTCTCACTGTCCAACACAGATTAAGTAAACAGAACGTGCCCAGGGTGTTTTCCTGTCTTCTGCTCAGTGTAGGCTGGGACGAGTTTGTAAACCTCCACCATTTTCCCTCCATAAGCAAGTACGGAAAACAGAAATGCATACGAGTTAGTCTCACTTCACAACATGCCTACTTTGCTCATGTTAAAATATTTACTTTGCCACTGCAGCACATTTTTAATCAATTTCATCAGTCTTTGAAGAATGAAAAACAGCTGAAAGCTGTCTGTGTGGAGCTCTGCTGCAGCGGCTGACCACCACAGCGAGGCAGATGTTAGTGGAGCTACTGTGTAGAACGTATTTGCACACACGCGGTATAGTATGTCTTTAAAAGTACACTCGCACTCAAGCTACCCAAAAATGTGTGATATGGTCTGATGTTCAAGCATGCTGTCAAACTAATCAACACATTTAAGCCTTTCCTCTCACATCCGAGTGAGGTTTTATGTGAGCCTGTTCCTGATTTATATGAAGTGCTTAGTTGTTATTTACTGGACTCAATCTTAAAAGACTCATATGACTCAGATGCTGCCACTGTTTCTGTGGTTTCTAAAAGTGAACTAAGATCAAATGGAATAGTCAACCTGTTTTCAACTTGATGTTGACAGCCGACAGGAAGTTAGACAGGAGGAGATGCTGATTCTTGGTTTTGGCCATAGTGTTTTTTGATGCTAAGAGGTCTGCTTCCATTTATTGTTAATGGAGAGTAGCATAGGAGGCAGAAAGAGGCTTGAGCTTTGAAAATTATCCGTCCAACGCAATCCCCTGCAAGGTTTTCAGCAACTGCAGCAACAAACGGTAGCTCTTTCAAATGTTTGGGAATTTAAAATTTGAACGCTATTTCAATTCTACTTGAACACAGCTACTGAACGTGCATTAGGTTAAAAGCTGAATTGGTTAATTGATTCGTTTGATTGCTATGTGCCGTAGCTTCGACCAGACGAGGGCCTCGCAGCTGCAGACAGCACAGAGTGGAAAGCTGTAGGCAAAAACACAGTGACAGGTACAGGTGCAGTGTGCACGCCTGGGTAGCCAATCGTGTTATGCGTAGAATTAGATAGATTAGCGTGTGTTAATGCTCCAGGTTCAATCACAAAGGTCTTTAGCATCATCAGATTAATTTGCTGCCACAAAAAAACTTTACTAACGATAAAATTACTGACACAAACCTTTCTGCTCACCCCTAAAAGACATTTTTGTGAAAGGCCTCTCCATCTGAAAGTCTCGTGCTGAATTTCAGTCCCAGTCCATCCCTTAACCTGGCTGTGAGCAGTGCCAAACTGGTACGAAAGACATGAGAAAATGTTGAAAGTTTCACAAGTCATCACAGTCTAGTTAGAGGACAGCTTTATCCTATCCCATCAAAGATAAACAATCTGGTCAGCCAATCAGAGTAGAGATTAGACTCGGTGGAGGGACTTGATTGAGATGTTACTGCCTGTGGTGGAAGTAATCTCAGTCCAGTGCCTGTGTGTGTGTGTGTGTGTGTGTGTGTGTGTGTCCCAATACAGGCCATCATCCCTTATCTGCCATCACCACTCATCCAGATCCTTCTATTTTTATATAAAAGGACCATATCTGTGTTCTACCATCCGTATATCAATCTCAATGCCTGACTGGATTTCAGACCATGAAGAGGATGTTTAATTCCTAACATCTTTGAAGAGGAGTCCCTCATTATAGGAAGGAGATGTATTTTATTTAATATAATTTGTTTCAATAAGTTGTAAAATTGTTGTTGAATTGCATTTGAACTTTTCTCCTTTGAAGGTCTGCTTTACGATTTTCTAATTTTGTACTACAAAACATGACTATTTTCAAGACACATAGGCGTCACTCAACTGCGAAATGGGCTTAAGTGTTGCTGGAGGGGGACTCAGAAAAGTTAAACAGGAAAACTTGAGGATAGATTTTAGAATAAAACGGTTTCTGTAGATTTTGAGACACTGTTTGCACTTGTTTTACCAACCAAATTATGTGCATTACAAACTTAAAAGACATGATACAGTTCAAATCAGTTTCAGCACATTAACTCTAAATATGGTAACTTTCATGCTTAAGTTATTTTGAAATTGTGTCCGACTGGTGTGCTTAGAACTCTGAGACAGTTTGGAGACAAATGGCAACCAAATGTCAAATGTCAAAGAGTAAATGTTTGAAATACTGTAAGTCTGATATACTTACGTGAAGTTTTGCCATTTCTCACCATAGTGTTACTATATCAGACTGTATTGTATCGTAAGTATGATAATTACAATATTTTCCCACTTGCATTCAGAGCTCTTCCCTCCAAAAAGAATTTAGATGAAGTAGCAGTGAGCTCAGTGTTCTTCCATGTCTTTCCAGAATACATGTATATATATATATTTTTTAAAGGTTTAACATTACCTGTACAGTTTTGTTACTATTCTGCTTTAGAAAAGCTTGGAAAAAATAAGCTCCCATGTGAAGATACATATTTTGCTGCTAAGCCCCTTTAAAAAATCCCTCAAAGTTACATTTTGTGAATTATGTACTGAACAGACGCTAGGTGGACAGGAGTTCTTCTCCACTCACACTCGAATGAGCCGTTATGTGTCAGCAAAGCAGAGGAGCCGACTCGCTGGGAAAGGATTTAGACAAGAACTGAATTTACTTGTGCTAAATTAGCTATCAAAATTGTCGGACAATTCCCAAAGCTAACAAAAGGTTCCTGCATGTTCATCTCTCCCTCTCTGCTGTGCTATATGAATACTGAAAACTGAGCATAAACAAACCCTTGGCCTCTTGATCCTCTGCGTTTAACTGAGGACAAAAGCCTTGGAAGTTTAAGTATGTTTTATGCTGAAGCACCCGGATTATTTCAAGTCTATTCTAATCACTATTTGTTTCACTTGAGGATGTCGACTCGTGTCAGATTTCCTGTTTATTGTAAAATCTTACTAAGGTCTGATGTGATATCTACTGTGCAGAGCTTGGACAAGCACAGGACTTGAATCCAAGCACACAATCTTAGATCATGAACCCTCCGTAATTAACTGTTGCCTTTACTGTACGTCCAAAGTGAATGTGACTGATTCAATGCCAAAGTCTGATACTGCAGAGAGAATTTAGTAATAATCTAGCAAGGCCAGGGGAGCCCATCCAAACTGAGAATCATCTCCCGAGACCAATGAATCCATTCACCATTTCTGTCCCAAACATACGGGCTCACAGCTGTTGGTGTGTGAAAATTTGCAAATTGCATGGACCTCCATTTAGTGTCCACCATTTAGAGTAATATGAACTACTTAAAGTAGCTTTACCCCGAGGTCTGAGCCTAACTCCACCCACTGCATAATTTTGAAGGGGCTGAGAAGGCAGGCTGGTGTGTGTGTGTGTGTGTGTGTGTGTGTGTGTGTGTGTGTGTGTGTGTGTGTGTGCGCCCAGGAGTTGCTCAGTGCCAGAGAGAAATGGAGAGCAGCACGATATCACAAGTCACCTATGCTACTGAGGGCTCTTTTGAGGTGGAGGACTTCTCCCCTCCAGAATCCCTCAACGCAGACGACCTTTGTGGTCAGACGTAGCCTTTACATCATTTAAAAAATGGGCACAGTAATAGCATGTAGTAACATTATAATGACAGTATAAAAGCTTACGCCAGATCAGGCCTTACTTGTATAACATTAGTAAGAAAGTAAAACTATGACATTAACATTAACAGTATAAAAAGAAACGTTTTCTGAATGAATAAAGTAGTAAATAAAGATGTAAAGTATCAGACTGTGTGTGTTATTTAGCATAAAAAGTTTGGATAGTTGGCAGGACAATAACATCGCACAATTCAGGTAGTTCGACTGTAACATCAGTGTCAGCTATAATACGTTCAATCAGGTCGCCTCCTCCCCTGGATAGGGAGGGGTAGAAAGTAGGCTGCCCAACTCTGATTGAATGTCATTAACATTCTTTTTTTTTTTAATGGAAATTCATATAATTATATAATCTTATACAAAAGTCCTAACCAGTTCACTCTATGTCAGCACTGCAAGGTTCAGGGCTGATTTAAAACACGTTGAGCCATTTTCAACACATGAAATGCTGATTTCATGCTGATTTTAGTAAACAAAATATCAATATTAACACCTGCATTGATGTGTGACAGTAAAACCATTTAGTTTACAGCTCAAAAAAACAGTCTGATTGTGCAGCACCTCTTTAATCTGAGTTATGTGTACCACAGACAAGGCAGACAGGCATTTAGCAAACCAAATGAATAATTCCTATGATATGCAGTGCATCCCCCCCCCCCCACCCCCCCCCCCCATTATCAACAAATGTAATTAACCAATTGTAGATTTTTTTTCCCATCTTTCTTGACCTTGAGTTTTCGGGCCATCGCTCTCTGCCCCCTGCCCAGTCATGGAAGCTGAAAATCCACAAAAAACCACCAACCCTTAATCATTTCTACCAGTCGTCCCAGGGAACAGCTGATTGGCTACTGAATAAAATAATATGGGCTTGCGGAAGTCCTTGCTTTAAAGGGACTCAAAGATGTTGAATGGGCCTTTTGATCTATCTCTAGCGGCAAAGCTTTGCCTATTACACCATTTACCCAGGACGCTGAGGTACCCTTTACTACTGAGACCTTATAAAAATCCATGTGCAGTGTGCTGTTAATTTGACTTCTTTACAGTTCAGGTTAAGTCCCAAATTACAGTACATCTCTCCGACACACTGTTGAATTTCCTTATTGCTTCCAGCCATGAATGAGGGTATTTTTTCTGCATTGTTTTCTAGTCTTGTTGCAAGTCATTTGCATCTCCTCATCTTTTAATGTTTTTGGGAATACAATCTGTCAACCTTGTCATCCTTATCTTGTAATACTCGGTAGAAGACATTAGCACTCCACACTCAACAAAGCCAAGCGACAACTGCTCATACCACCAGTGAGTGCAGTACAGTAGACTTTGTTATCTGACTACAGATTGTCACTTCATTTTCATTACGGTTTTTAAGTAGCATCACTGTTGTGATATGTGATATTTCCACAGTTAGGCCTTATTCCAAAAAGACAAACATTTAATATTTAAACATCAGCCTATCCCTGGGCTCCGTCTAATGGGTGCAAGAACAAATTGAAAGATTGAAGATTTAAAAATTTACAATTTTCTCCCCAGACACTATAAAAGCATTAACAAAAACATGCGACACAGTTCTGTAAATACATCTCCATTTTATACAAATGCAACATAAAAAGAAGAGTGCACAGGAGCTGCACTGAAGTTCTTCTAAGACAAGCAAAAGGATGATGAATGAACAAACTCTGACGTATTCTTGACATCAAAGAGGGGAAAGAAAGTTGTGGCTGTGTGTTCAACATACTTAGTCTTTGTCTGAGCTTCACGATGGCGATTGTGTTCTCTGATAAGACATTTATAGTGCACATTTGGCTGCAGTTACCTTTGGATTTTAGAGACATCAGCCATATCAGTGACATTTTCCACCTGCTCCTGTCTCAGCATCTGCTGCTGTCTGGGTCAGCTGCCTCTCTGGTGGCAGTAGCAGCCTGAACTCTTTTTTTTTTTCTTCTTTTGTCTGTTTTTCCTGCGTCACTCCATGTGTTTTCATTTCCTCCAAGTTCATCTAAAATGGAGCAGCCACAAATTAGTATTGTGTTACATTTCTTATGGTGAGTTTAGATTTAAGTGGAACTTTTAACACCTGAGATTACATTTTTTAACACTGATGTTGATGATGTTGATGATGGGATTTTAACAGATGGTGATGCTGCAATGGAGTAATACTACACTAAAACTGCATTCTATCATTTTGCGGTTTGGAAGTAAGGATAACATTAGTCCTGGACAACATTTGGCCAACAGCATTTTTTTTTTCTTTGGCTATACGGTAATTTCACATTGAGTTAACATAGTTCATATGTCATTTCATCCATTATATGAACATAATTATTGGCAAACAGGATCCAACTTCGCCTGTGGATATGTTGGCACAAGTGAGCTACAACTGAATGAGAAGCATTAGAGGATTTGGCAGAAGGGGCTTATTCAGCGTTACTTACGGCCATATGCAGACTGTATGGAAGCCCTGAGAGGCAAGAAAGAGGAGAAAAAAACACATCTGGTGATCCTGATCTAATCTAATCTAATCTCTGATCTAATTTATTTTCTATGCTGCATTTCTGAGTTAGGAAGAGCTGACAATAAAAGGCTTTGCCAGAATAAATTTTTCTTTTTTTGTCTTTCAAAAACCAGAGGGGAAAACGTTTAGACACATTTTTTGGGGTGTTTGTTGTTGTAGTTCTCATGTGGCAGCGTTTAATAAATATCTGGTGTTGTTTGGCTCCGTAGTAGAACATTCAGTAACTGATTGCAGGTTTGGATGTTCACTCCAAAGTGCAAGTATAACAACACATAAATATCAATCTATTTATTCATCTTGCAAAAACTTACAAAAAAATCTTATTCAAAATATTATTTTTCTTTCATCTGTGTAAACAGGGATGGGGAGGGGGGGAGGTTCTTAGTCTCAGTGTTTGTGTTGTGATGCTAATGATTGGTTCAATCTCCTACTTCCTCTATCGTGTCAAAGTTCAAGATGATATAATAATTTCTACTGGAAGGAATCCATTTAGTTTTGGTTTAACTGTGTATGAATTGATGTTATGGAGCGTTATTGATATTGTAAGAGGAACAGAGTCATTTTAGTTTGTTTTATTGCATCTGATTTTGGGGCTTATTTCATTAAGATTATATCACTATGATCACAACATATTGTTTTACAGGATAGATAGGTAAATCTATCTATGCTGTAAAACAATATGTTATGAATATCTACGGCACAGGAGTCAAGGTGGATAGGGAATTCAAATCTTTGTTTCTACAGTGGGACAAATGCAACCAGTGAGGTCGGGAATATGGATATAATGTTACTCTGTTAGGCAGTTACCAGTACACTGCCCAACAACATACACGTGGTAATGTTAGTCTGGCCTCTACCATCAGACAAATCCAAAACTGTCGGACGTATGGTAATGTGTCTCACACATACATCCAGATATATTCTGTTAATGTTTCATAAAAGTAGACACAGAGCGCAGCGTAGGGAAAAAAAAAAAGTGAAGGACGCATAGAATAAGGAAATGCTGAAAGGTCAAAGAGAAATCGAGAGAGGGGAGGAGAGAAACTGAATGAAAAAATAGAGCGTTGCAGAGAAACAATTTCTGTTATTTGAGAAAAGTGGGGACAAAAAGAAAGTGGAAGGTTAAGTGGTTATCAGAGAGATTGAGGCGGAGACCAGAGAAAGAGAAGAGAAGAATGTGGGGTGGAAGTCATTGCAGTGACAAACATGAGGCGCTGACTCTACCTTGGCTTAAAGGATACTTACTGAGATTGAATAGAAGAAAGCAGAACAAAACATGAAGTTGTCAGTGATGAAGAATAAGTTGCCTTGGTGATTAAATTTCTCTTCACGTAGAGAGTCAAGGCTTTTCAAAGAAGTTAAAGATGTGTGAAAGTATGTTAGGCAATTAACTGACTACAAGAAATAATATAATATGGTAAAATTCCAACACCACAGTGTGAGTGTGAGGAACCACTGCTCTGAAAACAAACTTAATAAAGTATGCCTGTGACTATAGTGGTATGTGAAAAATATAAAGGTAAAGCGGGAAAAACACTGAGAATAATGTTATGAATATGTTGAATACTTAACATACTCATCCGCCCCTCTTCAAGGAGCGGATGAGTATGTTAAGTATTTACTGAGGTTGCTGAGGTTTCCGGAAACAATTTTGCTGTTCTGACCAAAGTGGGACGGTAATATCAAATATCTTTAAATGAATGAAACCTGTAATCATTGCTGTATAATACACAGAGCTGCTAACATGCTCTTAAATGCAAAAGAATGCCTGTGATTTATGTAACACCTCGATACAAGGCGTGCTGATCAGACACCAATGTTGATATCATGCGTCTCATAACCTGAGGTATATATGCAGTGACAAAGCTTTTGGAAAGTGTGGCAGATGATTGACTTAGGTGAGGTATTTTCGTGTGATATCTGGACAATGATGATGACGAGGAGGAGCCAGCACTAAAAGATAATTAGTTCCACACATATGTAGTGAGCCATCTGGTTTTTCTGCTAACAAAATGACTGTGTTGTGTGGCAACAACATTCAGTTGTTAGTGTAGAGTACTA